>NW_024722227.1:15956164-16161027 GCF_018991925.1 Homarus americanus
GTGGCAGTGGTGTGGGGGTTGGTAGTGGTGTGGGGGTTGGCAGTGGTGTGGGGGTTGGCAGTGGTGTGGGGGTTGGTAGTGGTGTGGGGGTTGGCAGTGGTGTGGGGGTTAGCAGAGGTGTGGGGGTTGGCAAATATATTATGTTTATTTGGCGATGTAGAAAAGGTGTCTTGTGAATTAAGAGCTGGAAAAACGTGTATCAGTGTCTGGTGTACGCAACCCGCTTTATACCTGCAGGCAGACAGACGTCAATCACTAGCACGAGATCTAACAGACTCGCATGTTCGTGTCGTCATCATTGTGGGTCACCTGAATGATGAATATCACTACTTATCTTTGTGTAGGTCGTTTGGACATTCGGCAGATAGTTAAGCAAGTAAACAGACAAGGTACAGTCCTGTATACGACCAATACTGACAAAAACGTTCAGGTGGTTTATCCGGGTATGTTACCGTTCACTGGAACATTGGATCATGACGCGATATCTGGAGATTCGGAAATACCAAACATGCCGTTCACTAGTGCCAGTAAATTGAAGGGTTACCAACGGGCCCTCGCAGTTACGGGCCAATACACTTACACAAAGGGAAGGTGGGGTAGCTACCACTGAAATTCGCTCGATGTCTCTTCAAACACAGTCGACACACGGGCCCGCTGCTACCTCGAGGACACGAGATAAACGACACAAACAAGAGGACCTGACGGGCTGTAGTCATTTCCCCCTCCATAGAGACACGATGTCCCTCAAGTCAAACTCGAGGAATCTATAACTGTAATCACCTTGACAGTTTTGGTCAATATACATTGCACGGATCTTCTAATTTGTAAACATAACAAACTTAAAAGTTTTATTTTGAATTTCCATATATTGTATTACACCCTATATTTTATTGAAAATATTCTAAAATGTGTTTAATGTACATTTACCCTCCTATGAACATATATAAAAAGTAAATCAACTATGTCTTTCGTGTCTGTATCTGCGTGTGTCTGTCTGCAGCTTGGCTTCCCATTTGTGCCTAACGTTTTCTCTTGTCGCCACCTTGTGTTTCGGATACTCGCAGCGGAACACCTAATGGGAAAAGAAAACGAAAAGTCATCAAAGAGCTACTGAAACCTTGGGGCACCTTATAAGCTAGTAGTTCCTCAGGTTAACCATCCACGTGTTGTTTAAGGTCACTCCCAAGGAGGTCTATATCTGACGAGGAAGAAAAAAAATCTACAACGGTGATCTTTCCGGGGCCGTAACTCTTAACTATCGTCTTCTTTTCATTTTTTATATGAATGTTACGTGTCAAGGTCAACATCAGTAAAAGAACCTGCCTGTAGTGCTATACACTGTTCAGGCCTCCCTCCCTATCACAAGTGACACATAATATGAACTCATTGGGTTTGAGGGGTGTGTGTACAGTGCTGTGGGCATATCTGTGTCATAAGATGAGAGCTTTATCTTTCACCTTTATTAAAAAAAAATTTCCTACTGTTTTACCCTTACCCTTCTTCGTCTGTCTTGATATACATTGTTCGTTCTCTCGGTTCACTCTAATATAACAAAGGCACCAAACATCAAGAGGCGCCGTCCATTTCCGTCGGTTGTAGCAATATAATTTTCACTTGGCTGACTAAATTACTGCCTGGATTTAGGTTCTCTGGCGAGCCTTTGATGAAGGCGGTGGCTATACCTGGGGACTGTGGCTGCCAGAGACTCAAACCAGGGACTCGATCGCAGGAATTCCAGAATCACATGCCAGGGAATCGACCAGACGGCCACCAGAGATTTAACAAGATGGCCACCAGAGATTTAACAAGATGGCCACCAGAGTCACAAGCCAGAGACTAGACCAGACGGCCATCAAAATCCTATGCCAAGAACCTAACAGAAGGACAGCACAGCCTCACACCAGGGACCTGGATATAGGAACCGAGTGCTACACTTGTAAAATAACTAATTTCGGTCTTATGACCTACATAAAAATACATACACTAAAGCTTATTAACAAGTACAAACACAAATAGCTATATATATAAAACAAAGAAGTCTGTCTCTGTTTGTTTATTTGTTTGTGTGTCTGCACGAGAATCTCGGAAACTAATTTACCGATCTGCAGTGATGATGCATGGTGTTATATGTAGTGATGATTGATGATGTTATATGTAGTGATGATGGATGACGTTATATGTAGTGATGAAGGATGTTGTTGTATGTAGTGATGATGGGTGGTGTTATATGTAGTGATGATGGATGGTGTTATATGTAGTGATGATGGATGACGTTATATGTAGTGATGAAGGATGTTGTTGTATGTAGTGATGATGGGTGGTGTTATATGTAGTGATGATGGATGGTGTTATATGTAGTGATGATGGATGACGTTATATGTAGTGATGAAGGATGTTGTTGTATGTAGTGATGATGGGTGGTGTTATATGTAGTGATGATGGATGGTGTTATATGTAGTGATGATGGATGGTGTTATATGTAGTGATGATGAATGACGTTATATGTAGTGATGAAGGATGTTGTTATATGTAGTGATGAAGGATGTTGTTATATGTAGTGATGATGGGTGGTGTTATATGTAGTGATGATGGATGGTGTTATATGTAGTAATGATGGATGATGTTATATGTAGTGATGATGGATGGTGTTATATGTAGTGATGATGAATGACGTTATATGTAGTGATGAAGGATGTTGTTATATGTAGTGATGATGGATGGTGTTATATGTAGTGATGATGGATGGTGTTATATGTAGTGATGATGGATGGTGTTATATGTAGTGATGATGGGTGGTGTTATATGTAGTGATGATGGATGGTGTTATATGTAGTGATGATGGATGGTGTTATATGTAGTGAAGATGGGTGGTGTTATATGTAGTGATGATGATGTTATATGTAGTGATGATGGATGTTGTTATATGTTGTGATGATGGATGGTGTTATATGTAGTGATGATGGATGGTGTTATATGTAGTGATGATGGATGATGTTATATATAGAATATGAAAAGTATCCCTCTGTTGTCATTGGCAACATGGATAAGAAATGTGAATATTGCGGTGCAAAGAAGTACAAAGGAGAATCTGCTGGACTGTGCTGCGCTCATGGGAAAGTACGACTGCCAAATTTGGATAAACCACCACAACCACTGACGACTCTCATGCTGGGAACAACACCAGAGTCAAAACACTTCTTGGAAAATATACAGAAGTACAATTCATGCTTCCAGATGATATCCTTTGGAGCTACCAAAGTAGTTCGTGAGCACGGATACATGCCCACATTCAAAGTCCAGGGTCAAGTCTATCACAAAGCAGGATCCTTCTTTCTACTGGAAGATGAGCAGGCAAAATTCCTCCAAATCTACTTCATGGGAGATCATGAAAAGCAGACTACTATCAGGTGTGGCAACATTCAAGGTGTCAGACATGACATTGTCCTATCTATCCAAGAAATGCTACATGAGCGCAACAAGTATGTACAGTCATTAAAAAATGCCCTGGAAAACATGCCTTCTGACGAGTACAAAGTCAGGATCAAAGCAGACACCTTAATGCAGTAAAGCGAGACAATGTGGAGCCGCCCGGAGGGTGGCGTCCTACCGTGGCCTAGCGAAAGAGCCGCCCGGAGGGCGGCGATTTTGCTATTAATAAATAAAACATATACGTTCTTCACAATGATCAGACTTTATTCTTATTGATTTTAAGATTTCTCGTTATTGCACATCCTAAAAATATAGTAATCATTTAGGACTATCGAATATAAAAATTATCCTCTATTTATTATTTCATTCAATGATATATGTACCTTAGGGAGGAGAAGCTGGAGAAGAATAAAATAGCTAAGAAGTGGCCTTCATCCAGCAAGTGAAGGCGCTGATTAAGTCGGTCCAGCCCACAGAGGTTTTACGTCTTACAGTTCGAACAATATTTAACATTAAAAGATTGGAAAAAGAATAACGATACTGAGAGAATAGCACAAGAGGCAACCGTCGTCTCCACCATGGCGCGAAGAAAAAGATAAATTCGTGATGAAGAAACTGAACGTGTTAAAAGTTTTTCTTCAAGTCAACACCAAAACACCCTCAAACTGATGTCAATTGTGAAAACTTTTATATTTATTTATGAAGTCATGATCAGAAAAACACCCGAGACTCAATTATGTTTGTTTTTTGAGTGGATGATTATTAATATACAGTAGGGATTGATTGATCGTGGTAGTAACATCACTGGCGATGCAACAGCTTGGGTTATATGCCTTTATTATAGGGAATAAAACTATTACACATAGATTGATTGGGGGGGGGGGGTACTTCTAGGTCCCATATAAAAACTGACCTTAGACTATTTAATAAAATCAGTAATTAAAGTAATCAGAAGATTATAATAGATCTAATCAATGAAGATAATATATCACAAAAGTTAATCAGACACATAGGAGCTGAGATGAAAAGACTAAGGTGGAATTCTTTCAAACCTTTCTGGACACCAAACAACAAGTTTGATGAAAATGCTTTATTTTCATCACATTATACTGGAGGCTTCACTCCTCTCGTTTGTTCATCAGTTTTAAGAACAAAGTTGTGTTATTAAAAATGCTCGTTAATTATGGTAATATAATCAACAGGGCGGTGCAATGGCCTGCATTTTTAATTGACTAATTTACGGTAATTCAGGTCATTTATATTTTATGAGATGTTCTATTCAGACAATAGATACGCACGCACACGCGCGCACACACACGCACTTACTACTTTTACTACTTTGCTGTCACTCGGCATCGAGAATGACGATCATCCAGCAATGATACAATGCTACGAGTTATTAATGATGTCACCTTCAATGGAGAGTTATAAGGTAACTAAAGGGACCGATACTGGACCAGCAGAGTTGTACACAGATGTTGCACATGTGAGGGGCTACATCTGGTGCAGGAGAGGCGGTGGCAACGTCTTTACGGCGTTGGCGCTTATCTGCCTCGGTTTGCAGTCGGGCTAACTCGAAAGTATTGACACCTTCTCGTGTGGTGCTCCTTCAAGCGTTACGATGTGGAGTAATCGACTCCTAGGTGAGAGGGCCGATTTGGCACTTTTTCAGGTTTGTTTTAAGACTATCCTTATAACTTTCAGTTGCCAGCCTGCGTTACGTTTACTATTGGTTAGGTGACTGTGAAATAGCTGCTTTGGCAGTCTACTGTCGTCCATGCGGGTAACATGGCCAGTTCAGCGTAATAGTTCATGGATAATGGTAGCCTCGATGCTCCTACAGTTGGTGTCAGCAAGAATACTGGCACTTATTCTCTTGTCTTCTCAGCGAACATGGGGGATGGAACGTAGACTACATTGGTGAAAGTTTTCAAGTTCCTTGAGATGCCCATGTCTCACTGCCGTATAGCAGGGTGGGGAGGACCACTGCTCGATATACGTGTAACTTTGTAGATAATTTCAGCTCCCTACAGCAGAAGACACGGTTTCGGAGTCTGCCAAAGGCTTGAGATGCACATCTGATCCAATGCTGAATCTCTTCATCGATGTCTGCGGTAGTGGACAGGTGGGAGCCGAGATACCGAAAGTGGGTAACATTAAAGAGGGTGTTACCGTTAAGCTGGATGGATGGTGGAGGTGTGACTGAACCAGGGGCAGGTTGAAAGAGAATCTGAGTCTTACATACATTCATCTCAAGGCATGCGCATCTATGCGCATCTGCATAGGTGCTCAGGATCCCTCGTAGGTCGTGTTCAGTGTGAGCAACAAGGGTGAGGTCGTCTGCATACTGAAGTTCAGTAATGGAAGCTACCGACACCTTTGTTCTTGCCTGGAGTCGTCTTATGTTGAAAAGACCCTTCATCCGGTACCCGAAGTCCACCCCGCCGGCTAAGTTGGTACTGGCACGAGTAAGGAAGGCAGCCAAGAAGATGGAAAAGAGAGTTGGTGCCAGTACACACCATTAATTAACCCCCGTTTGGATGGGAAAAACTCAGACTGGGTGCCATTGTGCAGGACACTGCCGTTCATGCCATCGTGGATTTGCCTCACAATGGCGATAAATTTTGGTGGGCAGCCAAAACGGCTGAGGGTCCACCAGAGGGCTTCCCTGTTGACCGAGTCGAAGACCTTGGTTAGGTCGATGAAAGCCATGTACAGGTCACGACGCTGTTCTCTGCACTTTTCCTGTATCTGGCAGGCAGCAAAGATTATGTCAGTGGTGCCACGTGATGGTCTAAAGCCACATTGAAATTCTGAGAGGAAGTTTTCCGCTTTAGGTAGTAGTCTGTTTAGGAGGACTCGGGCGATAATCTTGCCAGCTATGGACAACAGTGAGATCCCGCAGTAGTTGGCACTGTCTGACCGATGTCCCTTGTTCTTATAAACATTGACGATGGAGGCGTCTTTAAGAGCTTGGGGGATTTCCTCCTTTTCCCAAATGTTTTCCAGGAGGGAGTGGAGACGGTTGGTAAGCAAAGGTCCTCTTGCTTTATACACCTCGGCTGGGATTCCATCAGACCCTGAGGCTTTGTTATTTTTCATGTGTTTGGTGGCAGTAGCTCGCACGCACGCACACACGCACATCATATGACTTTTCTTGAATGTTCTTTAATCAGTCTTGTCAATATGTGTGCATTACATTGTGGCTCCCAAACATCGGCCAACAATCATCTTTACACTGATAGACATAAAGTAACGCAGCATAATTGTGTATCAACGGGAATACACAAACAGACACATGGTCACCTCAGAACACACTCAGAAGCCCACACACAAGTATACAAGTGGCTGAGTTAAAAATACACCCGCACACACATGAGAGACACCAGTTGTAAGTGCTCTCATCCAGATCCAAATGACACTATTATTGCAAAATTGTGAACCATTTGAAAGTCTCGGGTATTGGTAAGTGTCTCGTTTGTCAACTTTAGTTCACTCTTAACTTTTATTACTACCATAAAACTTTCAATACATTTGCATATTTCCAGAACCAAGAAGAAGTTGGCCAAAGTGTCTTGTTTATTTTGATGACATTTTACTTCTCTTTTATATTACAGGTGTGGCTAGGTGGATGTTGATGTTGTATAAGGATGATGTCAGGTGGATGTTGATCTTGTATAGTGGTGATGTCAGGTGGATGTTGGTGTTGTATAATGATGATGTCAGGTGGATGTTGATGTTGTATAATGGTGATGTCAGGTGGATGTTGATGTTATATAATGATGTCAGGTGGATGTTGAGTGTGTATAATGGTGATGTCAGGTGGATGTTGATGTATAATGGTGATGGCAGGTGGATGTTGATGTTACTATACCTGTATGTGTTGTCTGATTGAAGAAATTCATTAGAATCTGCACCTGGTAAGGGTCACCTGTTAATTCATCAAGACTCTAAAATATGACAGACTATTTCACCATAATGCATTACAGCCAGTACCACGTTTCTAATCTACCACTTGGCCTCAGTACCACGTTTCTAATCTACCACTTGGCCTCAGTACCACGTTTCTAATCTTCCACTTGGCCTCAGTACCACGTTTCTAATCTACCACTTGGCCTCAGTACCACGTTTCTAATCTTCCACTTGGCCTCAGTACCACGTTTCTAATCTACCACTTGGCCCCAGTACCACGTTTCTAATCTACCACTTGGCCTCAGTACCACGTTTCTAATCTACCACTTGGCCTCAGTACCACGTTTCTAATCTACCACTTGGCCTCAGTACCACGTTTCTAATCTACCACTTGACCTCAGTACCACGTTTCTAATCTACCACTTGGTCTCAGTACCACGTTTCTAATCTACCACTTGACCTCAGTACCACGTTTCTAATCTACCACTTGGCCTCAGTACCACGTTTCTAATCTACCACTTGGCCTCAGTACCACGTTTCTAATCTACCACTTGGCCTCAGTACCATGTGTTGCTTCTTGGTAGGAAATCCTGTGTAAAATATCATGGCATAATTTTGTATGGCTTTTGTTGGTAAAGCTTGTGTACGTGAAGAACTCTGAGGTGTATTGTAGAAGACGTTTGCTGATGAAGCAACACCTGGCAAGAACTAAACGATGTTTGGTGAGCATTTTTATTTTTGGATACTTTAAGAGACCATAGTGGAGGTTTATAGTTGGCGTGACACTGTGTTCTAAACATGTGTGTGTTTGTGTATGTGTGTGTGTAAAGCAGACATTTACTGTGTGTCTGTGAGTGTAACATGTAGGAGCAGCAATACACGCGGCTGGATACTTTCCACACACACACACACACACACACACACACACACACACACACACACACACACACACACACACACACACACACACACACACACACACACACACACACGAGTTTAGAGTAAGACACGGACATGAAATTTGCTTTTACCGAAAAATAGGAGAAACTCACCTCTGTGGCAGAACAAAACCACATCACACTAACACATTAAGGGAGGACCAATCCGAGCCACCACCGCGTGACCCTCAGCGGTAACGATAATGGGCCTTTCACGGATAAACTCACCACCAGGAAAAGCTTCGACCCTAAGAATAAAGAAGAAAAAAAATTACCTAGAGCCGAGACGTATTGAGGAGGAAGACCTTTAACAGTATAGTGGATGTCTCACCACCACCACCACCACCACCACCACCACCACCACCACCACCACCACCACCACCACTGTTATGGTTATCAGACGACCAAAAACCCTCCTTGTCTCTCACAGCAACCAATACGATCTAAATACAACAAGCTACTGGACCACTAAATATTAGAGATAAGCTAGAGAACGAATGTAGAAAACCCATAAATTTAATAACATTACAGTGTGACTCCTAAAACACGACATAATTTACATAAAAAAATAGTCGTTTCGATCACATAAACAGACGCAGGAGAGAAAACCTCGACTTTACGGACACAATATCCAAGAATATGACTGTTTTCCCCCCAAAGTCTCCAAGCCCTGAGAGAGGCATTGCCCCACCATACACCGATATACTCAACAACTATCTTTTGTCTCGCGCCGTTACCTTCTCCTATCCTCTCTCTTCCTACCTCGCCCACCTTATTAGCATAGGAAAAAATGCAGGGAAAAAAAGGAGGAGGAAGGGGAGGGGAGGAGAAAGAAGGGAGGAGGAAGGGAGGGGAGGAGAAAGGAGGGAGGGGGATCGGAGGGGAGGGGGTGATGGAGTGGGGAGGGAAGGGGAACTGTGTTTCGACCACAGAAGATTTTTACCCAAAGAAAATCTGTTTGTTCGACTGTCTTCTTGTGTCTGAGTGCGGGAGGACGAGTGGTTATGAAAAAAAAAGTTGGGGATTAAAAGATAATACCGTGGGAGGTAGATAGGTGGAGAGAGATGGAAGAGTTAACAAAGAACAACAAGAAAGAACGCGGTGTGGGAAGGAGGGGGAGGGAGAGCATAATTGAAAAAGTTGGATCGTGGAGACCGGAACGACAGGCAAGTCTTTCATGACGAGCGCTCTGGACTCTTAGGAACTTCAGTTAATAAGAATTTTTCAAGAACCCAATTGATCTGAAAATGTTGCTTTGTTAATTTATCATATATAATACCCACTAATACTCTAACAATATTATCTCAGGTATATATAATAATTCATAAAAACTTTGCATTAATATAATGTTAGTTGTCGCTAGTTGTTCACAAATGTTCTTAGAAAATATTTTCTTTTTATTCCTAATTGTGTTTCAATGTGTTTTAAATGCTCAACGTCTTAGGACCTTCATAAAAGTTGCTCAACATTGAGATAAAAAAAATTATATTATACTAGCGGAATCGCCACCTTCCGGGAGGCTCCACATTGTCTCACTGTAGTGCATTAAGGTACACCACATTTTTGGTTTTGCCATCAGCAGCAAGTATGTACAGATTTTTGCCAGTTCCCACTCTGGAGCATCCAACCTAGAACTGTCCATGAGAGAAGCAAGGAAATACCAGGCATCCAACATAGAACTGTCCATGAGAGAAGCAAGGAAACACCAGGTTTAGGCCAACCATCTTTAGGGACTGTCCCTGGCTTTTGTAGATGGTCATGGCAAAGCTCACTTTAACCGGGAACTGAAGTCGCTTGAACTCAAATGGCAGGTCAGTGGTGATGAGAGGTATCCTTGGTATAAAAACATCCTCTCCTTTAGCTTTTCCTGTCAGTATTGTAGCTTCCAGTACATGTGGTATCATGTTCTTCTTGTGAGCGACTCGTCTCTCATTTTGAGTATGATGTCTCGTTTCTCAAACTCTTGACCGACAATCAGGATGGCTACTTCATCAACTACAGGAGCATTGAATCTTCTTTCATGTTCTCCCTTAGGGGTCGTGTCTGCTTTGATCCTGACTTTGTACTCGTCAGAAGGCATGTTTTCCAGGGCATTTTTAAATGACTGTACATACGTGTTGCGCTCATGCAGCATTTCTTGGATAGATAGGACAATGTCATGTCTGACACCTTGAATGTTGCCACACCTGATAGTAGTCTGCTTTTCATGATCTCCCATGAAGTAGATTTGGAGGAACTTTGCCTGCTCATCTTCCAGTGGTAAGAGGGATCCTGCTTTGTGATAGACTTGACCCTGGACTTTGAATGTGGGTATGTATCCGTGCTCACGAACTACTCTGGTAGCTCCAAAGGATGTCATCTGGAAGCATGAATTGTACTTCAGTATATTTTCCAAGAAGTGTTTTGACTCTGGTGTTGTTCCCAGCATGAGAGTCTTCAATGGTTGTGGTGGTTTTTCCAAATTTGGCAGTCGTACTTTCCCATGAGAGCAGCACAGTCCAGCAGATTCTCCTTTATACTTCTTTGCACCGCAGTGTTCACATTTCTTATCCATGTTGCCAATGACAACAGAGGGATACTTTTTATATTCTATCTCATTGTCATAGTTAAATGCTGCTCTTGCAAGTGGATGCCACTGTGTATTCTTTCTTAGAATCCTGGATCCCGCAGCTCTCTGTCTATTAGCATTCAAACGAATTTCATGCTCTTCATCATTTTCTAGAGAAGGCCTTTCTGTTGTTTGTTATCGTCAGCATTAAGACGGGATTCCCTTTTCCTGATCTGTTTCCTGTGACCGACTGTCCGCTGTTCGCTTTCTGTTAGCATTAAGACGGGATTCCCTTTTCCTGATCTGTTTCCTGTGACCGACTGTCCGATGTTCGCTTACTGTTAGCATTAAGACGGGATTCCCTTTCCTGATCTGTTTCCTGTGACCGACTGTCCGCTGTTCGCTTTCTGTTAGCATTAAGACGGGATTCCCTTTCCTGATCTGTTTCCTGTGACCGACTGTCCGCTGTTCGCTTTCTGTTAACATTAAGACGGGATTCCCTTTCCAGATCTGTTTCCAGTGACCGACTGTCCGCTGTTCGCTTTCTGTTAGCATTGAGACGGGATTCCCTTTCCTGATTTGTTTCCTGTGACCAATTGTCCGCTGTTCGCTCCGGGCAGCTCATCAGCTAGGCCACGGTTGGACGCCACCCTCCGGGAGGCTCCACATTGTCTCACTGTTGAGTCCCCAAAACTTCTTCTTCCATCAATAGTTCATTAACGGTGTATGTTTTTCACTACAACGGTACAGTAAAGTATATTTTTCTAGCATTAAACTGTTATTATTTCATTGTCTAATCATCACTACATGTAACATCATCCATCATCGCTACATATAACACCACCCATCATCACTACATATAACACCATCCATCATCACTACATATAACATCATCCATCATCACTACATATAACACCATCCATCATCACTACATATACAGTAACACCACCTATCATCACTACATATAACAACATCCATCATCACTACATATAACATCATCCATCATCACTACATATAACACCATCCATCATCACAACATATAACATCATCCATCATCACTACATATAACACCATCCATCATCACTACATATAACACCATCCATCATCACTACAGATCGGTGAAGTAGTTTCCGAGATTCTCGTGCGGCCACACACACAAACACACAGACAGACATACTTCTTTGTTTTATATATATATTTAAATTTAAATTCCAGTGAAGCAAATTAAAATGAGAGAAGACTGGAGGAAGGAAGGAAGACACCAAGAGAGGAAGTGATGAGGAACAAGTGAGGACTCAATTAATGTGACAAGAGGGAGAGGCAGATGATAGTGAGAGGAAGGTTGAAGTCGTGAGTTTATCAGCGAGAATTAATTAGGAGGACAAAGGAAAGGAGAGAGGAGGACAATGGTGAGGAGGAGGAGGAGGCTGGTGTGGAGGAGGAGGAAGCTGGTGTGGAGGAGGAGACACTGGTGAGGCGAAGGAGGAGGAATAGGACAATGGTGATGATGATGAGGAGAAGGAAGAGGAAACTGGTGAGGAAAAGGAGAAGGAAGAGGACACTGGTGAGGAAAAGGAGAAGGAGAAGAAGGAGGAGGAGGAGGAGGAGAAAGAGGAGGATGAATAATTTTTTAGTGAAGAATTGAATGTCGAAGGGAATAGACGTACAATAACAGAAAACCAGGAAGAGATAATTATTATGAAAACTTCAATATAATTACAATGGTATTATGTAAGAAAGTGTTAGTTTGTCTTTCCAATCATCTCGTGCCTTAATAATAATCTATTAATGAAAGAAATTACTCAGATTATATTTTACAGTCCAAAAGAAGATTTGAATTACCAAGTCTTAATTAAAGCTCTTTCACACAAATGTTAAATTCTTAACGTAATGTACAGACACAGTTTCTGATCTGCCATTTGAAATTATAAATGTGTGTTTTATATGACTCTCTGAGCTGCTGAAACACACAATAAAAGGAATATTCTCTCTGCTTCCAACTCCTTCACCACCTCCACCTAGTCCACCACCACCACCATCCACTATCACCTCAGCCACTACCACGAACACCTCCACCACTACCTCCACCACCACCACCTACTCCACCATCACCTCCTCCACCACTACCTCCTCATCCACTACCACCTCATCCACCACCACCCTGTGGTTCAAAGGAATTATTATTCCTTTGAACAACAGAGAATTTAACACATTTTACCCAGAGAGAAAAGAAGAATTAGAACGAGTTAATAATACTGTCATGCTTCACGTCACAACAGCTGCTTCACGTAACAACATCTGCCTCACGTCACAACAACTGCTTCACATCACAACATCTGCCTCACATCACAACATCTGCCTCACATCACAACATCTGCTTCACGTCACAACATCTGCCTCACATCACAACATCTGCCTCACATCACAACATCTGCTTCACGTCACAACATCTGCCTCACATCACAACATCTGCCTCACATCACAACATCCGCCTCACGTCACAACATCTGCCTCACGTCACAACATCTGCCTTACGTCACAACATCTGTCTCGCGTCACAACATCTGCCTCACTTCACAACATCTGCCTCACGTCACAACACCCGATACACGTCACAACATCTGCCTCAAGTTACAATATTTCTCTGGTTCTCCTTTCAGATTTATTATTTCCAGACACGAAATGTAACTACTTCACGCACCAGAATCACCTCTGGTCACGCAAAACCTGGCCTGTTCTGAGAAACCCATTGATTTAGCGCCCTCCCAAGGTACTGAGAGGGCATCGTCAGTACTCCTCTCCTCCTGCCAACCTTCAGAAATTCTCCCCTGCAAGCCTATAATAATCGTCTCTGCCTCTTGAATCCTACTTACTTCTGTTGTTTATCATCTTTCATTCCATTTCCTCATCATAACTATATCTATTCCCAAGTCCCATCTCGCTATGATATCACATTCGCTTTCATTTCTTATATAATTTCCATTGTTATTACATTATACAAACTAGACCTCTAACAACACCTGGGAAGTCAGTAAATGTTGCCAGCCATCAGTATTAATGTTTCCTGCAGGTAGATACCAATGTTTCCTGCAAGTATATACTAATGCTTCCTGCATGTATACACTAATGCTTCCTGCAGGTATATACTTATGCTTCCTGCAGGCATATACTAATGCTTCCTGCTGGTGCATACCAATGCTTCTGGCAGGTATTTACTAACGCTTCCTGCAGGTATGCACTTATGCTTTCTTCAGGTATATACCGTTGCTTCCTGCAGGTATATACTTATGCTTCCTGCAGGTATATACTAACGCTTCCTGGAGGTGTATACTTATGCTTCCTGCAGGTATATACCAATGCTTCCTGCAGGTATATACTTATGCTTCCTGCAGGAATATATTTATGCTTAATGCAGGTATATACTAACGCTGCCTGCAGGTATATACTTATGCTTCCTGCAGGTATATCTAATGCTTCCTGCAGGTATATACTTATGCTTCCTACAGATATATACTGATGCTTCCTGCAGGTATATACTAACTCTACCTGCAGGTATATACCAATGCTTCCTGCAGGTATATACTAACACATCCTGCAGGTATATACTAACGCTTCCTGCAAGTATATACTTATGCTTTCTTCAGGTATATACCGTTGCTTCCTCAGGTATATACTTATGCTTCCTGCAGGTATATACTAATGCTTCCTGCAGATGTGTATTTATGCTTCCTGCAGGTATATACCAATGCTTCCTGCAGGTATATACTTATGCTTCCTGCAGATATATACTTATGCTTCCTGCAGGTATATACTATCGCTTCAAGCAGGTATATACTTACGTTTCCTGCAGGTAAATACTAAAACTTTCTGCAGTTATATACCGTTGCTTCCTTGCAGGTATATACTAAAACTTCCTGCAGGTGTATACTTATGCTTCCTGCAGGTATATACCAATGCTTCCTGCAGGTATATACTAATACTTCCTGCAGGTATATACTAATGCTTCCTGCAGGTATATACTAATGCTTCCTGCATGTATATACTAATGCTTCCTGCAGGTATATACTTATGCTTCCTGCAGGTTTATACTAATGCTTCCTGCTGGTGTATACCAATGCTTCCTGCAGGTATTTACTAACGCTTCCTGCAGGTATGTACTTATGCTTTCTTCAAGTATATACCGTTGCTTCCTGCAGGTATATACTTATGCTTCCTGCAGGTATATGCTAACGCTTCCTGGAGGTGTATACTTATGCTTCCTGCAGGTATATACCAATGCTTCCTGCAGGTATATACTTATTCTTCCTGCAAGTATATACTTATGCTTAATGCAGGTATATACTAACGCTACCTGCAGGTATATACTTATGCTTCCTGCAGGTATATACTAATGCTTCCTGCAGGTATATACTTATGCTTCTTACAGATATATACTTATGCTTCCTGCAGGTATATACTAACTCTACCTGCAGGTATATACCAATGCTTCCTGCAGGGATATACTAACACATCCTGCAGGTATATACTAACGCTTCCTGCAAGTATATACTTATGCTTTCTTCAGGTATATACCGTTGCTTCCTCAGGTATATACTTATGCTTCCTGCAGGTATATACTAACGCTTCCTGCAGATGTATATTTATGCTTCCTGCAGGTATATACCAATGCTTCCTGCAGGTATATACTTATGCTTCCTGCAGGTATATACTTATGCTTCCTGCAGGTATATACTATCGCTTCAAGCAGGTATATACTTACGCTTCCTGCAGATATATACTAAAACTTCCTGCAGGTATATACCGTTGCTTCCTTGCAGGTATATACTAAAATTTCCTGCAGGTGTATACTTATGCTTCCTGCAGGTATATACCAATGCTTCCTGCAGGTATATACTAATACTTCCTGCAGGTATATATTAATGCTTCCTGCAGGTATATACTAATGCTTCCTGCAGGTATATACTAAAACTTCCTGCAGGTGTATACTTATGCTTCCTGCAGGTATATACCAATGCTTACTGCAGGTACATACTTATGCTTCCTGCAGGTATATACCAATGCTTCCAGCAGGTGTATACTTATGCCTCCTGCAGGTATATACTAAAAACTTCCTGCAGGTGTATACTTATGCTTCCTGCAGGTATATAACAATGCTTCCTGCAGGTATATACTAACGCTTCCTGCAGGTATATACTTATGCTTCCTGCAGGTGTTTACTAATGCTTCCAGCAGGTATATACTTAAGCTTCCTGGAGGTATATACTAAAAACTTCCTGCAGGTGTATACTCATGCTTCCTGCAGGTATATACTAAAACTTCCTGCAGGTGTATACTTATGCTTCCTGTAGAAATATACCAATGCTTCCAGCAGGTATATACTTATGCTTCCGGCAGGTATATACCAATGATTCCTGCAGGTGTATACTTATGCTTCCTGCAGGTATATACTAAAACTTCCTGCAGGTGTATACTTATGCGTCCTGCAGAAATATACTTATGCTTTCTGCAGGTATATACCGTTGCTTCCTGCAGGTATATACTAATGTTTCCTACAGGTATATACATATGCTTCCTCCAGGTATAAACTTATGCTTCCTGCAGGTATATACTTATGCTTCCTGCAGGTATATACTTATGCTTCCTGCAGGAATATACTAATGCTTCCTGCATGTATATACTTATGCTTCTTGCAGGTATATACAAATGCTTCTTGCATGTATATACTTATGCTTCCTGCAGGTATATACTTATGCTTCCTGCAGGCATATACTAATGCTTCCTGAATGTAAATACCGTTGCTTCCTGCAGGTATATAATAATGCTTTCTGCAGTTATATACTACTGCTTCCTACAGGTATATACTTATGCTTCCTGCAGGTATATACTAATGCTTCTTGCATATATATACTTATGCTTATAGCAGGTATATACTAATGCTTCCTGAAGGTATATACTAACGCTTCCTCCAGGTATATATTAATGCTTCCTGCTGGTATATACTTATGCTTTCTGCAGGGATATACTAACGCTTTCTGCAGGTATATACTAATGCTTCCTCCATGTATATACTAATGCTTGCTGCAGGTGTATAGTAATGCTTCCTGCAGGTATACACTAATGCTTCCTGCAGGTATATATATTAATGCTTCCAGCAGGTATATACTAACGCTTCCAGCAAGTGTATAATAATGCTTGCTGCAGGTATATACTAATGCTTCCAGCAGGTGTATATTAATGCTTCCTGCCTGTATATACCGTTGCTTCCTGCTGGTATATACTAATGCCTCCTGCAGGTATATACTAATGCTTCCTGCAGGTATATACTAACGCTTCCTGCAGGTATAGAAAAAAGTTTCCTGCAGGTATATACTAATGCTTTCTGCAGGTATAGACTAATGTTTCCGGCATGTATATACTTATGTTTCCTGCAGGTATATAGTAATGCTTCCTGTAGGTATATACTAATGCTTCCAGCAGGTGTATAGTAATGCTTCCTGCAGGTATATACTAATGCTTCCTGCATGTATATACTAACGCTTCCTGTAGCTGTATACTTATGCTTCCTGCAGGTATATACCAATGCTTCCTGCAGGTATATACTAACGCTTCCTGCAGATGTATACTTATGCTTCCTGCAGGTATATGCCAATGCTTCCTGCAGGTATATACTTATGCTTCCTTCAGGTATATACTTATGCTTCCTGCAGGCATATACTATCGCTTCCAGCAGATATATACTTACGCTTCCTGCAGGTATATACTAAAACATCCTGTAGGTATATAATTATGCTTCCTGCAGGTATATACTAATGCTTCCTGCAGGTATACACTAATGCTTCCTACAGGTATATACCGTTGCTTCCTGCAGGTATATACTAATGCTTCCTGTAGGTATATACTTATGCTTTCTGCAGGTATATACTAATGCTTCCTCCAGTTATATACTAATGTTTCCTGCAGGTGTATACTTATGCTTCCTGGAGGTATATACCAATGCTTCTTGCAGGTATATACTTATGTTTCCCGCAAGGATATACTTATGCTTCCTGCAGGTATATACTAACGCTTCCTGCAGGTATATACATATGTTTCCTGCAGGTGTTTACTAATTCTTCCTGCAGGTATATACTTAAGGTTCCTGCAGGTATATACTAATGGTTCCTGTAGGTATATACCGTTACTTCCTGCAGGTATATACTAATGTTTCCTGCAGGTATATACTTTTGCTTCCTGCAGGTATATATTTATGCTTCCTGCAGGTATATACTTATGCTTCCTGAATGTATATACCGTTGCTTCCTGCAGGTATATACTAATGCGTCCTGCATGTATGTACTTATGCTTCCTGCAGGTATATACTAACGCTTCCTGCAGGTATATACTAATGCTTCCTGCAGGTATATACTAATGCTTCCTGCATGTATATACTTATGCTTCCTGCAGGTATATACTAATGCTTCCTGAATGTTTATACCGTTGCTTCCTGCAGGTATATACTAATGCTTCTTGCAGATATATACTATTGCTTCCTGCAGGTATATACTTATGCTTCCTGCAGGTATATACTAATGCTTCCTGCATGTATATACTTATGCTTCCTGCCGGTATATACTTACGCTTCCTGCAGGTATATACTAATGCTTCCTGCAAGTATACACTTATGCTTCCTGCAGGTATATACTAACGCTTTCTGTAGGTATATACTAATGCTTCCTGCATGTATATACTAATGCTTGCAGCAGGTGTATAGTAATGCTTCCTGCAGGTACATACTCTTGCTTGCTGCAGGTATATATATTAATGCTCCAGCAGGTGTATACTAATGCTTCCTGCAGGTATATACTAACGCTTCCAGCAGGTGTATAGTAATGCTTCATTCAGGTATATTCTAATGCTTCCAGCAGGTGTATATTAATGCTTCCTGCATGTATATACCGTTGCTTCCTGCAGGTATATACTAATGCCTCCTGCAGGTATATACTAATGCTTGCTGCAAGTATATACTAACGCTTCCTGCAGGTATATACTAACGCTTCCTGCAGGTATATACAAATGCTTCCTGCTGGTATATGCTAATGCTTCATGCGGGTATAGACTAATGCTTCCTGCATGTATATACTTATGTTTCCTGCAGGTATATACTAACGCTTCCTGTAGGTATATACTAATGCTTCCAGCAGGTGTATAGTAATGCTTCCTGCAGGTATATACTAATGCTTCTTGCAGGTATATACTAATGCTTCCTGCAGGTATATACTAATGCTTCCTGCAGGTATATACTAATGCTTCCAGCAGGTGTATAGTAATGCTTCCTGCAGGTATATACTAATGCTTCCCGCAGGTATATTTTAATGTTTCCTGCAGGTATATACTAACGCTTCCTGCAGGTATATACTACTGTTTCCAGCAGGTGTATAGTAATGCTTCCTGCAGGTATATATTAATGCTTCCAGCAGGAGTATAGTAATGCTTCCTGCAGGAATATACTAATGCTTTCTGCAGGTGTATACTCATGCTTCCTGCAGGTATATACTATTGCTTCCTGCAGGTATATACGTATGCATCCTGCAGGTATATACTAACGTATCCTGCAGGTATATATTGATGCTTCTTGCAGGTATATACTAATGCTTCCAGCAGGTGTATAGTAATGCTTCCTGCACGTATATACTAATGCTTCCAGCAGGTGTATAGTAATGCTTCCTGCAGGAATATACTAATGCTTTCTGCAGGTGTATACTCATGTTTCCTGCAGGTATATGCTAATGCTTCCTGCAGGTATATACGTATGCATCCTGCAGGTATATACTAATGCTTCCTACAGGTATATACCGTTGCTTCCTGCAGGTATATACTAATGCTTCCTGCTGGTATATATTTATGCTTCCTGCAGGTATATACTAATGCTTCCTGCGGTTATATACTAACGTTTCCTGCAGGTGTATACTTATGCTTCGTGGAGGTATATACCAATGCTTCCTGCAGGTATATACTAACGCTTCCTGCAGGTATATACACATGTTTCCTGCAGGTGTTTACTAATTCTTCCTGCAGGTATATACTTAAGGTTCCTGCAGGTATATACTAATGCTTCCTGCAGGTATATACCGTTGCTTCCTGCAGGTATATACTAATGTTTCCTGCAGGTATATACATATGCTTCCTGCAGGTATATACTTATGCTTCCTTCAGGTATATACTTATGCTTCCTGAATGTATATACCGTTGCTTCCTGCAGGTATATACTAATGCGTCCTGCATGTATGTACTTATGCTTCCTGCAGGTATATACTAACGCTTCCTGCAGGTATATACTAATGCTTCCTGCAGGTATATACTAATGCTTCCTGCATGTATATACTTATGCTTCCTGCAGGTATATACTAATGCTTCTTGCAAGTATATACTTATGCTTCCTGCAGGTATATACTAATGCTTCCAAAATGTATGTACCGTTGCTTCCTGCAGGTATATACTAATGCTTCCTGCAGATATATACTATTGCTTCCTGCAGGTATATACTTATGCTTCCTGCATGTATATACTTATGCTTCCTGCAGGTATATACTTACGCTTCCTGCAGGTATATACTAATGCATCCTGCAGGTATACACTTATGCTTCCTGCAGGTATATACTAACGCTTTCTGTAGGTATATACTAATGCTTCCTGCATGTATATACTAATGCTTGCAGCAGGTGTATAGTAATGCTTCCTGCAGGTACATACTAATGCTTCCTGCAGGTATATATATTAATGCTTCCAGCAGGTGTATACTAATGCTTCCTGCAGGTATATACTAACGCTTCCAGCAGGTGTATAGTAATGCTTCATGCAGGTATATTCTAATGCTTCCAGCAGGTGTATATTAATGCTTCCTGCATGTATATACCGTTGCTTCCTGCAGGTATATACTAATGCATCCTGCAGGCATATACTAATGCTTGCTGCAGGTATATACTAACGCTTCCTGCAGGTATATACTAACGCTTCCTGCATGTATATACAAATGCTTCCTGCCGGTATATGCTAATGCTTCCTGCAGGTATAGACTAATGCTTTCTGCATGTATATATTTATGTTTCCTGCAGGTATATACTAACGCTTCCTGTAGGTATATACTAATGCTTCCAGCAGGTGTATTGTAATGCTTCCTGCAGGTATATACTAATGCTTCCTGTAGGTATATATTTATGCTTCCAGCAGGTGTATAGTAATGCTTCCTGCAGGTATATACTAATGCTTCCTGCAGGTATATACTAATGCTTCCTGCAGGTATATACTAATGCTTCCTGCAGGTATATACTAATGCTTCCAGCAGGTATTTTTTAATGTTTCCTACAGGTATATACTAACGCTTCCTGCAGGTATATACTAATGTTTCCAGCAGGTGTATAGTGATGCTTCCTGCCGGTATATACTAATGCTTCCAGCAGGTGTATAGTAATGCTTCCTGCATGAATATACTAATGCTTTCTGCAGGTGTATACTCATGCTTCCTGCAGGTATATACGTATGCATCCTGCAGGTATATACTAGCGCATCCTGCAGGTATATATTGATGCTTCCTGCAGGTATATACTAATGCTTCCAGCAGGTGTATAGTAATGCTTCCTGCAGGCATATACCAATGCTTCCTGCAGGTATATACTAATGCTTCCTGCCGGTATATACTAATGCTTTCAGCAGGTGTATATTAATGCTTCCTGCATGTATATACCGTTGCTTCCTGCAGGTATATACTAATGCTTCCTGCAGGTATACACCAATGCTTCCTGCATGTATATACAGTTGTTTCCTGCAGGTGTATAGTAATGCTTCCTGCAGGTATATACCAATGCTTCCTGCATGTATATTCCGTTGCTTCCTGCAGATGTATAGTAATGCTTCCTGCATGTATTTACTGTTTCTTCCTGCAGGTATATACCGTTGCGTCCTGCAGATGTATAGTAATGCTCCCTGCAGGCATATACTAATTCTCCTACCGGGTATATACCGTTGCTTCCTGCAGATGTATAGAAATGCTCCCTGCAGGCATATACTAATTCTCCTACCGGGTATATATCCCTTGATGCCTGAGGTTCTTCCCCACAGACCCTGAAATTTATTCAGTTTCAGATTCCTCTCCGGGTTTTCCAAAGTTTGATATCATTGTAAATCATCCATGTAAAAAGTGTTATTTTGGTCTACACTCTGCTGTTTTTTGAAGGAACCAATGAGAGACAGAGAGAGAGAGAAAGAGAGAGAGAGAGAGAGAGAGAGAGAGAGAGAGAGAGAGAGAGAGAGAGAGAGAGAGAGAGAGAGAGAGAGAGAGAGAGAGAGAGAGAGAGAGAGAGAGAGAACGACAGACAGACAGAGACTGTAATATCTCTATGCATAAAAACAGAAACTAGACTGAGAATAAGAGAGCAGAGACAGAGTAAATAGTACGAGTAACAAAGCGACAGGGATAACAACACCTAGACTCTAGAAAGAGGAATAAGTAGAGAAAGAAAATTTTTGTAATATAATATTCAGAGGCATAGAAAGAGATAGTGGTTGGAAAGAGGAAAATTATAATAAATAATGTTGAAAGTTACAGAAATATAAAACGAGAATGAATAAAAAGGTAAGAAAGAGAGAAGAAATATTTGTTCACTGGTGTATGATAATAATAATAATAATGATAATAATTATAATAATAATAATAATAATAATGATAATAATAATAATAATAATAATAATAATAATAATAATAATTATAATAATAATAATAATAATAATGATAATAATAATAATAATAATAATAATAATAATAATAATAATAATAATAATAATAATATTAATAATAATGAAAATAATAATAATAATTAGAAAAACAAGTATTAACAGCAATAACAATACGTCGCCTTCATCTACAAAGTTCTATTTTTATCTTTCTTAAAGTTGTGTTGTGAGTTGTAATATAAACTCTTCTACAACGTCCCACCGTTGTTAACTTCACCAACATCAGTGTGTAGGAATTATTCTTCAAAAACATTATGAATAATTTAATTACTGTAGTCCTCATTTCAGACCGGCAGATAAACCTTTAAGTGGAGTAAAAAAAAAAAAAATTTTCTCATGTAAATTTGTTCCTAAACAAAATACTGATAATTTTTACACATATATATTGATGTTTTTTTTTTCTTTGTTAAGGCAAAAAAATAAATAGAATAAATATATATATGCTTAGTGTTGTACTGTGAGGTTGGTGGACTGCGGTAGATGATATGGTTACATAAGTGGGTTTAACACTCGTATATCTCAGTGTTACATGTGCTTGGTTGCCTTTGGTGTTCCTCTTGTCTTGATTCTGTGTTTCATGGGAAGTTCATCACCACCACCTGGGATCCCCAATTTCCTCAACCCACCTGCTACCACATTCTCCACTCGACACCACCACTACCACCACACAGATCAGGATATCGAACACCACAAAACATTCTCTCCCTTGTTCCCCTGACAGTACCACACCTGCTGCTCTCACCCACAGTACTACACCCACACCTGCTGCTCCCACTGTATGTATATTATGTATGCTGTATGTGTATTATGTATGTATATTATGTATGTGCTCCATTTATATACATATGGAAGCTGCTAATGTATCACTTACCATATGCCGTTAGAAGCAGTTGACCCCCGGACAGAGTAAGGAGCGCTACCTCCCTTGTGTACATACTGTTATCCAGTAAATAGAACCTACGAAACTATCCAGGTGTTTGTGTTCGCTCCTGTAGATAGAACTTGATACCCAGAACACGTACACCCACCCACAGTACCACACCTACACCTGCTGCTCTCACCCACAGTACTACACCCACGCCTGCTGCTCTCACCCACAATACCACACCCACACCTGCTGATCTCACCCACAATACCACACCCACACCTGCTGATCTCACCCACAATACCACACCCACACCTGCTGATCTCACCCACAGTACTACACCCACACCTGCTGCTCTCACCCACAGTACCACACCCACACCTGCTACTTTTGCCCACAGTACCACATGCACACCTGTTGCTCTCTGTTCACGGTCCACACCCACACCTGCTGCTCTCACCCAAAGTACCACACCCACACCTGCTGCCTCACCCACACACACACACCCACACCTGCTGATCCCCACCCACACACACACCCACACCTGCACCTCACCCACAGCACTACACCCACACCTGCTGCTCTCACCCACAGTACCACACCCACACCTGCTACTTTGCCCACAGTACCACATGCACACTCTGTTGCTCCTGTTCACGGTCCACACCCACACCTGCTGCTCTCACCCAAAGTACCACACCCACACCTGCTGCTCCAACCCCAGTACCACACCCACACCTGCTCGCCCACACCTGCTACTTGTGCCCACAGTACCCCATGCACACCTGCTGCCTCCTTCACGGTTCACACCCACACCTGTTGCTCCCACCCACTGTACCACACCCACACCTGCCCCACCCACAGCCCACACCCACAGCTACCACACCCACACATGCTACTCTCACCCACAGCACCACACCCACACCTGCTGCTCTCACCCACAGTACCACACCCACACATGCTACTCTCACCCACAGTACCACACCCACACCTCTGTCTCACCACAGTACCCACACCCCCACACATGCTATTCTCACCCACATTACCACACCCAAACTTTCTGTTCTCAACCACACCTGCTGGTCTCACCCACACACACACACCCACACCTCTGCTCACCCACAGTACTACACCCACACCTGCTGATCTCACCCACAGTACCACACCCACACATGCTACTCTCACCCACAGCACCACACCCACACCTGCTACTCTCACCCACAGTACCACACCCACACCTGCTGCTCTTAACCTCAATACCACATCCACACCTGCTGCTCTCTCCCACACCTGCTGCTCTCACCCACATCTGCTGCTCTCACCCACACCTGCTGCTCTCACCCACACCTGCAGCTCTCACCCACACCTGCTGCTCTCACCCACACCTGCAGCTCTCACCCACCTATCCCGCCTCCCCGAGCTTCACTATCATTAAAACAACACAAAAATGCATCACCCTGGTAATATTTTTACCTTAACGATAAACAAATAACCACTCGTCACCCTGTCTCCTATATTATTCCTTCTTGTTTATTTATTCCGCTTCCCTCCATTCTTCCTCTCCTCCATCACTGTCTCACCCTCACCTCTTACCTCCGTTACGCCACAATACCACAGTGAGTGAACACATCATCGCCACGTGATAGCTTCTCTTTGTCTGATGGCAGCTGTCCCTTCAAACTTGTGACAACACATATCGAGGGTTCCGAAACTCATTATATTTCTCAACAGACCACGAGATACCACCCATGATAGTCATGGTACTGAGACATATTATATTTCTTATCAGTACACAAAATAACACCATGATAGTAATGGTGCTGAGACAAATTATATTTCTCAACCATCCACGAAATACCACCCAGGGTAGTAATTGTGCTGAGACATAATATATTTCTCAATAGACCACGAGATAACACTCAGGTTAGTAATGGTGCTGAGACATATTATATTTCTCAACAGTCCAAGAAATACCACCCAGGGTGACAAACACACACACACGCACGCACACGCCCACCACACGCACACTACTACTTTACTGTCACTCGGAATCGAATATGACGATCATCCAGCTATGATACAATGATATGAATTATTATGTATGTCACCTAAGTTGGTGAATTCTGAGGTGACAACGAGGCCAATACGGGACCGGCAGGGTTGCTCACAGATGTTGCACATGTGGGGGCTTCATCTAGTGCAGGAAGGGCGGCGGCAGCATCTTTCCGGCTTTGGCGCTTGTCTGCCTTGGTATGCAGTCCGGCATACTCGAAAGTATTGACATCTTGTGTGATGCTCCTCCAAGCGTTACGATGTGGAGTAATCGTCTCGAAGGTGAAGGGAGCAATTTGGGACTTTTTCAGGTTTGTCTTAAGACTATCCTTATACCTTTTCAGTCCAGCGTAGTTGTTTATAGGTAATGGTAGCATAGATGGTTTTACAGTTGGTGGCAACAGGAATACTGGCATTTGTTCTCTTGGCTTCCCAGCGAACTCGGAGGATGGAACGTAGACTACGTTTGTGAAAGTTTTCAAGAACTTTGAGGTGCCTCCTGTATGTGACCCATGTCTCGCTGACATATAGCAGGGTGGGGAGGACCAGTGCTCGATATAAGTGCAATATTGTAAGTAATTGCAGCTCCCTACAGCTGAACACAAGGGTACGGAGTCTGCCAAAGACTTTAGATGCACATTTGAACTGATGTTGAGTCTCCTCATAGATGTCCGCTGTGGTAGACGAGTGGGAGCCGACATAGCGAAAGTAGGTAACATTAAAGAGGGTAGTACAGTTAAGCTGGATGGATGGTGGAGGTGTGACTGAACCAGGGGCAGGCTGAAAGAGAATCTGAATCTTATGTACATTCACCTCAAAGCCGAAGTGTGCATGCACATCTGCATAGGTGATATCGTTTGCATACTGAAGTTCCGGAAAGGAAGCTGCCGACACCTTTGTTCCTGCCTGGAGTCGTCTTATGTTGAAAAGACCCTTCATCCGGTGCTCGATGTCCACTCCGCCGGCTAAATTAGCACTGGCATGAGTAAGGAAGGCAGCCAAAAATGAAAAAGAGAGTTGGTGCCAGTACACATCTTTGTTTTTCCTCCATTTTTATAGGGAAGAACTCAGACTGGGTGCCGTTGTGCATGACACTGCTGTTCATGCCATCGTGGTGTTGCCTCACAATGGCGATTAATTTTGGTGGGCAGCCAAAATGGCTAGAGGGCTTCCCTGTTGACCGAGTCTTGGTAAGGTCGATGAAGGTCATGTACAGGTCACGACGCTGTATTCTGCACTTTTCCTTTATCTGGCGGGCAGCAAAGATCATGTCAGTGGTACCACATGATGGTCTAAGGCCACATTGAGTTTCTGCAAGGAAGTTTTGCGCCTCAAGATGAAGTCTGTTTAGGAAGACTCGGGCGATAATTTTACCAGCTACAGATAGCAGCAAAATCCCGCGGTAGTTGCCACAGACTGATTGGTCTCCCTTGTTCATATAAATAGTGACGATGGAGGCATCTTTAAGACTTTGGGGATTTCCTACTTTTCCCATATATTCTCCAGGAGAGAGTGGAGACGGCTGGTAAGCAGAGGTCCTCCTGCTTTATAAACCTCGGCTGGGATTCCATCAGGCCCTTGGGGTTTGTTATTTTTCATCTGTTTGATTGCAGTAGCTACTTCATCCAGGGATGGAAGATAGCTGAGGTGGGTCAGCTCTGGATGCTGAGGGACCTGCTGGATAGTCAGGACATCCACGTCGGTGTTTCAGTTGAGCAGTGAATGATAGTGCTCTTTCTAGCACTGAAGGATGCCTTCTTCGTCTTTAATTGGGGAGTTACCATGAGATGAGTGGAGGGGGGCTATGCCAGTAGTAATTGGCCCATAAAATGTCTTAGTGAAATTAAAAAATTCGAGCATCTTGTGTTGATCTGCAAGTTCTTGTGTTTTAACATGCTTTATTTTTAAACCAGTCGTTCTTTAGATTCCGAAGTTCACTCTGGCCCGCTGCTTTCTTCTTGCAGAAAGTATCAGTTTTGGTCCGAGACTGAAGGTTGTTCTGCCAGTCAGTTAAAGCAGCACCTTTACCATCAACAATTATATTGATTTCCGGGTAATTTTCATCAAACAAATCCTGGTGTATTCTTTTGATCTGACCGAGGGTCTCTGCAGGTTTTTGTCATGACAGTGTTGATAATATCCCATTCGGCACTGGGATTTGAGTTGTTTGTTGTCGGGTTGATTATCAGCCCATGAAATAATGTGCTACCGCTGGATCCTTCAGAGGCTTAGTGTTAAAACCTCTCCTGGAGGCTTGTTGCCTTCTCCGTTTTAGGGCGACGTGAAGCGAGAGCTTGGCTCTGACGAGATGATGATCAGTGTTGCAGTGGTCTGATCCACGCATGGCTCGGGTGATGAAGACATCTCGCCGATCTCTTTCTCTGACAATGATGTAGTCAATGAGAAGCCAGTGTTTAGATCTTGGGTGTTGCCACAAACCCTTGAACTTGTCGGCCTGCCTAAAAATGGTATTGGTGACACTGAGGTTGTGTGCAACACACTTGCTGAGGAGGAGGAGGCCGTTGGGATTACACTTGCCAAGTCCAATTTTCCATATGGTTCCCTTCCACATGTCATCATCTCTGCCAACTCTGGCAATGAAGTCACGAAACCTTTTCTTCTCTGAGGATAGAGGTTAGCACTCTGTTGAGGTCGGCGTAAAAGGCCTCCTTGATGTCATCCTCTGCATCCAGTGTTGGGGCGTATGCATTGATGAAAAAGGCATGGCATGATTGATTCAGTGGGACTCTGAGCTTCATGGGGTACTCGTTGATCCAAACAGGCATTTCAGCTAGCCTGTGTAGGATGCGTTGGCGGATGGCAAAGCCAACTCCATAAATGTGGTTTCTCTCAGCAGCAGGCTTACCCTTCCAGAAGAAGGCTCACTCACTCACTCACTCACTCACACACTCAGTTTATATCTACACTACCTGTAGAGTCCTGTGCTGTACTTCAGGTTCACAACCACTTAAGTTTCATAGTGGGTTTTGGGGATTGTTTCATCTGTAAGAGAGAGAGTGCGAGGTACAAAAAATCACACAGGACGGACATTTGTCATACAATATTCAAATAGCTGCTCTCCGCTCTTCCGTGGTCCTGGGAGTCCGGTGGCCCACCCCACTCTTCTCTGCCGCCCCCACATGAGCAGCCAGAGACCAGGCAAATTTTTGATCGACTGCAACATCATATATCCTTTAGGAATTGATTGTTGTCCGTATAATAGAAAACTTTTCATAACCCTTCACTTTTTTATCTGTGTGTACTCAAACTACTTTTTAACACTGGTCATATTCAGCATATCCCGATAGTCTTAGCATTGTCAGCAAGACCATGCTAACACACTGCATGACCCAGTGTGTTTGTTGTTGTTACTCTCAGCACGCCTCCTGCCCTACCCACCACCCCTCACTACCCACTCCTGTCCTACCCACCACCCCTCACTATCCACTCCTCCTGCCCTACCCACCACCCCACACTACCCACTCCCAGCCACCTTAAGAGTTGTAAAAATTGGTTATTTTAACTTTGCGGTTTTGACAGCCAATTAAGGGATATAAGACTTAAGAGACACCTGACTATTTACTGTACATATATCCCCACTCAAACCAACAACGAGAACGGACTTAAACAAGATGCTATCTGACAACAAGTAGCGATTGTAACCTTGAACTTTTGGTTATAAAAAACCTACAAGTTTAAGCATAAATGTCGTAAATGTTTCCAATCAATAATAATAATAATAATAACAACAATAAAGAGAACAATAAAACATGACAACACACACTAAAGGTGATATATCTGGTGGTCGCCATAGAGCTTTTGGGGATATAGGGGTTATGATAATGATGAGAAGTATGATGAGCTGGATGATGGACTGCACTTGAGTTGATTTATGTGGTGAGGCAGGAGCACAGGCTACAACCACACATCTTGGCTCTACATTTTCCTGATCCAGTGGTGCAGGTAGTTGCACCGACTAGGGAGAAGGAGAGTTGAATTGGACTGCCGAAAGCCCAGTTTGTTAGCAGCCTGTCCATCATGCATTGACTTCATCCTCCGGTGTAGTCGTTGGGTTCCCATTTTGGTCATATATTCCGCCTATACCGCCGTTGGGGGTCTTACTGAAGCTCTGTAAACATGTATGCCTGGTGCTCGGCTCCACTGCAGATTTTTCGTTCGGGGTTTACTCCCATAGCCTTGAAACTACCAAGGTTAATCCTCTCGCGCGCACACACGCACACACACCTGTTGTCTGGCACTACAGAATATATTTTCTTTCGTAAAGCATCTATCAGTTGCATCCATTGACAAGGGAGGCTAAAGACACTTGGGGTGCATGTCTGGTATGGGGTGGGAAGGCATAACATATAATAATGTTGATATTTTATCTGTCTATAATTAGTAAAGAAGAAAATATTACAAAGGTGTGAAAAGGGTAGTGTGTGTGTGTGTGTGCGTGTGTGTGTGCGTGTGCGTGTGTGTGTGTGTGTGTGGTCGACATGGAACAAACTGTCGTACGGTAGTTATTTATTATTATCTTATATAGTTCATTGTGTATTACATTGAAAATTCGTTATGTATGTCATTCATCAACACGATACAATGATTACATCAAAATGCTAGATCAGAAGAAAACCCTCCACTGTCGCCTGTGACGAATGAATATGAAATGTTGCATTGGCACTTCAAGTGTTGCCGTCATGTTTTCATTTTAATAAAAGTGGTGGTCTGAAGTCTGAAATCTCCTCTACCGCACATAATTTATTTAGAAACATATTCAACACACTGTTACCTTCATACCGGTTTTAAAACAAAAATTGTGAAATGACAACTGATTAAAAATTTCTTAAATGACACAAGTGTCAAACACATTATTTCGGTATGTTATCAACAATCAGTCAATTCACACCCCTCGCTTCACTCTGATTCCTTTACAGATAAATAAATAGATATAACTTATAGAAAGGGAATAAGTTGTAATTAGAAAAGTCATATTTTCATTTACAGTTCACCATCCTCACACAACCAGACGTGACATGCACCTCGGATACTGAGACAGTTTGCAAGCCCTCTTATTATTATTACATGTTTTATTTACTCTATTAGTTAAGTAGATTGTTCTAGCAAGTGTTAGGCCGTCTCTTAATTTACTTTAATAACCAGGTTCTAGGCGTAACCAAACAAAAAGAAAGTGAAGTAAATCAAAAGGGAATAAAAATAAATAAAAGTAAACCTTTAAGAATTTAATTAAATTAAATATTAACACAATAAACAGCCTCGTAGGCTGTCACAACAAATTGATTCACTATCGAAACCTTTAAGACACAAATGATACTAAACATCGAAACATCAAGAACTGCTTAAATATATAGAAAAGAAATAAAGCACTGGATTACGTTAACACTACATAAACATATAAAATAACTAACACAGAAATTAACTAACGTGAAACAACACTGAATTACTTAAATGTAACTAAGCAAACACTGATGGACACATAAGAGACATGAATAGGTACTCACATAGATATACCACATTGGTGGCGACAGGAACAACACAGAAATAAATTAAAGTATAAGTAACAGGTGACGGGAGTTACTCAAAAGAACGTGAACTGAATAACGAGAGGATTGTACTGAACTCTGTCAACAGGTGGAGTACTATATATAGGGTCGTTTCCCGCCAATGCGACCAGCCGGTGAAACATGGGTCGTTTAACGATGCAAATGGTCGTTAAAGAAACAAAGAATGCTTGTTACAATACTAAATGAAGAAATAAGATGGGCTTCAACAAATAATAACAGTTAAAACCTTAACACCACAGGGTAAGGTGACTAGATTATATAATAGTAAATATAACACATCATTACAGGAATAATATGGAACAACATGGAAGCATGTTATATAAAAAAAATAGAAAAATACGACACGGTCGTAACACAAGCAACAAGCACATGTGAATAAAGAATTAATGCAATTAACTTCAAACCTCCTCTTGTTCACACTATGACCAAAGTTTAACATGAACACTACAAATGTTATCTGCATAATATAGCAGACGAGAAAAAGAATAGATACAAACTTAAGCCTCAATTGAGTGTTAATTGTTTATCATTCACGGATTCCCTGTACTGTAGGACGTAGGGCACCTGCCTCCACTTCCGTCCCTCCCACCCCACATTCTCTTTATGTCACTTCACCTCGTTATACCACAGTCCACTAGGCAAAATATACTATTTAATGACAGTCTATTGAATGCATTTCTTATTAATATATAAACATTCCACAAATCTTCCCCTTTATATATTTGTTTTAATATATTTTATTCTGATTCTGTATAGTATGTTTACTATTGCGAGTTTCCTATAACCAAATACAGTGCAGCCAGACAGCACAAAACCTGACGAGCCCCTGTAAATGCACTAGTGAGGGTGACTGTACAAGTTATCGTTATTAGTGTAGTTATCGTACGTGTTGTTATCGTTGTTAGTGAGGTACTGTCTCACACAAAAGTTCGTTAACTTTCCCAGCCAGCCATTGCTGCACTGCTTGCATCAGATTGAAATTGTCTCAGTACCAACCAGAACATGAAACCGATACGAATGAATCTACAGGTTCGAAGTAACAGACTCGAAGTTCACACATCTGAAGCAGGCAGTGCAGCAATAGCTGGTTGGGAGAGTTAACGAACTTTTGGGTGAGGCTGTACACTATAATTAGCGTACAAATTATCGTTGTTGAGGTAGACTATATTTCATATATAAGTTATCGTTGTTAGTGTAGTTATTGTACGATTTTTTATTGTTGTTAGTGAGGTAGACTATAGTTAATGTTCAAGTTAGTCAACTTTTACGAAAACAATTTAGATAAAATATATTACTTGGGGATAAAATTTGATACTCTTCCGCAGAGGAAGTAAATGGAGCCGGAAAAAAATTCTCACCTTCACATAAAAAAAGGATTTTTTTCACACGGGGTAGAGAGCCATTGGGTGACGGCGTCCATTTTAACACAAAAGTTTTACTGAATACAGAATTAACTTTACGTGACACAAGTGGGACTGACGGTCAGAAAAAAGAGAAAAATTGTACCATGAAATTCGCAGCATGGAATTTCCGACCCTCATCACCGGTGACGAGACACTACATGAACCTACGCGAGGCCTCTACTGTGTTTTATGTAACATACAAAATTCAAACCGGTAGCATGGGCAGAATCATGTAGAATGCTAATAAAAATAATGAACGTACCTAAACTTACCTTATCTAGTTTAGATATCGATAGGTTATGTTATAATACTATATAACATCTTTAAAGAAACATAGCGAATGTAAACATAAAAGCTTAAAAATATAAAACATATCTAAAATATCACGTGTTGGTTATGACCAATTATCACCACAAAACACCACACAAAAACTGTGGACATAAAGGAGAAATAGCTGAATGTGTTTCTTGTCTTTTGTTGGAATTCTTTTAACCCACTTTCTCACATCAGAATAGTGACCAAAAAACTCTCTCTCTCTCTCTCTCTCTCTCTCTCTCTCTCTCTCTCTCTCTCTCTCTCTCTCTCTCGCTCTCTCTCTCTCTCTCTCTCTCTCTCTCTCTCTCCACTTCCGTGTGTGTGTGTGTGTGTGTGTGTGTGTGTGTGTAAGTGTACAGTATATGCGTGAGTCTATTTGTATTTCTGCCTGTGACTGTAGGTGTATGTAGGAGATAACGAGTATTTTAGTATTTTCGTATGATTGATGATGCGGCTGTTTGTGTATGACATTAATAAGGAGGCAGAAGTATTGATGAATGCGAATGTATATTTCACTGTAAATGATGAATTAATATGAGGTCAAGAGAAGGGAGAGGGAGAGAATGAATGAATGCGGAGATTGATTGGATATAAGGGGACGGCAAAATGAGAGGGGAAGGGAAACTCAATTATGTCATCGGAATAATTAGCAAAACGTCGATATTATTTTAGGAATTCCTTGTCGTTTGTTCCGTCAGAAAAAAATATTATAATTCTCCCCCATACAGAACACTCTGGTGTCCATAGAATGCTGAAGATACCATGAAATAATGTACAAATATACATTTTAATAATAATAAATAACACACCGAGGTTTTTCTTAAGAGGAATTAGTTCCAAGTTCCCAGTCGTCGTAATGGTGTAACAGATTGGGAAACAATTACACCTCATAGACTTATTAACGGCACTGAGAGATACCACTAATTACATTTGGAGGATTATTACCAACTCCATCATCAACGAATATCAATGTTAAGAAAAGGATAGCGTTGTCTCTGTCGATACTCGCCAGGTGAAATATTCCGGAGCACGTCACACTCGCACGCACACATCACCTGCAGTGGTTCAGCACTATTCTTAACTTCATCAAAAGTTAGTCTGGCTCTCATTACTTTGGGAGGTTTCGAAGGAAAATAATATTTGGAGGGAAATGGAACGGCTTCTGAAAATCCGCTTAGAAGAATTTAATGAGATTCTCTGAAGCATCATATTGCTTCTGGAAATGCATTTATGTTCATTTTCTGAGTCCCAGTATTTTAGTATTTCTTTCTTTATGTTAGTATTCGTCTCAAGATAATATGTCTATTGTGATGGATGTGTGTACTGTACTGTAGGCTACGTGGCCACCCAGTTTGTGTTAACATTCTGGCGGTGAACCAAGTGATGTTTGGAAAAGTAATCAAAATGCACATTTACTGTGTGTGATTGATTTGACTGATTCCTGTATTGTGTGATATTTCATATACTTTCACTTTCACTTAGAGAGAGAGGGAGAGAGAGAGAGATATCGCTTGCTACTCAGAGCTGGTGGCCACTAATTTGGAAGCCGCACTCGAGAGGGCTGTTAGTACTCACTCGCGTGATCGCCTTCACTTGCAACATCTTCGATCTCCAACTCAAATTAGTTTCCCACGGGCATTATGAGACAAAACCGTCAGCCCCATCCATGGTTGGGTCAGCGGGCTGAGCGGTAGGTGATGCTATATTTAGAGTTAGAACAATAATGACTTTTGGCGAGTAACCTGTCGATAAATGGAAGACATACAAAGCTGGTTCATCATCTATCAGCGGGAAGAAAGACACTTAACTGAAACTTATAATGTGATAAGTTTCCTCTGAGCTCATGTTATAGCTTATCAAAATATCTCCCGTGTAATCAGTTTTATCTCTAATCCGACAATATGGAGGTGTTTCAGTCTACAACTATGGAAAGACTGACTTACTAACTTACTGTGTAGTTAAGATGCAAAAGTCTGCTGTTGACCAGACGGAGAGAGGCGACCTTACCGAACAACTGGGCTAATCACATCAAGGATGCCACAGGTATCAACAAATCAAAACATACATCACTCCCTGAAAACAGGAAAAGTCTTGGGTCTGTTACTTTAACCAGGCTGTCTTGTACAACCTATATCGGTTTTCTCTGTGAAAAATACAAATGTGGTTCCAGTCCATAACAGAAAGAGTAGAGCACAAATCATCATATGCAGACCATTTTTATGTTGGCAAAGTTTTCTAGACAATAGCATTTCAATATATATTCTTTGATGAAAGCTAGCTACTGAGTGACAGAGCTTGAGCTAAGTTTCCATGCAGCGATCTCTCATTGAGTCACGGAGGTATGCGTCAACAGGCAACTGATGACTCCCAAATGAATTGTTTTGTTGAACGGAACGTCAGTGGCTCTTTTCATCAGGTCCAGGGACAGATCCAGAAGGGGATGGGGGGAGGTGTCAAAGGACCATGCCTTCCCAAGTTGGTGGAGGGGCCAAAAATATCGTGTTATTGACCTACCAGTACACAAGGCAAACCCTACACATAATCATATCTCTGAGTGTGTGTGTGTGTGTGTGTGTGTGTGTGTGTGTGTGTGTGTGTGTGTGTGTGTGTGTGTGGATCATGGAATGGTGTTATCCGTCGGGGACCAGAAGGATCCGGAACCACCTTCTAGAAAATGTCAGGTATGGTGGGCGGCCCTCCACGTAGCAGGCCCTGGTAACAGAGTTAATCTCAGGCGAACAGTAGTCACGTCTTTCTCATCCTAGTGAGAGCAAAAGACATAAGGAAGAAAGAAAAAATACAGAATAACAGGATAGGGATACCTACGTGCATTTGCCAGTCTCCAGACCATTTGAATAGCTTGTGCAGATCATTTTGCATGGTTTGCATAGCAAACTTGAGATTTTCTTCTTCTTTTTTTATTGACCCCCCCCCTACATCCTTGTGTAAGGTGAGGCGCAGATGCGTTTTACAGCGCCCAACGGGGAAGCATGCTAAGTTCATGCTTGCCTTTATGTCTCATGAGTTAAGGGCGTAGAAGCTTGAAGAGTCAAGGGCGTAGAAGCCTGAAGAGTCAATGGTTTATGTCTAAGCAAGTCATTGGAAGCTCCAACAACTTTCCCTGAATACGAATTCGCAACTTTCGATTTACAGCAGGTACCTACTTTGTTGCTAGGTGAACAGGGACCAACGGAGGCTGGGAAGTGTGTCCGAACAACTTTCCACCGGCCCGGGAATCGAACCCGTGATATCTCGCTTGCGAGGCAAGAGCGGTTCTGCTCTACCCACCGGCGCCCCCAAAAAACTTGGAATGTGCTTCAAAATGCGAACGCTCACCCCACACACTAAACTGATCTTTATTCTCACCCAGGCCTAAATAAAACAATGTTAAGGAAGATGAAGGCAAGTTCACCCTCACTTCATCACTATCTTTCACACCGCGCTTACTTGAACAACTTTATCCAACACAGCTGCTGATCAGTTCACAGATGGCTGCAGCAAAACTGTCTATAAAAGTTAAATATTTATTAAGGAATTAGGTGATGTAAATAAGGAGAAGAATGCAAAACTGACAGATAAACACAAATATAAAGCTAAAACAGGCACGAAGAACTAAATATATAGTTGAGAATTTCATTGTCATGATTTTTCCAACAAAGTAAGATGTATTTTCTTCACTTTCTAGTTTTAACTTGATGCTTTAGTCAAGAACTAAACCATAAAAATGTTCAACGTAGTGAACACTGTCTACACTCCTCAGAATTTAATAAAAAAATGCTAAATGTAAATATAATTCCGGGAGAACAAATGGTGACAATTATGTGGTGATCAGTTCAACACAGGTGTAACTCACTAACTTTGGCGATTTAACAGCGGCATCAACTTGCTGTTATGTATCAGCCTCGAGCAAAACATACACAAATTACACTATAAATTAAAAATGCAATTAAAAGACAAGAAAGTAACCTTAAAACGATGAAAAAATAGAGAAACAATAATATCGCACTGGAAGACCAACATACAGTCCCCTCCATCTTGTTTCCTCCCTTGTCTCCTCATTCTCGTCTTTTTTCCCTCCTCTAGTTTAATCCATCTCGTCTTCTTTCCTCCATCCCTCGTCTTCCTTCCCGCCTTCCTCGTCTCCCTCCTTCCCTCTTTTTCGTCTCCTTAGCTCCCCATACCTGTCTCTTTCCTTTTCTTTGTCGTCTTCTCCCTCCCCAGTTTCGTCTACTCCCCCCATCGCCATCGTCATGCATCCCCTCCTCTTCTTCCTCATCCACCCGTCAAACCCTCTCCTTCACTCTCCCTCCAACATCACACCCCACTCCCCTTCCTTTCCCTCACAACCATACCCCCCTTCCTTTCCATCACAACCTCCCCCCCTTTCCTTCCTTTATACCCTCCCTCCCAGGACCGTGTCGTCTCATCAGTCCCTGTCATTTCCATCATCACCCTGTCATTTCTCTCATCTCCTTGTCATTTCTCTAGAGTCGCCTCAAGAAGCTACCGACATTGCTTAACATATTGCTAACTTTTGATTAATTATTTAGCTATTTTATGACTCGTGTGACTGTCATAAGGGAACAGGTTAGAGCTTTGACATCTTCATGACACCTGTGACTGTTATACTGTATATACATGTGGAAGATTATAGACTATTTTTTTAAGTATCGTATACCTATCGTAGTTACACGGGGAAGAATATTGCTCATTGTTCATTTACCTGTCGCAGTTACAGGACATCAAAAACACATTTAACAGGACGCAACAACAAGAGCTTTGAGCGAGACTATATAGTTATGAAAGCGGCAGCTTCCCTATATATTTAAAACATTACAAAACGTTTTTAACACTAGAACACAAGCCCCGGGAGTTTTCCACCCGACGCACCAGGGTGTCACGTGATACCCGCGAGGGTGGGTGTGCTGTCCTGCTCTCTGCCTGGGTTTTTTACGTAGAGTCGAAAACAGGAGTTTTCCACCCGACGTTTGCAACACAAAGTGACTTTCGGAGCGGGTGGAAAACTCCCGACGTTTGTTTTGGTGTACTATTTGTGAATTATTATTTATGTCGTTCTCCTTTGCAGGTCGTGTTTATTGCTATTTCAGGGGCACTAAAGTGAACTCTAATTGCAACATGGCTAAGAAACCAATGAAATACTACACTGACAAAGAATTAGATTATCTGATGAACACAACAGGTGCCTTGTCAGTGCCTAGCAGTGAGGACAGTGACACTGTGAGTGATGATGAGGGTGAGGTTGATAATTTAGAATGTGATGAGTTATATGATAGTGACATTTATGCTGATTATGTTCCTGACCCGGACGATGAGTGATGATGACAATGGTAAGCCTAAGTGGAAAAAACCCAGGTACACATCTACCCCTAGGAAACCCCCAGCTGCCTCAACCTCTGCTGGCCCAGCTCCCTCAACATCTGCTGCCCCTGACGCCTCCCTTGCTGCTGCCCCTGCTGCTGCCCCTGCTGCCACCCCTGCTGCTGCACCTCCTGCTGCCCCTGCTGCCTCTCCTGCTACTGCCCCTGCTGCTGCACCTGCTGCTGCCCCTGCTGCCTCTCCTGCTACTGCACCTGCTGCTGCCCCTGCTGCCGCCCCTGCTGCTGCACCTGCTGCTGCCACTGCTGCTGCTCCTGCTACCCGTGCTCGCCGCAGGGGAATGAGGCGGCTCCTTGATGCAAACGACCCACCGGAAATTGTGGATTTCAATACCAGTACCATCGCCAGCACAAGTGGTTCCCGGTGGAGCTGTCGGCCACTGTATCCTGTAGGCGCTAGGACAGGTGCAAGGAACATAGTAGCACCCTTTACCCCAGGGCCAATACCTGAGGCACAGAGCGCAAATACTCCTATCAAGGCCTTCTTGTTGTTCTTCGAACAAAAAATAATTGACACCATTGTTCGATGGACGAACAAGAAAATTGAGGAGCTGGCTGCCAAGTATGCCCGGCAGACTGCAACCCACACAAAAACAGACCCAGCAGAGAACCGGGCATTACTTGGGGTGCTCATCTTCAGTGGCTGCCAGAGAGATGGGCATATTTCAACAGCTGAAATGTGGAGCCCCAGCACCGGCGCAGCCATGTACCGTGTGGCCATGTCGCAGGGTCGGTTCGAGTTCCTTGTGAACTGCCTGCGGTTTGATGACCCAGCCACACGGCAGGAGAGGCAGCGGCTGACAAGTTCGCGCCAATCAGGGAGATATGGGATGTCTTCATCGGAAATTGTGGTCGATTGTACATCCCAAGGGAGCACCTGACTGTGGACGAGCAGCTGCTGGCTTTCAGAGGCAGGTGCCCTTTCAGGATGTACATCCCAAACAAACCCGCTAAGTATGGGACAAAAATTGTCCTGGCCAACGACAATGCATCCAAATACTTAGTGGGTGCCATCCCATACCTGGGGAAGCAGGGGACAGGACCCACAGGTGGCATCAACATGGGACACCACTTTACCAAGGAGTTGACGAGGCCGTACCACCAAACAAACAGGAATGTTACCACTGACAACTGGTTCACTTCTGTGCCCCTAGTGTCGAATCTCCTGAACAACTGCGGGATGACCCTTGTTGGCACTGTAAAGGCCAACAAGAAGGAGATCCCAAAGAAGATGACGGAGAGGGACAGTTGCACGCTAGGGTCCACTGCATTCCTGTTCAACAAGGAGATGACTCTGGTGTCATATATCCCGAAGACCTGTAAGACCAAGACGAAGCTGGTGCTGCTCCTTTCTTCTATGCACACTGTTACGACCGTGTTGTATTTTTCTATTTTTTTGTTATATAACATGCTTCCACGTTCCATATTATTCCTGTAATGATGTGTTGTATTCACTATTATATAATCTAATCACCTTACCCTGTGCTGTTAAGGTTTTAACTGTTATTATTTGTTCAAACCCATTTAGTATTGTAACAAGCATTCTTTGTTTCTAAACGACCATCTGCATCGTTAAACGACCCACCGGCGGGTCGCGTGGCGGGAGCCGACCTTATATATAGGACCCACCAACTGACGGAGTTAGTTCAGTCCTCTTGTCATAAAGTTCACATCCTTTGAGTGACACTCGTCACCTGTTACTTATACTTAATTTATTTGTGTTGTTCATGTCGCCACCAATGTGGTATATCTATGTGAGTACCTATTTATGTCCATCAGTATTTGCTTAGTTACATTTAAGTAATTCAGTGTTGTTTCACGTTAGTTAACTTCTGTGTTAGTTTTTATATGTTTATGCAGTGTTAACGTAATCCAATGCTTTATTTTTAATCTTTTGATGTTTCGATGTTTAGTATCATTTGTGTCTTAAAAGTTTCGATGGTGAATCAATTTGTTGTGACAGCCTACGAGGCTCTTTATTGTGTTAATATTTAATTAATTAAATTCTTAAAGGTTTACTTTATTTATTTTTGTTCCCTTTTAATTTACTTCACTTTTTTTGTTTGGTTATGCCTAGAACCTGGATATTTAAGTAAATTAAGAGACGGCGTAACAACACGCAGCCAAACCTCGGGAACACTGGCAAGCCCGAGGTGATCGAATTTTACAATGCCACCAATGTGTGCACAGTATTCCTGTGCACGGAAGACCAAACGTTGGCCGCTGTGTGTGCTGTACGGGATGCTGAACACAGGCTCCATAGATTCCTGTATCATCCACAGCGAGAATGCAGCAAGGGGAGGTGGCAAACCATTGCTCCGGCGCAAATACATGGAGGAGTTGGCACGGTTCCTCATCATACCATGGGCACAGAACCGGCTGAAATCTCCGTACCTGTCTCGCGGCCTCAAGGTACTGATCTGCAGCGTCTGCGAACTCCCTTCACCTGGCAGTGCTGCAGGGACACCAGGGACACCAGTTGCAGAGAGCCAGGGATCACTGGTGCGCTGTGCGGAGTGCCCTTCAAGAGCGGACAGGAAGACGCAGCACAGGTGCCACGGATGTCGTCAGCTTATGTGCCCCCCGCCACTTCTACCCTGTGTACGCCAACTGCCTCCCAAGGTAGGTTGAGTTGTTGGAAGTAATGTGCAGTACTTGTTTATGTTAATTCTCAAGTGTTTTGTTGCAGGGAAAGTAATTTCTAAATTAAAAAAAAAGACCCTCCCCCATTTTTTCAATAATCATTTGGCAGCCACTGGCCTTTGTTTTAGTGATGTTTAGGTATCAGTTTCCCTTCATTTACCGGGGTAAAACCTTGTAAAAAAAACATTTATAGCACAAATTCCAATTTAAAAAAAAAAAAAAAATACCCTTTTTTGTGTGTCTCCCATACAGTTCGTAGTGGGAGTTAAGAGTTGTGGCTCCACCAGGATTAGTCATATAGTGATTTTACGTAATTTTAGTAAATGTTTCTAAGCCACCATTACAGTATTAAGTTTTAGGATAAGTAGTATTTTCTTTAGGTCAAATGAAAGAAGAAGAGCTATATTTTCAATGTATTTTTACAGATTTAATAAATAATGATTCTAAGTGTGTTTTTTTTAATAAAAAAATGGGTAAATTTCACCCGGGGTTTGTGATGGTGTGACGCGAAAATAGGGTTTGTGTTCTAGGGTGTATGATGAAAATACTACCGCGGTGCTCTTAGAGGAGCGATACACCTGAAGTCTGGCGTACGAAACCAGCTCCACATACTCCTAATGATGGAAATTGTCGTATGTCATTTTAAATGTTTATATGTCATTTAAAGTACATACATTACGTATTGATTAATACAAACACATAAACACACAAACGTATACATATGCATCCACGAGAAGTGTTATAATACTCGGAAACACATTTGAACTCATGAAATAGTTAAACAAAGAAATATGGCATTATAAACAGCGTCTGAAACAGATATACGAACACAATCTTGTGTGAACGTCCTCAAATAATAACTTTTATTAACAACAAAGAATTCTTCGTCATGAAGGGCGGTCAGGACTTTACTGTTACTTCCCTCACTACCCAGCGTAACATTTCTAATTGACTGGACTAAATGTTCAGATGGGCTCATCGACCAAGACATGATTAAAGTAATTCTCCGACTGTGTGCAAAAAGGGCCAAAGCATCAAAAAGTCAATTTTTACTTCGGTCCATGAAACAAAGGAATTGTATTTGATAAACTGTTTAACTGTTTGAAAGAAAGAAGAAAGAATTATCGAGAAAAAATAACAATAAAACACGGCACAGTGGCTTAATGTACACAAAACTGTATTTTGAGATTAATTAACTGGTAATAGGAGAGACACCTTTGTCAGCCTACATCACCTGACAAAAATGTAAACAAATTTGTAGGTATCCATGTAGGGATAAGCGAAACAAATGAACTTGTAACACTGATAAACAAAGGTGACCATGACTACTCCCTGCCTCATTTGTTAAAAGGAAGGACTAGGATGGAATATTTCACAAACACCATGAGTATAATATTCTTGGTAATTTAAGCAATTGTTATGACGTCACTCGTATAAGCTCTGCCTTGAATAAATTACTGATGACCATTACCATTAGTTGACAGGTCGGGCTTAAAAAGTGAGGCATCATACACAAGTCACGGTCAACCATGTTTGTTGTTGATTCAATTTAACCAAACATGGTTAGCAAGACACAAATACAGGCAGACAAATAGATACAGCTAATGATACAAACAAGGACCAAAACATTCTTTAATTTTTATAACAATGATCTTAAACCACCATATTTGTTATGTAAACAATATCATAGAATATGTATTACACTCGACAGAATCTTTAATTAGAACACAATAGTTGAATTAAGAAGTGAAATAAGTAAATGTAATAGCGAATAAGATACAAAATTCTAAGTTTATAGATGTGAACAACACTCCATAACTGTTAGAATCATCTTCCCAAAATTTGGAGAATAAATAGATATAAAATTTAATATGATACATCATTAATGGATTCAGGACTCTAAATGATGGAGAGAAACACAAGAAAAACAGAGGAACAGCAGAACAGTGAAGTCCTCCAGTGGTTCTGACGAGAGAGGACAACTAGTGTTTAGGTGGGAAGCTCAACACGGGTGTGAGTAATTTGCGGCAGGTAAATAGTTAACTATGTAAGACATAAACAGTTTCACCGCCACAGGTCTCCTTTCAAGCATCTGAGAATGTTTGTTGTACAAACACGTATCATGTTTACACTAAAACCCGTGTTTTGTTGTGTCAGGAAATCTTTATCCTTAATTATCTTCGTAACATTCGTAGTTAACATTTAATCCTTCACACAAGAAGTAAAGCTGCGTTTACACCTGGAAGTGACTTGTGACAGATCTTGCGCGAGCGCTGTCGGAGACTGTTTACTCTAAAAACACGAAAAATGGCGGAAGTACTGTCGTGCGAGTTACTGTCGGCTAAATTCGCGCAAGTTCTCGCAGATTTGTTTACATTGTCTGTGTATTAGTAGTGTCGGTTTGAGAATTTTCTTTCTCCAGTTTGTAGTGAGCATGCCACGGTGCAGAGCTGAGAGATGTGCTGCTGCACTACTTGTCTTGCACTATGCCAGTGAGGATAAAAAAAATATACAGGAAGTACTGGATTAAAGACTGGATTTTGAGAAGGAAAGAAAAAGGTCCCTACAAGAATTTAATCAATAAGATTCAGAATTGAAAATGCTCAACAGTTCAAAAATTTCATCCGTATGTCTACTGTGAATCTCGAAGAACTTTTGTCACTGGTTGGGCCAAATATACAGAAGCAGGATACTCGGTTCCGAAAGTCAATTCCACCTTGTGAGCGTCTAGTAATAACTCTTTGCTTTCTTGAAACAGGTAAGTAAATTTATGTTTATTTTGATAACATAAAAGTATTAATGAGAGATTGAATTAAATGTTGTGATATGACCATATTTCTCTTACCAACTGGGTAGACAGAAAACACAATGCCACTTGCTGTATGTAAATGAATACATATACAGGGTGATTCAGCAAAGAGTATATTAAATTGGTGGATGAATTCCATAGATAATTCTAAACCACAATGTCTCTATGGTAAAATGTCATATTCTGCATAGTTTCCATGCTACAATACATTTAAGATGTTGTATTAATGAGAGTGAATTTGAAGTGAAACCCCTGTAGGTTTTTGTAATAATTTATTCACAGATCTCCACCTCTCTTTGTTACAACCTAAAAGAAATGTTCAAAGTCGCCCCATTCTGCCTCAATGCACGCCCGTAAAAGTCGTGCCATTGATTGTCTGACACGTTCCAGAATGCCTGGACTATGATTAATTTGCTCGCACATGTCACGAACACGTGGGCATGTGCAGAATCTGACATTTTACCATAGAGACATTGCGGTTTAGAATTATCCAAGGATTTTTTCCTCCAATTTAATGTACTCTTTGCTGAATCACCCTGTACATGTGTGTATGCTGTTAAAATAGACGTTTTGCCCAATTTCCTCATACTAACTAACCTATTGATGGCATCCTCATAAAGGAATTAAAAACAAATTACACACACACACACACAAATTTGGTGAGAAGCTTCTGCACCATCCTCGACACCGGTTCCTACTACCACCTGAGATCCCTTGCCCGAGAATTGCTGTTCGACACCAAATCCGCATCCAGCCCATACGAGCAGGAACTGATCGCTATAAGAACAGCCCAGTCCCAACCATTGTAAAAATTATCAATAATTTGTAATAAACCAGTGTATTCGCTCCCAGTAAATCCTACTTTTTGCACTGCCACTATGTTGAAATGCCCTGTAGTTTGAGTTTTTCCACCTAGTTATTATACTGTATATCTTATTTGTATCACTTATATTACTTGTATATTATTTGTAAATCGAAACCCATTTCCCAATTATGTAACTGTATATTTTCAGCCTTCCGGCTGCTATTCTCTTTCAATAAACCGTTAATTATTATTATTATTATTATTATTATTATTATTATTATTATTATTATTATTATTATTATTATTATTATTATTATTATTATTATTATTATTATTATTATTATTATTATTACACACTCTACTACTACTACTACGACTACAACTTTGCCGACACTCGGAATCGAGTATGACGATCATCCAGCTATGATACAATGACATGAGTTATTAGGGATGTCACCTAGGTTAGTGAGTTTTGAGGTGACTAAATAAGCCGATACTGGACCTGCAGCATCTTTCACATTTTTTGCACATGTGGAGGGCTCCATCTACTGCGGGAGAGGCGGTGGCAGCGTCTTTCTGGCGTTGACGCCTGTTTCCCTCGGTTGGCAGTTGGACTAACTCGAAAGCATTGACAACTTCTCGTGCAGTGCTCCTCTAAACGTTATGATGTGGAGTAATCGACTCCCAGGTGAGAGGGTCAATTTTGCACTTTTTTCAGGTTTGTATTAAGACTATCCTCATACCTTTTCAATTGCCCGCCGTCGTTACGGTTACTATTCGTTAGGCGACTGTAAAGTAGCTGCTTTGGCAGTCTACTGTCGTCTATGCGGGTAACATGGCCAGTCCAACGTAGTTGTTCATGAATAATGGTAGCCACGATGCTCCTACTGTTGGTGTCAGCAGGAATGCAGGCATTTGTTCTCTTCTCTTCCCAGCAAACTCGGAGGATGGAGCGAAGACTACATTGATGTAAGTTTTCAAGTGCCTTGAGGTGCCCTCTGTTTGTGACCCATGTCTCACAACCATATAGCAGGGTGGGGAGGACCACTGTTCGATATAAGTGAAGCTTTATAGATATTTCAGCTCCCTAAAGCTGAAGACACGATTTCAGATTCTGCCAACGTCTTGAGATGCACCTCTGATCCGATGCTGAATCTCTTCATCAATGTCTGAGGTGGTGGACAGGTGGGGAGCCGAGATACCGAAAGTGGGTAACATTAGAGAGGGTAGTACCTTTAAGCTGGATGGATGGTGGAGGTGTTTCTGAACCAGGGGCAGGTTGAAAGAGAATCTGAATCTTATGTACATTCACCTCGTGGAAGAAGTGTGCATGTGCATCTGCGTAGGTGTTCAGGATCTCCTGTAGGTCGTGTTCAGTGTGAGCAACAAGGGTCAGGTCGTCTGCATACTGAAGTTCAGTAACGGAAGCTGCCAACACCTTTGTTCTTGCCTGGAGTCGTCTTATGTTGAAAAGATCTCTCTTCACCAGGTACTCGATGTTCACCCCGCTGGTTAAATTGGCACGAGTAAGGAAGGCAGCTAAGAAGATGAGAAGAGGGTTGGTGCCAGTACACACCCTTGTTTAACCCATTTGGATGGGGAAGAACTCAGACTGGGTGCCGTTGTGCAAGTCTGCAGTTCATGCCAACGTGGAGTTGCCTCACAATGGCGATGAATTTTGGTGGGCAGCCAAAACGGCTGAGGATCCACCGGGCTTCCCTGTTGACCGAGTGGAAGGCCTTGGTTAGGTCGATGAAAACCATGTATAGGTCATGATGCTGTTTTCTGCACTTTTCCTCTATTTGGCAGGCAGCAAAGGTCATGTTTGAGATGCCACGTGATGGTCTAAAACCACATTGAGATTCTGGGAGGAAGTTTTCAGTCTGAGGAAGAAGTCTCTTTAGGAGGACTCGAGCGATAATCTTGCCAGCTACGGAGAGCAGCGCGATCCCACTGTAGTTGCCACAGTCTGACCGGTCTCCCTTGTTCTCATAATTTTGACATTGGAGGCATCTTTAAGAGTTTGGATGATTTTCTCCTTTTCCTATATATTCTCCAGGAGAGAGTGGAGACAGCTGGTAAGCAGAGGTCCTCCTATTCTATACACCTCGGCTGGGATTCCATCAGGTCCTGGGGCTTTGTTATTTTTCATCTGTTTGAAGGGAGTAGTTACCTCATCCGGGGATGGAGGATAGCTTAGGTGGTCAGCTTTGATGCTGAGGGACCTGCTGGGTAGTCAGGACATCCACATCGGTGTTTGAGCAATGAATGGTACTGCTCTTTGCAGCGCTGAAGGCCTTCATCGACTTTAATTTTGATGTTACCGTCAGATGAGTGGAGGGGGGCTGCGCCACGAGTGACTGGCCCCTAAATGATTTAGTTGAAATGAAAAATTCGCACATTTTGTTCTGATCTGCAAGTTTTTGTGCTTCACATGCTTTGTTTTTAAGCCAGCCATTCTTTAGATTGCGAAGTTCCCGCTGGACCACAGCTTTCTTCTTGAGGAAGGCATCAGCTTTGGTCCGAGACTGAGGGTTGTTCTGCCAGTCAGTAAAAGCAGCACGTTTATCTTCGATGAGTACTTTGATTACCTAGTCATTTTCATCAAACCAGTCCTCGTTTATTCTTTTGATCTGGCCGAGGGTCTCTCTGGAGGTTTTTGTCATAACAGTATTAAAAGTATCCCATTCGGCACTGGGATTCACCTTCTTTTCTGTTGCGTTGTTTATAAGCCCATGTTCAAGCTGCTCTCTAAAGGCATGTGCTACCGCTGGATCCTCCAGACGCTTAGTAATAAAACCCCTTCTAGAGGCTTGCTGCCTTCGCCGTTTTGGGGAGACGTGAAGTGAGAGCTTGGACCTGACAAGTCGATGATCAGTGTCACAGTGGTCTAAGCCACGCATGGCGCGTGTGATGAGGACATCTCGGCGATCTCTTTCTCTGACAATGATGTAGTCAATGAGATGCCATTGTTTGGATTGTGGGTGTTCCCACGAACCCTTGAACTTGTCGGCCTGCTTAAACAAGGTATTGGTTATAGTGAGGTTGTGTGCAGCACACTTGCTCAGGAGGAGTAGGCCGTTGGGATTACGTTTGCCTAGTCCATTTCACCCTATGGTTTCCTGCCAAATGTTAGCATCTCTGCCAAATCTGGCATTGAAGTCGTCAAGAAGCACAACCCTGTCTTCTCTGGGAATAGAGGTTAGCACTTTGTCGAGGAAAGCGTAAAGGGCTTCCTTGATGTCATCCTGTGCATCCAGTGTTGGGGCGTATGCACTGATGAAGAAGGCATGACGTGAGTGATTCAGTGGGACTCGAAGCGTCATGAGGCGCCCGTTGATCCCAATAGGCATTTCAGTTAGACTGTGTAGGATGTGTTGGCGGATGGCAAAGCCAACTCCATAAATGCAGTTCCTCTCTGCAGCAAACTTACCCTTCCAGAAAAAGGTGTAGCCAGACCCCCTTCTGTGAGTTGGCCCTCGTCTAGGAGCCGGGACTCACTGATGGCTGCTTTGTCGATGTCATACCTAGCCAGCTCTTGCCACAAGGGCAGTTCTTCTTTCAGGACGCACATTTGTGCCAATATCCAGAAGGGTCCTGACGTCACATGCAGCGACCATAAAAGGTTTTTTTTATTTGGATCTGTGATTTTGTTTGTGTTTTCGACCGCATAAGGGTGACCTTACTGGGAGTTGTTTCCCAATTAGGTTTGGTTTTTAGGTAGGCTATGTTTAGGGCACATTTTTCTAGCCCCCTCCCCATGTGGGCTGAGCAGAGTTGGTCCCCGAAAGGGCTCCTCAGTTGCACAGACAGGACCAGATTGCATTGATGCCTAGATCCCAGTGCATAAACGACCATCTTATCTGTGCCGCCCATGTGCAGAGCTGTGACTAGAGTCTCCCGGCAGTCATATCTGCCTGTCCCCGTCGCCACTCGTCCTTTGACATAAGACTTTTTGGGGGTATAGGGGTTTTGATGATGATATGAGGTATGATGAACTTGATGATGGCTGTGCTCTAATTGATTTATATGGTGAGGCAGGAGCTCAGGCTGCAATCACACATCATGGCTCTCCCCTTTTCTGAACCAGTGTTGCAAGTGTTGCAACGACTGGGGAGAGGGAGAGTTGCAATGGACTGCCGATACCCCAGTTTGTTGTTGTTTCGCCTTTGTAGCCTGTCCATCAGGCATTGCCTTCGTCCGCCATTGTTGTCATTGGGTTTCATTGCAGATTTTTCGTTCGGTATTTGCTCCCGTAGCCTATACCTGCCAAGGTTAATCTGCAAGGCAGCGGGGCGGTGGTTGGTAGGCGCCAGGACGTGTCCACATGCCAGTGGGCCTAAGCACCATCCCTCTGGGGCTCACTGCTACTCCGAGATCCCCTGCTGATCTAGCCTGGGCCCACGAGGCACCCAGTTACCGTGTGTTGCCACGAGGAGGCACAACAGGAGTCTTGATGGTGAAGAGGCTGTGTACGAGCAGGGAAGACTTATGCAAGTTGCTTCCCTGTTCGCCAAGAGAGTTAGCCAGCAGCCGCAGCTGAAAGCGAGAGGGAGCAATCAGTGCTTGCACCTTAATACTAACATAATGCTGCCACTCTAAACGCGTTTGACCACCCTGTGTGTGGCTGCACGCACACACACGCAGAGTTTCACGTAGTGAACTCTAGCGGAGTGGAATTCTTCGACGGTTTAAGAAAAATTCAGGTAAAATTTCAACCATGTCTGGCGAGGTAAAATATACCGTTGTTGTGAACACTGTATGTTAGCCAGGTATATAGTGGACGGGGAGAGAGAAGGGAAAAAGAGAGAAAGAAAGGGAGTAAGAGAGAAAAAAAGGAAGAAAGAGAAAGAAAACAGAGATAGGAAAGAGAAAAGGGAGAGATAAAATAAAGAGAAAGAGAAATTAAAATAAATTAAAATAAGAAAAATAGGGAGAAAAGAGAAACAGAATGCGAGAGAGGGATAACGAGTAAGAGCAAGAGAGCAAGAGTGGGTCTTTAAAATTTATATTCTGTAAAGTACATAGAAAGAAACCAGTACTGGGATCTACCAAGACGGTTACCAGGTCTGAGGCCTATTAGGCCTGGGGTCTACCAGAACTGGGGTCTACCAGGACTGAGGTCTGCCAGGACTGAGGTCTGCCAGGACTAAGGTCTGCCAGGATGAGGTACACCAGAACTGGGGTCTACCAGAACTGGGATATACCAGGAGTGGGATCTACCGTAACTGGGGTCTATGAGGACTGGGGTCAACCAGAACTGGGGTCTACGAGGACTGGGGTCTACGCGGACTGGGGTCTACGAGGACTGGAGTCTACCAGAAATGGGGTCTACCAGAACTGGTGTCTACGAGGACTGGGGTCTACCAGAACTTGGGTCTACCAGAACTGGGGCCTCCCAGAATTGGGGTCTACCAGAACTGGGGTCTACCAGAACTGGGGTCTACCAAAACTGGGGTCTACCAATACTGGGATCTACCAGAGCTAGGATCAACTAGAATATTGGGGTCTACCAGAACTGGGATATACCAGCAGTGGGGTCTACCGTAACTGGGGTATATCGGGACTGGGATCCTCACACACACACACACACACACACACACACACACACACACACACACACACACACACACACACACACAGTTCATCCTTGACCAGTAAAGGGTCAAGACGTACCCTCCTCCCCACCGGAATATCAACAAGTTCTCGCCAGAAGGTACAATTTCATTTAGGAAAAGAATGGAACCAGTGTTGAACAGAGGTGAACAGTGGTGAACAGTGCTTAAGTCAGTGAGAACAACTCAACAGTAACAACTGAGCCGTACCCAAGTTAACCTTCACACAGTGAGGGCCCAGGTGCCCAGTGATCACTGCCCGTGAGACCCAACAACAACCAGCGATGTGTTAATCCGTCTACGATAGGAAGGCCTGGGACCACACCTCACTCATATAACACCATCTGTGAGGGAATTACTACACCACGTCAGGTCCCTCATAACACCATCTGTGAGGGAATTCGTACACCACGAGATACCCCTCATAACACCATCTGTGAGGGAGTTACTACACCACGTGAGGTCCCTTATAACACCATCTGTGAGGAAATTACTACACCACTTCATGCCCCTCATAACACCATCTGTAAGGGAATTACTACACCACGTGATGATATCTGTGAGGGAATTACTACACCACTTCATGCCCCTCATAACACCATCTGTGAGGGAATTCGTACACCACGATATACCCCTCATAACACCATCTGTGAGGGAGTTACTACACCACGTGAGGTCCCTCATAACACCATCTGTGAGGAAATTACTACACCACTTCATGCCCCTCATAACACCATCTGTAAGAAAATTACTACACCACGTGATGCCCCTCATAACATCGTCTGTGAGGAAATTACTACACCACGTCATGCCCCTCATAACACCATCTGAGGGAATTACTACACCACGTGAGGTCCCTCATAACACCATCTGTGAGGGAATTACTACACCACTTGATGCCCCTCATAACACCATCTTTGAGGGAATTACTACACCACGTGAGGTCCCTCATAACACCATCTGTGAGGGAGTTACTACACTACGTGTTTTCTGTTCTACACCTACAGAATCTGTATGTTCACTGTATGTTTCCTTACCTTTCTCAAATGAAGGCTTTTGTTAAACCACCAATGTATGTAATAAGTCATTTATGTCCAATGTATATTTTCAGCCTTCGGGCTGGAGAACTTTTTCAGTATACCGTCAATTATTATTATTTATTATTATTACACACACACGATTATTCAGCAATTAATGTGAGAAGTGCACCTGAAAAATTCTGCTGATAGAAATTTACTGTACATAAAATTGTTAATTAATCACGCTACTCTACCTGTATGGGGAATATTGCGTTATTCTAATGATATTAACTTTCTTGCAGGCGACTCATATCACTCGCTCATGTATCTCTTCAGAATATCAGTGTCTACAGCCCGGCTGACGCATATACTTCGTCTGCTCCAGAAGCACTTTTCCTCTGCTTTAGTTTCTTCAATTCTTGGTTGAACTGGTTCCGCAAGTTATGTATTTTCCTAGCGACTTCATTTGTATCAAAATTTATTGTTTCACCTATGCGCTTGAACTCCTCATGCTTTTTCACCCTATTTCTGTATTCCGCCGATCTAATGTTCCACAGCAATTCATTTTCATCATACAAGGAGATTAACATTTCAGTGCCTGTGTCAGACCATTTCTTCGCCATGAAAACTTCGTTCTCACTGCTTCCAATGCCGGAAGACATCCTGGCAGTAGGACAGCTTAGCTCGCACTAAAGTGACTAAACAAAAAATTCTACTACGTCTAAGTCGCCTGCGAGCACTTGCGCCAGACCTTTCTAACACGTTTAAACCTGCGAGCAGAAGCACTTCTCAAACACTTGCGACAGGACACTCGATAGTCCTTGCAGAAGCGTTTACATTGGCGAGTTTGCTGTCCGACAGAGAACTTGAGACACTTTTTTCGCAGGTATAAACGTAGCTTTAGGGTTCCTGTACGGATGATTCAACACACACACCACACAAAACACAAAAGCCCACGAAAGTAAAAAACGTAATTAGACTTCGTCTTACTTCCTCTTCAAGTTAAAAATGCTAAAACTAATTTCGTGTTCAGACATTTTCCAGCCATTAAGTGTTGTCGCCGCCATTCTTACAGTTTTATTATGACATAAGCCATAAGGGAATGTCGTCAGGACCTGCTGGCGTGAGTCTCTCCTCCCGCACACTTTCTGGGTATTATATTTTCCAGTCGGCCGCGGCGAGTTTCCCGCGGCCAGTTGGGCTGCGGCCAGATGGCGGCGGCCAGTTGTCCCATTCCCACCTTCCCCGCTGTTCGTCAAATTCTGGCTGTGATCTCATCAAAGGCTCGGGACTCGCGGGCTGTGTCCCCAGACCTTCACCAATCAACTGTCAATCCTCTGTACCCCATACCACTACCGTCAGTTCATCTCCCCCCGTCTGTGCCCCAGTGTTCTCCTGCTATATATCAAGACATCGGCTGCTGTCGCTCGAGTATGGAGTTGAATGAACCATCCCCCTGAGTGTGGATCACTGCGTTCCAGAACCTTCCCCCAGGGCCACTGCCGTAGGAAATATCTGTTCATTGTTTGATTCTTTTGTTGTTTGATTCCATTAATTGCCGACTCCCTTTTATTGTTTGATTCTATCAGTTGTTGGCTCCCATTATTTGTTTGATTCCATTAATTGTTTGATTCCCTTAATTGTTTGATTCCCTTAATTTTTTGATTCCCTAAATTGTTTGATTCCCTTAATTGTTTGATTCCCATAATTGTTTGATTCCGTTAATTGTTTGATTCCATTAATTGTTTGTTTCCCTTAATTGTTTGATTCCCCTAATTGTTTGATTCCATTAATTGTTTGATTCCGTTAATTGTTTGATTCTGTTAATTGTTTGATTCCATTAATTGTTTGATTCCTTTAATTGTTTAACTCCATTAACTGTTGACTGCATTAATTGTTTGACTCCCATAATTATTTGATGTTTGTTGAGTGGTGTCAGAGTTTTGTGTTATATTTTTATAGTAAAGAGATGTCAATCTCAAACGGTTGTTTGTTATTCCTCAGAAAACCATGGTCCTTGACTTTCCTTTTTTTAAGATCCTGATTAGTCTGGTAAGGGACTTCTATCCCTAAGTCCCAGGCCTTTACCTTTGCAATATACTTATATATCTACCAGAGTTGCATTGTAACTCTCTCTGGTAAAAGGATGTATCGTACATCTGGCAAATGATCTTTACTGCAAATGTGTGCCGGGAAATTCAGTATCAGCCATTATCATAAAAAATTATATTTCCGTGAATCTGAAATTGAAAATAAAAAGGGGAAATAGTTTTGAATATGAGTTTTTTTTTATATATGCAGGATGGTAAAAAAATAATAGTTGTTATTATTATATTTGTGGATTAACAATTTGGCTGAAGATGTTTGATTTTGAGTTTGTTTATGACATAATTATAGAGTGACTCACTGGAGACCTGTGTATCAGATCTCTGGTTCAAACATTAAGAGTGACAATAAAGTTTATTTTCATATCACCAAAAACCTATGTTCACTCTTAAATATCCTCATACGAAAGTAATAAATAACAGATCATAATATTAATCTAAGAGCAGAGTTTATTAATTTTAACTAAAAAGATTATGTTCAGTTTGTCCCCGAGGTGCAGGTAGCTGGACGCCTCGAGTCAATGGTTCAGTAAATTGATATCTGAGAGTTTCCCAAGCCTTCTGTAAACCAGCCTGAACACAATAATATGAATAAGGTCTTCGTGTTGGTAACGACCGCCGGCAAGTCCTCCATATTGCTGGGCCAATGGTCCCTTTCAATAGAATGCTGGGAAACTGACCAAATCATTTGCTTCATTATTGTTGAGTGACGAATCTTCAGCATGATTTAACTCTGGAGGCTGACAAGGTTTGTTGAAAATGTTTGATATTATATTTCATCAACATTTCCATATTATTCCACGAACACGAATTTTAATGTTCATAGTCTGGAAACAAACTTTGGTCGTTCTTCCAAAAGATGCTCAACTGACATTCCCTTCCTCCCACGGATTCAGGAAAACAACCGATTATTATTTATATTTTACTGAAATAACTTGTAGGAGGAGGAAATCTGCCCAACAAACGGTCCTTATGGATGAATCAACGTTCATTATCTTCACCAGTTTGCTCGACAACCTTCGGTCTCTCATACACATTCACATGCAAATCTTCCTTCGAAATTCTGTTGACGATGATCCTTGACAACCGTTTGTTTCTCACTCTCCCTTGGTGATAAGCGACTCCTCACCATCATACGGTCTCTTATATACACTGCCCCTCACTTCACCATCCCTCCTTGCCCTTTCACGTCTCATTATGACTCAATCCGTCGCTCCTCAACAAGACTTATTTCCTCTCACCTCCTCGTGACTCAAATCCCTCACATTTAACATATACTTAACCCCTAAAAACTCAACATCAAGTAACTCAGTTCCTCACACCTCAACATGCTTCATCCCTCACACTTCACCCCTCGCACTTCAACATACTTCACACCTCAACACACTTCACCGTCACACTTCAACATACTTCACCCCTCACACCTTAAACACACTTCACCCCTCACACCTCAACACACTTCACACCTCAACACACTTCACCCCTCTCACCTCAACACACTTCACACCTTAACATGCTTCACCCCTCACATCTCAACACACTTCACACCTCAACATGCTTCACCCTCACTTCACCCTCACACTTCAACACACTTCACCCTCACCTCCAACACACTTCACCCTCACACCTCAACACACTTCACACCTTAACATGCTTCACCCCTCATACCTCAACACACTTCACACCTCAACATGCCACCTCACACCTCGACACACTTCACCCTCACACCTCAACATGCTTCACCCCTCACATCCTCAACATGCTTCAACCCTCACACCTCAACATACTTCACCCCTAACTTCAACACACTTCACCCCTCACACCTCAACATGCTTCACCCTAACACCTCACACTTCCTCCTCACACCTCAACATGCTTCACCCTAACACCTCAACACACTTCACCCTCACAACTCAACATGCTTCACCCTCACACCTCAACATACTTACACCTCAACACCTTCACCCCTAACACCTCAACGCACTTCACCCCTCACCTCAACATGCTTCACCCCTCACCTCAACACACTTCACCCCTCACACTCAACACTGCTTCACCCTCACCTTAACACACCTCACCTCTCACACTCCAACATGCTTCACCCCCAAACACCTCGACATACTTCACCCCTCACCTCAACATGCTTCACCCTCACACCTCAACATGCTTCATCCTCACACTCAACATACTTCCCCCTAACACTTCAATACACTTCACCCTCACACCTCAACCTGCTTCACCCTCACACCTCAACATAACCCTCACACCTCCAGCACACTTCACCCCCTCACACCTCAACATGCTTCACCCTCACACCTCAACACACTTCACCCTCACACCTCAACATGCTTCACCCTCACACCCTATACACACTTCACCCCTCACACCTCATCATGCTTCACCCTCACACCTCAAAGCACTTCACCCCTCACACCTCAACATGCTTCACCCTCACACCTCAACACACTTTCATCCCTCACACTTCAACACACTTCACCTCTCACACTTCAACATAATTCACCCTCACATTTCAACACACCTATACATGTCATCCTCACAGCTCACAGACCCAACATCTTGCTTCACACAGTACCAGCTTATATAATCTCTCCACGTGCAGTACAAGCGGCAATAGTGGACAATATTACATTACGAAACTTCATAAATGAACCAGAACTCAGGGAAATATTCAGTATATCCAGTCAGCTTGACACACATGGATTTTTTTTATATTGTGGTGTAAACTGTAGCGAGGCTTGACTGGTTACAACACTACACATCCCGCATGAAATGTTCAACCTTTGTTTTTCCCCATTGGATTATGAGAAAAAAATTGTCCGAATAAATATATCAACATGAACCACGTGTAATGAAATTAATCATGTTGCTTCAATAGCTCAGTTTATTTTCCAACTATTCATAATCCAACACCGGTTACCCTACATCATACAGTGGACACACAGGTTTCTGGGCATAAGAGATACCTGGATGATACTATGAAGGAACATATGTTAATCGCGTCCGTACAGAGGTAAGGTGGAACTATTACTTCTTAATTCATTAAGTGGACAAGTATCAAACACCATATTTTCTTGGTCGTTATTAGCAGACTTATATTGCACCGAAAGGGTAATATAACTGACAAACTTACTTATAATGTAAGCTTGCCCAATGCAATTAATTGTTCAAGAAGAGGAAGGTATTTGAGTTATTTAAAAATGTCAGTCGTTGGTGGAGGGTAAGACGCGATAGAGCTGAGTTCCTGAGACGAGAATTTCAAACAATGTATAAGGAGATTGATGGTGATATTTGACTATAAGGAAATTGGACATAGCTGAGGTAGCAAGATGAAGATTGATGTGTCTCGTGACTGGGTTTAAGAGGAGGGGACATGATGGACTGTATTTTGTTACACACTGACCATGGAAATTACTGTAGGAAAGGGAAGGGACAGATCGTTTGAACTGAGACATAACAGGGATAATAAGAGGCAGGCTGAAGAACTGACTGGCCATGAGTTGTTGCTGTACATCTTTCTCCACATGGATGCAAAATCAATGAACCTCAGCCTGTCTTGGATATACGTCGAGTGAGGAGATAAGTAAGTATGTCCTAGGGCAGAGATATAATGAGGACAGATTGGGCTTTGTGTAAGATGGATATTGTTTTAAGGAATGGTGGTGACCGTAAAGTAATCTAGTGAGATGTCCTCACACCTCCTTGGGGAGTGAGTGATGTCTGTGTAGGATAATCTTGCGGTGGGGAGTTCAAAATGTGGTTTGGTTAATCTTAAATGGTGCAAAATTTCATCACGTGTATATTTGTGGTTAATTTATTGTCGAGTGTGTGGGAATAGTGTTGTGGTGTGATGTGTATTTTGTAGCTACGAGGTGGAGAAAGGGAATGGGACAACTGGCCGCCGCCATCTGGCCGCAGCCCAACTGTCCGCGGGAAACTCGCCGCGGCCGACTGGCCGCCGCGGACTCGGGGTAAACTGCAAACGCCTATTTTTGCGCTCTATGTTAGGTTATGTTAGGTTAGGTTAGGTTAGGTTGTCAACAAAAAGTTCCATATGGCGGCCACTCGGCCGCGGCGAGTTTCCCGCGGCCAGTTGGGCTGCGGCCAGATGGCGGCGGCCAGTTGTCCTAGACCCGTGGAGAAAGGTTCTACACGTGATATTGTGCAAGGATGATAAATTGTTTGTCCGTGATATAAAGGCGACCGTGTATGAGGGGAATTCTTGATCCAGAAAATAGATGGTTAATATTTGTGGTATTCGTGCAATTTATCATTGTTCTAGGTCCTTTGTTTTGGGTCTTTTGGAGTTCCTGGATGTTGGGGGTGATATTGCCACGCTCCCTAACAGATGATGACTTTGGTCTGGTCCCTATTTCAAAGTACAATGTAGGACTATGGGGCGCCACTCATCAAGACAGTAGTATGCCATGCCTGGCCGGCCGTTGTCTCGGTTACGAAATTGATCAGAACTAAAATAAAGACGAAACTTAAAGATGAAGCCCAGAAGACATTCTCTTAGTGTATAAAATGTGATGAATCCACTTTATATAAGATTATTTGTAAAATTGTGATAATTCATGTTTATAAGGACGATCATGTAGAATGAAACAATAATAATTAAAAAGATAAGTGAATAGTGTTATCGCCACGCACAATTGTGCGCGCCGGCCACATGTTAAGTCAAGAAACTGTTTACAACTCAGAATAGCTTACGAAGCGAGATGGAGCTGGTAGCAGCTGTGTGACTGCCTGAGGGACAGTCTATCGCCTTCTTCTGTAAAGGCAACATCTTGATTCTCGTCAGCCAATATCTTTCTGCAGGACATTAGATTTGTTCTCGTTGGTCTAACCCTAGACCCCAAAACGTGAGTGTGATTGTAAACTGTTGAATCCTCTGAGAACTCTAAATAACTTCAATAAGTATAATTATGAACTGTATATTGATCGTATTATTCAAACTGTGTCCTGATGTACCAGCAGTAACTACGTCTTAAACGAAACAAAGCAAATTTTACCATATATGAAGCAATTTGCATCAACTTGTAACAATAAACAGAATTCGGACAGGAACATTAATGATGAACATACATCTGAAGACTACGACAGAAATGTGAGGATAACTATACTTCACTGGAAAACTTATCCAGTAATGACATTCAAACTAAAATTATCATTGTATTGTTAATACTATATACAGTATATGTAGTATAGATATAATCTCAGGGGAGGGCTGGACTACACAGCCTTCAGTATGTAATAATACAACTCATGACATCTGATGATCACAACATTTACTTAAAACTTTTTGATTTATTTTTCGTGTAACCATAAAGAATGACGCAAATGTTGACGCAGCGTTAGTTTATTACACAGAGAAGACCGAGAGCTTGTTTACATTGCTCTAGTTGTGCAAGTGAAACTGTTACTAATGCAAGATGTAGTATGTGTTAATGATGTCACCGTCACCGTGAAACTGACTATCACGAATGTGTGTCAAGGTCCAGACACCTGTTATTAAGATTCCTATAACTGAGGTATGTGCGTTATTTTACACATTATATCGTTGTTTTAACGATTTTCTATCATTGAAAGCCCCGGACACATGTGAGTCTTCACATGTGAGTCTTCACTTTCCACAGTTTTTTCATACAGTTTTGACCAATATCTGCTTCGGGGTATGTGATAGCGACCAAAACACAGTGATGGAGGTGGCGAAAGTACACAAGATATAGGTTGACGGTGCTGAGGTATTCCTGGGCTGTCCTGCCTCAACATTCACAAGCTGACTCACAGTAACTCCAGACCTTTCATACAGAGTGATGACATGCCCACTGTACAGTTACGGACTTTTCCAACTGTTACAGTAGGCGTTGCCAATCCACACTCTCCGTGAGGTGTAAACCTCGAGAGTATCGACTCTTGAATCCACAGCATTCACCGAATGTAGGTTGATAGGGGATGGCCTGGAGTCTCTAAATATTGCACCCTCTTACGACCTTCATAACCCAATAAATAACGGATACATATAATTATTTTGAACAGTTGCACGAAAATATTAATCTTGTATAATAATACGCGAATGCGTGTTTCTTGTCTGTCTGTAACACATCGGGACAGCTCCTCGTGAAATATATTATCAGACTACTGAATAAAGTCAAGTCTGGGGAGAGAGGGAGGGTAAGTATGAAAATTGTTAGTGTTAAGTTTACAAATACTGCATAACATTATTACACGAATGAGATTTGTGTATTTGGTCTCTTTATACCACTAAAAAACACCCATAAAAGGGGGTTGGATAACTTCGTTGGCAACTGACACTGACCAATGCCACATTGCCGTTATTTTTTTATTGTTTAAATTTTGGGTTACGCGATCAGAAAAAAGTGACTACAAGCACTTCAGGGACCCCACAGGGTGTCGTCATCAAGTTTCATAAAAATCCGTAAATTAGTTTTCTGACCATACTGATGCGTGCCTTGGAACATACGCAAACGCTGGCAATTCGAAGGGCTCAATGGCACATTGTATATAATAATTAATCTTAATGTTCCTCTTACATCATCCTATATCATATATGGCGCTCACGGGTGAATGAGTCTGGGGGAGGGGGCTAAGGGTGAGGGTCGGAGGTGATAGGGGGCTGGATCAGGGAGGGTCGTGGCGTCGGAGGTGAGGAATGGGTCTGGGGGGGGGGGAGGAGGTTCGTAAAAGTTCCGCGGGTTCCTGCTAGTATACAGGTATAGTAATTTGCCACATAAACATACCCAGAAAGTTGGCAAACACATTTATAATAAATAACAATGTGTTATTCATCACCTCTGGTTTCCACCATGAACAAGTATAACAGATCCACACAACCTGAAGTATATTGACAGTAGGACGTATTAAGCATGGAGGTAATCTACAAAATATATATATATATATTTTTCATTCCTAATCTAGTATCATTGCAAAGTCATCCAGAAGTAAGATATATATTGCTGAAAACATTTTCATTTGATAACTGAGTTACTCGGCAAGACGTGAGGTGCACACAGCAGCCTGGAATTATCATTATTAACGATATGAGTGATTATCGTGATATGACATTTACGCTTACGAAGTATTTTGAAAGAATATTCTAGTCACAACTGATATTAAAGTAATGTAAACTGAGAGGAAACAATAAGTTATAGTGGGTGTCTCGGCGGTCTGCCCCCCCCCCCTTCCCCCAACTCCACACACAAGTAAAGTAGGAAATGGTTGCCCTTCGTGTTCAAGGATGGCCTGCCTTAGGGCCACCTAGGCGTTAATTTGTTTATGGTGTAGAAGCTGTCGCCAACACCACAACCACACCCTGAGATAACGAGTTGCATGACCCAGTGTTAAGGAATAATCCAAGAAGACCGGACAACTCGCCAACTCCACTGGCTAACCATTACACCGGAACAAGATCTGCAAATCGATTTACATCGAAGGTCCCCAATTACTACTGGGTACCAGCTGACTCACCTTACTCATTTTATATATGCCTATTAGCTAGGTTTGTCTCCTTTGTGTAAATCATAGTTCCGTGGTTTTTGCAATACTTTGTATTCATTCCCATTAGTAAAGTTGTTATTTTTGGTTTATTTTTTCGTGTTACAATATTACCTTTCATGCATGTATACTAATAAGCATTCTTGATATATTATTGCAATGACATTTTTCTAACAATATGTGCCTGATATTCATACATTGCTTCATAATGAACAGAGTTTATCAATATTCCTTGTAATCTCTTTTGGTAATAAATATTTCAATCGCTTCAGTGCATATACTGTACAGTATAAGCATTGTGTGGAATGCAATTGCAATCCATACGATTTTTAGTGTTTACATAAACATGCTCGTGATTTGTATTCTACACACATTTCGTTATTTCATTATTGGACTTTGACTTAGCCAAAGTATCTTCCTGCTTCTAGTGTGAATGAAAAATATATTACCTTGAACATGACAGTATTTCAATTGAAAGTTTGTATTTATACACATATTTCATAGCTTTAATCCCTAGTCTAAATTAAAACTAATACCGCGTCCAGCCGCCATCTTTGTTAATGGGTCGTATTCATTAACCTAGCTGTATGGAATGAACTGTGATGAACTAACAAGAGGTAAGCAAGCATTATGTAATGAAACAGTCAGCAGTTCCCTCACAGTTTCTAAAGGTATCGCTCTATTTTTATAATTATGCATTCCTAAAATCGTGCTACTACCTGACACTAAAGTTTAAGAATACAAAATGAATAGGTGTATTGTCAAGGCGAGGGTGTGTGTGTGTGTGTGTAGGAGGGAGAGAAGGGAGGACAGACCACTAGGACACTCGCTATATACTTATTGCTACTTACAATAGATGTAAAGTGCCTTAATATCAACGAAGACAAGAACATTCTTTCCTTATGCTTGGTAAGCGTAAATATCAGGTTACGATAATCACTAATATCTTCATAAAGAGAGATGCAAACCCCTTTGTTTGACCCAGAGGAGGCTAGTTCACATGCCAGTTAGGTGTATAATGTGATAAACTCCCATACTACATCAATCCATCTATGAGAGCATATATAAACAAAGAAACATATAAAGCATCAACGTTGCTCAAATATGTAATAAGAAAATAATTACGTTGCTTTGAGCTGACGACAAACAAGATAACAAAAATCGAATAATCATTGCTCAAACTCGTACCTCTTTGGCTGCCATATTCATAACGCTCGTTGAATCTTTTAGAAGAAAAGTTTTATATACATTCATAAATGTCATAGTTACGGAATATTATTGAATCCAAATTTCCCAACTACCACAGCCCGGAGAGAGAGGAGGGTGAGGTTCTAAGGGGTTGTGAAGGCTGCCCCCTACAAGTACTAGCATGTTTATCTAGACGCAGAGGTTTCCAAACCCTGTTATTTTTAAAACAAAACTTCAGATGTGGTTATGTAATAACCTTCATGAGTACGTTGAATAATAATAAATTACATCTGTATGGTGTCTTGTTAAGTTTAACCTGTACACAATCATGATAAGAGAGGGACCTGTGTGAGGCTACGACTGCTGATTAACCTGTAAATAAGAACAAGTGTACACCACTCAATGAATATATGGCATAACTGTATTAAAACTATAAGCAAAGAGAAAATGCTTGCAACAGGTGGAACTGCTGCCGACTGACTTTTCATTAACATTCACACATTAATGTTGTTTATAATAAACGTAGTTTGGCAACTTCTTTGATAGTTTGTATTGTAAATTACATAATATTAATAATTTGATGCTGATGTAAATTGAATCAAATACATCCGTTATTTATAGGGTCATGAAAGTCACCCTGTCATAAAAGGACACCATACTGAGACTCTAGCCCACCCCCCTATCACCCCTAGATTACGTGAAATTGCATAATAAATAAATAAATAAATAAATAAATAATGCTCAGACCTGTAGTACACGCTGGGAATACCACCCTAATGTGCGGTAAAACATTCTAAGCATAATTTGTGTTTTGCCCTGCGTATATATATCGTTGCTTCATACATTATACGTTGTAAATGTACAAGTAACTCGTTAAACCTCTTCCATCCTTAAAGCCCCGAACAGGGGTCCTGGTCCCAAACACCCTCCTCAAAACATCACCCACTCTCACACATACCCCAGTAATCCCCGGACACCACCCCCCTCCCCTTCACTCGTGAATGCTTCGGATTCACGAGTCGATACTCTCGGGATTCACACCTCACGGATTGACAACGCTGACTGTAACAGTCGGAGAAGTCCCAACTGCACACACCGCCCAATATACATACCGCCCAATATACACACCGCTTACTGTACACCCTGTCCAATGTACACCCACTGTACCCCTTTCAATTCGTCGTATTTATATTATTATGGCTTCATATGTAAGGTGAGATTATGGTTTACCAATCAAGTGTAGTCCTACAGTACTTCGTCTATCCGATTACACATTCTAATTAGTTTGAGAAAACTTGAGCGTTAAATCTCCATTGAACTCCCACCAATAAGTGAGCGGAGAGGACGGGTAGGGCTGGCCATGGCTCATTCTATTCTCTTTGGATACCGGCTTTGAGTGTTTCATTAAAATCAATGGTAATCATTCAACGGGTAAGTATAACTTGATAAATATATTTTGCCAATACAATATGTATTATATTGACCTTATTCATCGCATCATACCTATATCCAAACTAAGCTTATTCTGCAAAAGGAGAGTTCATTCGTATACTTACTCGATCACATCGGTGTTTTGGTTAAGCAGTGAATGGTAGTGCCCTTTCCAGCGCTGAAGGAGACCTTCATCGTCTTTAATTATGAAGTTACCGTCAGATGAGCGGAGGGGGCCTACGGCACGAGTGATTGGCCCATAAAATGCTTTAATGGAACTGAAAAATTCTCCCATCTTGTGCTGATCTGCAAGTTTTTGTGCTTCACATGCTTTATTTTTAAGCCAGCCATTCTTTAGATTGCGAAGTTCCTGCTGTGCTGTGGCTTTCTTCTTGCGGAAGGTATCAGCTTTGGTCCGAGACTGAGGGTTGTTCTGCCAATCAGTAAAAGCAGCACTTATTCTTTCGATCTGGCAGAGGGTCTCTCAGCAGGAATTTGTCATGACTGTGTTGAGAGTATCCCATTTGGCACTGAGATTTGCGTTGTCTGCTGTTGGGTTGTTTATAAGACCAAGTTTGAGCTGCTCTCTGAAAGCAGGTGCTATGCTGGATCCTTCAGACGCTTAGTATTAAAACCTCTTCTGGAGGCTTGCTGCCTTTGTCGTTTTGGGGCAACGTGAAATGAGAGCTTGGCTCTGAAGAGCAGATGATTAGTGTCACAGTGGACTGAGCCATGCATAGTATGGGTAATGAGGACATCTCGGCGATCTCTTTCTCTGACAATGATGTAGTCAATGAGATACCAGTGTTTGGATCGTGGTGTTGCCACGAACCCTTGAACTTCTCGGCCTGCCCAAACAAGTTATTGGTGATAGTAAGGTTGTGTGCAGCACAATTGTTGAGGAGGAGTAGGCCGTTGAGATTACATTTGCCTAGTCCTTTTCTCCCTATGGTTCCCTGTCGTATGTCGGCATCTCTGCCAACTCTGGCATTGAAATCACCAAGGAGCACAACCTTATCTTCTCTGGGGATAGAGGTTTGCACTCTGTCGAGGTCAGCGTAAAAGGCCTCCTTGATGACATCCTCTGCATCCAGTGTTGGGGCGTATGCACTGATGAAGAAGGCATGATGTGAGTGATTCAGTGTGACTCGAAACGTCATGAGGCCTGCGTAATTTTTGCATGCAAACCACCCAGGTTAAGATACTCTATATGTATGTTGGGTTGTAATATTACATGGTTACTTAGTAATGTTATTAGGAGTTTAGAATATAATGCCTTAGTTGTGCATAAAACGAAACATGAACCGAGGCAGTGGTTCGTGCACGACGTGATTTACCACCGCCCACCCTTCAACCCTCTACGTCAAGCACTGTACACTGTTACCAGATCTGAACTGCCATGAGTTAGAAGAGCTATGGACCGCGGGGGGGGGGGCGTTTCTTTCATGAGTGACTGTACCTCTCAGTACACAGAGGTTGATGGCTATAGTTTAGGTAACCGCTCATCGCTCGTTTGGGACGAGTTGTGTGCACTGCTGAGCCCCAGCGTGTGTGACTCGTCTGTGGGGGGTCAGATCACCACACAAAAATTTGTAAATTCATATTAAACCAAGTAATCTCATCTCTTAGTAAGAATAGGGTGTGAAACAGTTCTATACATTCCCTGCCGCTGGGAGAGATTTAACTGGTGGTGGACGGTAGATCTCACTTGGGTCGAATCTGTTTGTTGTATAGTATCTTGTGCATAAGGGGCTTTTATTGTGACTTCAATTGAAAAATAAGCTTTTCTATTTTTTACACCATATTTCTTTTAAGTAAAACAGATTCACGGATAAGCATGTTATTGATATGCATGTAAAATATATTGAAATTTTTGTTTTGCCATAATAATCAAGGGCATAATTTTTATATGTATTAAGAATGGCATTTTTACCTGAGAACTTAAAAAAAACATGCAATCTTCACCAAGGGAGAAAGAGAGAGAAAGAGAGAGAGGGGAATCACTTATTTGTTCGTATTTTTTTTTTACTATTACATTCAGAGCAGAATGTTAGAGGAAATGTGTATAACATCCTCAGGTAAAGGGCATTATAACCAAGAACACTCACTGGTGTGTGTAGTTCAGGATCTTAACACTGCTGGTGCTGCATTATTTCATTTAGTCTCGATACTGACTCATTCCGAAGTTGACGCGGAGTTTTTTGAGGTGACTGTACACCCTGCTCACTGTACTTGTGTTTGTGTGAAGACAACCTAAAACACATAGTGAAAGCCTGGTGGTGTGAAGACAAAACGCAAACCAATGAAGCTTCGTTTGTATGACGGCAAGTATGCATGATGGCAGAAAGAAGGAAAGAAAGTTCACGGTGGTGGCCGCAGGTGTGGGAGGCAGAGAGTGTGGTTGATAGCAGGTATGGGTTGCAACACATGTGGATGTCAGCAGGTGAGGTTAATAACATGTGAGAGTAAAGGTAGGTGTGGGTAGTAGGAGGGCCGGATACCAGCTTTTGTGGGTGGTAGGAGGCCCGGATACCAGCTTATGTGGTTGGTAAGAGACCCAGATACCAGCTTGTGTGGGTGGCAGCATATGTGGATGGCAGCGGGTGTGGGCAGAACTGACTGCATCGGACAAATTGGTAAAGTGAGCTCTTGATGGAACTGACGTCGACCAATCAACTCCAAATTACGAATTTTACCTCACCGGCGTGGCTGACTGACGCCGACACTGAAAAAATTAAATTTTTACGTGCAACTTTTAGACATTTATAGTGATTAATTTTGACAGCGAGGAAAAGGTTTTATTAATAATTAGGACATTATCATAAATACTGCTGCTAATGAATTAAGCTATATGATGTGCTGCCATTATTATCTAGATCAATTGTTACCATGAACATTTATTTACTAGAGAGAAGAAGATTATAATTCATACGGCTTTACCAGGTAAAGTCAGGTAAAAGAGACAATGATGATTATATAGAGGAATGAGACAGCGAAGGCCAGAGGGAGCAGGAGAGGCTTTGACTGCTGCCCTGTACAGCTGGGGGACATTTCCGACTAATACACGCAACGCTGTAAATCCACTCTTTCCGTGAGGTGTGAACCCGAGAGTATCGGAGGGTGAATGAGAAGCCTCTAAGTTACTCGGTGAAACGTAAGGTGCACACAGTAGCCTGGAACCAAAATGAGATAACTTAACTCATTACATGGTCCGGCAACGCTTACATAGATTAATTGATGTAGTATGGACGCTTTTCATTCACCTAAAGCGGAGTGAATAATGGATGTCCTGCAGTGGACAATGTTCGACTGAAACAGTAATTTGAATGGTTACACAATACTCAGTAAATCTACCACTTTATTTATCGTTAAGCAAAGTGTAACAGACGTGAGTATGGTGCTAGGCTTTATGGCGTGGCGGTGACGATGGCGACGGCGGCTGTGGTGGCAACAGCGGAGACGGCGGCAACAGCGGCGGCAAGGACGGCTGCAGCGGCGGAAGGGTGTCTCGGATTCTGAGACAAAGTCAATAGTCTGCTCCGCCGCATTTCTGTCCAATCACCGAATTTACTGCCCGTTTACCAAATATCACTTACGTGACGGGCTCAGGTCAAGGCTCACCCGGACTGATCACCCGAGTGGGACTGTTGTGTTGGTGTGTTTGGTTGGTGATGGTGATCCTGGTAAGCGAGGACTGGGGCATTCAAAGTGGTGAGCGGATGGCACCAAGAATCACGGACAAGGATTAGGTTGGTTGGGTTAGATTGGTGATTCTGGTAGGTGTTATGCAAGGCATAGTGCACAGTGATGCATTGCGTTATGCACAGCGAAATATTTTGATGCTCGTTACCCTCCCTTCTGTGTGGTGTTGGTGTCGGGATGTATGTATGTAAAATATTTTGTATAATTATTTGTGAGCAAAAGTGGTACTTGATACCAAAATTTTTTCTTAAAATGTAAGTATGTATATTTAACTATTTTTGCAGCTTAATGTAGTTGTTGTTTTATATCAGTGCTGTTAGGCTTGTAGTCCACCGGTACACGGTGTGTTTTAAGAGTCACTGCTGGGCATTGGAGGTGAAAGGACGTCTGGGTTTGTCAGTGGTGGATACCTTCTATAATATGGTTTAGTTGAGTATTAAATATTCAGTGCTGCTCTATTATTATGTATTGTGTGTATAGTGCAATCAATTATTGTGTTGTAAGGTGGGTTACGGTTTATATACTGTGCACATATTTGTTGTTTATTAAGGATGGGAAACCAAGTGCAGTTTAACTTTGTAAGGTGTCATTGACTACGAAGTTTTGTCCGATGCTAAATATTTTCAAAGTTAGTGATCATGTATATAACTGTATTTATCCTCTTGATTTAATTTATCCGTTCATTTCATAACCTGCACATTTATTATAGTAATCTTTTGTTATTAAATTATATCTAAAACTTTCGTGACATGTATACTTCCAATCCTTCACTCTTAAACTGTTGTGATAAAGTAAGAGGGCTGTGATTGAACCCATGGCGCACAATTTCATCCTTATTTGTGTTTGTAACTTTTGCATTCAACATTATTTGTCGTGTATTGAAGTAATATTAATTTTAAGTGATAAATATTAAGGACCAAGTGGTGCTGAGCTGCCTTTTTTTGTGCCATATGTTCCCTCATTATTATATTCATCTTTAACGTAATTCAAGTTGCTAAGTTATGGCATAACATAAGCGAGGACTGGTGGCGTCCGTGGATTCCCTCTCTCTCACCTCTCCCCTTTACCCTTACCTCTCCTTAAATCCAACCCAACAATTGTTTTTGTTCTTCCATTTATTATCATATTTCTATGACGTGTGTGTGTGTGTGCATTGTGTGTGTGTGTGTGTGTGTGTGTGTGTGTGTGGGCACAGGGTGGTTTAATGCATCTAGTGTAGCAGGATTATGTTAATGTTAAGGTCCAAGTGCTTCTTTCTCCCTCTCGCTTTCAGCTACCGCCGCTGTCTAGCCCTTGTGGTAAACTGGGAAGCAACTTTCATAAGTCTTCCCCTCCCAGTACACAGCCTCTTCACCATCAAGACTCCTGCTGTGCCTCCTCGTGGCAACACACGGTAACTGGGCGCCTCGTGGGCCCAGGCTAGACTACCAGGGGATCTCGAAGTAGCAGTGGGACCCAGAGGGACGGCGCATAGGACCAATGGTATGTGAACACGTCCAGGCGCCTACCAACCACTGCCCCGTTGCCTTGCAGATTAACCTTGGCAGGTATAAGGCAACGGGAGTAAACCCCGAACGAAAAATCTGCGGTGGAGCCCCGCATCATGCAGACATGCTTACAGAGCTCCAACAAGACCCTAACGGTGGTATAGGCGGAAGAGGTGACCAACATGGTAATCCAACAAGTACACCGACGAATGAAGGCAATGCACAATGGACAGGCTACTAAGGCAAAACAGAACAAACCGGGCTGTCGGCAGTCCATTGCAGCTCTCCCTCTCCCAGCCATTGCACCAATGGATCAGAAAAAGGGAGGGCCTGCGCTCCTGCCTCACCACATAAATCAACTCGCGTGTATCCATCACACAACTCATCAAACTTCTCATCATCATCTGTAACCACCATCCGGGCGGTTAAAGGATTAATCAGACTCGTCACGTTAAACTCGAACGTTATAATTCGGTCAAACCTGTTGAATAAATTCATTTTAGTATTTCAAATAAATCATACATAGGCAATCATACATAAATGTTTAATCCAATATATATTTACATAACAATCATAGCTATGTAATTAGTCTAATCTTAACACTTACAATGAGTACTTAATTTGCCATATTTTTATGTCGTCACAATGATAAACGATGCAATGGACATAGTCTACCTGTGTACACAATAAGTACAAGTTAAACTTATGTGTTGAAAGTCTTCAGGAGAAACAGTTTAGGTGTTGGTGGTGTGATGGGGATAGCTACAGTGAGGAACTGGCTGTGCCCTGCTGGGCATCGCGTGTCCAGGCCGGCTATTCAGACTCGCTGCGTTAGGCGTGTTATACGAAAACAAGCTCCCCTTACACCACCCAACACCTCAACCTACTCTGGGTCTCTCATCTGCCTCCATCTCAACACTATATACTGTATATGGGCAGGCACACCCAATAAACATGACATGACTTACAGCCTAACATAATGTTTGTTTATGTGTCATCATAATTCAGTACCGCTTGCGGTAACACCCACTCCGTTGAGCATTGACGCTCAAAACCATGTCAGGCCTTTGATACTTAATTTTGTCACGTTCTCGTGGCTATGGTGCCCTCAGGTTGGTGGTATTGAACTTTGTCACTTTCTTGTGACTGTCGCTGCCCTCAGGCCTTTGATACTTAATTTTGTCACGTTCTTGTGACTTCTCTTGCTTCCTTCTTCACTGTCCTTGCTTGATAGCAGAGCCATGTCATCCGTCGTCACCGCTTTCTCCTCCAAATATAGCGCTAACCACTTCACTAGCCCCGTTCTGTGTCCTGTCGACTTCTGATAATTCTGTACATCATCCACACAGCGTTCCCTCAATTTGGGGAGAAGCTTAACCACCAACGATCTGAAGGTCTGCCTTGATTCAAGTTCAGACATCAAGTTCAGATTTTCCAGATGGTTTACTGCACCCCATAGCTGAGATGCCAGTTTTCGCAGCCCATCGTTGTCGAACACCCCAATTGGGCAGGCGTCTATGAGCCTTTTCACCAGCTGGTCCGCATATGCATACTTATCTCCAAACCTTGCCTCCAGGATCTTGATTGCCTTGTTGTAGGCTCGGTCTGGCTCTAGATAGTTGCATCCCATGATTGCTTGATGTAGCTCTTCTCCTTCACAAGCATCCATGAGCAGTTGGTACTTGTACTTCTCTGGCATGGCCGCATTAGTCATGTATCGACGGAAGGCATGCATAAAGGACCAAAACTCCGCCCGACCTTGTCCTTTAAACTTGGGAAGTGTGGCTTGCGGCATGCACATCGTAGCCACTAACTCTCTTATTTCTTCACCCTTCCCTGGTATTCCGTGTGGATGCATCATTGTGATTCGAGGTGCTCTGTTTGCAAGCATTGGCGTTAAGGATGATGCCATTTTTTCGACATTGACCGATGCCTGTCGCTGGGTTTCTTCCCATACTATTGGCTTCTGACAATTGCTGGAGTTCTCTGTCGAAGGCTGTGAGCTATCACTTGTTCGTGTTAGTGCTGACATCTCTTGACCCACCACCATTCCAGTGTGTATCGTCTTCATCCACTCTGCCTTAAGCTCTCGCAATGCTCGGTTTACTTCGTCCGATGCTGCCTCAGCTCTACCCTAAACATAGCCTGCCCAAAGAACCAACCTGACTGGGCAACCGCACTCAGTAAGGTCATCCTTATGCAGTCGAAAACACAATCATAATCACAGATCTAAACAAAAAGAACTATACAACCTCTTATGGTCGCAGCATCGAACGTCAGGACTCTTCAGGATAATTGCATAAATGAGCGCCCTGAAGGAAGAACTGTCCTTGTGGCAAAATAACTGGGTTGGTATAACATTGACAGAGCAGCCATTAGTGAGTCCTGGCTCACAGACGAGATTCGACTCACAAAACGGGGATCTGGCTGTACTTTCTTTTGGAAGGGTAAGCCTGATGTGGAGAGAAACGTAATTTATGGGGTTGGCTTTGCCATCCACCAATGCATCCTACATTGGCTAACTGAAATGCCTGTTGGGATCAACGAGCGCCTCATGACGCTCCGAGTCCAACAGAATCACTCAAGCCATGCCTTCTTAGTCAGTGCATACGCTCCAACACTGACTGCAGAGGATGACATTAAGGAGGCCTTTTATGCCGACCTTGACAGAGTGCCAACCCAAAGATATCCTCATCACCCAAGCCATGTGTGGCTCAGACCACTGCGACACTGATCATCAGCTCGTCTGAGCCAAGATCTCACTTCACGTCGCCCTAAGGCGGCGAAGGCAACAAGCCTCCAGAAGAGGTTTTATCACTAAGCGTCAGGAGGATCCAGTGGTAGCACATGCTTTCATAGAGCAGTTTGAACATGGGCTGATAAACAACTGGCAAAAAAAACAAAACAATCCCTCTGCCAAATGGGGTACAGTGGTCACTCGGTTAACGAACACAATTCGTTCCAGAAGGTCGTTCGTTAACTGTAACCATTGTTTCAATGGGATTTTGGGTAATTGGTTCCATCTCACCGAAAATTACATACAAAGTAAAAATAAATGCAGTAGAGTACACTTACTTCGAGGTGTGTATGTAGAAAGCTCCTGGTTGATGATGATGATGATGAGAATTAGAAGTGGGGTGGAGGAGAAGGGAGAAGAGAAGAAAGTGGAGGTGAAAGAGAAATCACCCCATGCTTCATGCCGTCATTTCACTCATAAAATTTTAAGTTCACTGTGTAATTCAAGATTATTTTCTTTAAATCAACACTGCACTGCACTATCTATTGTCAATATGTAAAATAAATTTCAGAATGACCAATAATTGTACTGTAAAAACGTAAAAATAGTTAATGTTCAAGAGAGCCACAAGCAAGAGATACAAACTGACGCCTTGCTGGGTGAGTCAAGTGGCTGAATGGCACACCAAAAACTAGTTTCCTGTACTGCAATTATGTTAAATAAGTGTTAAAATGACTAAAAATTTTAATATAAGACTTGGACAATTATTGAATAGTACAACCTTCTTGATATTTACTCAAATGGGAACGAATTTAAGCCCTAGAACCGATTACTGTATTGGCGGACTAATGTTTCAGCTGGTGAGCAGGCGAAAACATGTTGACATGATTTCGTAAAAATTTCATTAACCGAATTTTTGTTCGTTAACCGAGGCCGTCGTTAACCGAGGGATCACTGTATTCTCGAAACTGTCATGACAAAAAACTGAAGATAGACCCTCGTCCAGATCGAAAGAATGCACCACGACTTTTTTGATGAAAATGACCTAGAAATCAATGTACTCGTCGATGATAAGCATGCTACTTTAACTGACTGGCAGAACAGTCCTCAGTTTCGAACTAAAGCTGATACCTTCCACAAGAAGAAAGCAGCAGGCCAGCATGAACTTTGCAATCTAAAGAAGGGCTGGTTTAAAATTAAGGCATGTGAAACGCAATTTTTTTAGTCCACTAAAACATTTTAGAGACTAATTACTCATGGCGAAGCCCCCTCCGCCATGAAAAATAACCATACCTCAGGGCCTGATGGAATCCCAGCCGAGGTGTATAAAGCAGTAGGACCTCTGTTTACCAGCCGTTTCCACTCTCTCCTGGAGAATATATGGTTAAAGAATGAATTCCCCCAAGCTCTTAAAGACGCCTCCATTGTTAATATTTATAAAAACAAGGGAGACCAGTTCAGACTGTGGCAACTACTGCGGGTTCTCACTGGTGTTCGTAGCTGGCAAGATTATCACCCGAGTCCTCCTATACAGACTTCTTCCTGGTGGAGAAAACTTTCTCCCAGAATCTCAATGTTGTTTTAGACCATCACGTTACACCACTGACATGATTTTTGTTACCCTCCAGATACAGGAAAAGTGCAGAGAACAGCATCATAACCTTGAATGGTCTTCATAGACCTAACAAAGGCCTTCGACTCAGTCAACAGGGAATCCCTCTCATGAACCCTCACCCGTTTTGGCTGCCCACCAAAATTCATCACCATTGTGAGGCAACTCCACGATGGCATGAATGGCAGTGTCCTGCACAACGGCACCCAGTCAAAGTTCTTCCCCCATCCAAAAGGGAATAAAACAAAGTTGTGAACTGGCACCATCTCTCTTTTCCATTTTCTAGACTGCCTTCCTTACTCATGCCAGTGCCAATTTAGCCAGTGGATTGGACATCCAGTACCGGATGAGGGGTCTTTTCAACATAAGACAATTACAGGCAGGAACAAAGGAGTCGGCAGCGCCCATTACTGAACTTCAATATGCAGACGACCTCACCCTTGTCGCTTCCACTTAACGCGACCTACAGGAGATCCTGAATACCTACACAGATGCATATGCACACCTCGGCCTTGAGTTGAATGCATGTAAGACTCAGATTCTCTTTCAGCCTGCCCCTGACTCAGCCACACCTTCACTATCCATCCAGCTTAACGGTACTTCCCTCTCTAATGTTACCCACTTTCAGTATCTCGGCTCTCACTGCATACATCGATGAATGATTCAACATTGAATCAGATGTGCTTCTCAAGCTTTTCACAGACTCCGTACCTGTGTCTTTAGCTGTAGGGAGCTGATATTATCTATAAAGTTGCACATATATCGAGCAGTGGTCCTTCCCACCCTGCTATATGGCAGCGAGATATGGGTCACATACAGGAGGCACCTCAAGGTACTTGAAAACTTTCACTAACTTAGTCTATGTTCCATCCTCCAAGTTCGCTGGGAAGACAAGGAAACAAATGCCAGTATTTTCGCTGACACCAATTGTAGGGTAATCAAGGCTACCATTATCCATGAACAACTACGCTGGACTGGCCATGTTAGCCACATGGACGACAGTAGACTGCATCAGCAGCTATTTAACAGTCACCTAACGAATAGCAAACGTAAGGCTTGTGGGCAACTGAAGAGGTATAATGATAGTCTTAAAACATACCTGAAAATGTGCCTGGGAGCCGATTACTCGACATCGTAACGCTTGGAGGAACACCTCACGAGAAGGTGTCAATACTTTCTAGTTAGCCCGACTGCATATCGAGGCAGACAAGCACCAACGCCGGAAAGGCGTTGCCGTTGCCCCTCCCACACGTGCAACATCTGTGACGGAGGTGGCGGTCCCGTATCGGCCTTTCTAGTCACCTCAGAGCTCAGCAGCAGCAGCAATTTGGGAGGGGACATACTCAGTAGGCGGGAGCAGGAATTTCACAGTGTGTCGGTGAATATCAGACGTCACCCTAATCATTGCCACTGAAGTTTCTTATCATCCCTTAAGGCATTGATTGCAAATTTTCCGTGTGTGTGCCAGCAATCACTAGGAGAGTTGTAAGTGTTTGGGGTGACGGTGAGAGAATGCCAACTATCCTACACACGCCGTCGTTTCCCACACGTAAGCAGACACCCCGGGAAGTGACAGCCACCTTAGACACCCAACCGAGTAAGACACTATTACTATACTTACATCAGTGTGGTCATAGAAATTTTGAATATTCCTGCCATGGATATACAATCAGAGCCAGGTGTGACAATTCCTGCTCCCAGTATAAAATTCCGATTTTGTATAGTCTGCTGCCCTCACTCCCCAGGGGTGGCCCACACACCAATACCCAAGCATATATGCCCCTACTACTGGCCAACCTATCGCCTCTCTGTCCTTTTCTCATAAGAACTAGTCTCCTCCGAATGAGACCAAAGCAGATGTCAGTGACAAACATTCCTGTTGCCCGAAGAGTGGAGCATTATGCCGGGCAACTGCTTTTGCTGCACCTGTGCTAGCCAGAACCAAAATTGTACAAGCTGTGAATGTACAAGAAACAACCGCCGATGTGTGGGGAGCAGAAATGTTAACAACTGTCACAATCCCTAGAGCAGGGATCCGTCACAGGAAGACCCAGTGGATATCGCCCGGACATCACCGCGCGATGATATCCAGAATGATAGCAGTGAGTCCACTCAGTCTGAAAATGTAGTGCCAATAAATGTTGCTCCAACATTAGCAAATGAACTCTAGGTGAATGGCAGACGGTCACCACAATGGAATGGCATGTCGATGGAAAATGCGGATAAATGGGTTAAAGAAACCTACTCGAAAGTTGCCAGCTGACCTCTTTGAACCACCCAAGTGTGCGGCTACCAAAGAAATGATTCGGGAGATGACTAGCCTCACAATCGAATACACTCAGGACAGCTTCATTGCCCCATTAGCTCTTCAAATACTGGCAATAATACCCTTCCATTTTGTCGAAGGACACACAAGGACAAAGTACAAAGAAAATGTGGCAGCAATGAAGAGAAGATTGACAATGTGGCGGAAAGGGGCCCTTGATGATTTCCTAAGTGAGGCAAGAACACTGCAAGAGAGAATAAAATTCATAGGAGACGGAAAGCAAAGTACCGAGGTTGTTGCCAGAAAGTTTGGTAACAAGATGCGTGTGGTTAAAGTGTCATTGACGGTAAGATCTCGCACAGAGGAATCTTCCGGTGGTGTTCTGCTAATAAACAGAGAGACTTTACAGCAACTGAAGGAAAAACATCCCCCTGCAAGTGAAGAGGAGGTGCATTAGGTTCTAGGGTACCTATATCCGTCCATAATGCTGTCATGTTCGAGAAAATAACAGGAGGAATTGTCTCGAAAAAAGCACTGAAGACACAGGGAGGGGCAGAGAGTCATCCTCAGCACTAACAAGGTTGGTGCCGTACCAAGTGATCTCTGCAATGCCACCGCCGCTCTTGCAAGAAAGCTAGAAACACCATGCTGCCATCACCTTCACGCTCTGACGGCCTGCCGCCCCATTCTCCTGGATAAAAATCCAGAATGTAGGCCTATAGGGGTGGGGGGAAGTGCTCAGACGGATCATTGGAAAATACATAATGGAGGTGGTTAATGATGATGTCAGGGCAGCTGAAGGGAACCTACAAGTATGTGCTGTCCACCAGGCCGGGGGAGCTGTCATTCACGCCATGAGAACGATATTTGCGCAGCGTGATTGTGAGTCAGTACTCCCGGTCGACGCTTCCAACGCTTGCAACATAATCAACCGCAAGGCTACACTGCACAACACCAAGATCAGGTGTACAAGCGTTGCAATGAATGTTGAAAACACCTATAGTAATCCATAAGACCTCTATATAACATGCTTCAAGGTTCTAAGAGGTGATACCATCATACAGTCAACTGAGTGAACAACGCAGGGGGATCATGTTGCAAAGGCAATGTACGCACTAGGCCTGTCCGTGCTCCAACACACAATAAAATTTGAAACAACAGCGGTCAAGCAAGTGACTTATGCTGACGAGGAAAAGTGGAGGACATCAAAACGTGGTGGGACCTGATAACATCACGAGGTTCACAAATTGGGTACCACCCAAATGTCAGTAAGTCCTTCCTCATTGTGTTCGGTGGAAATGAGGTCAAAATAACAAAGGACGGCCAAAGACACCAAGGGGCGGTAATAGGCATGAAGGACTTCAAGACCGAGTTCGTAACGGGAAAGGTAAATGGGTGGGTGAAGGAAATCCAAGCTCTGTCTAATATATTGTTACACAGAGCCCCATGCGGATTTTGTGGCATTCACCCACGGAGTCAAGCATCGCTGGAATTAAGTGATGCGCACTATCCCTGATATCGGACCGTTCCTCTACCCTCTTGAAAAAGCCATCAGCGTCAATTTTATTCCAAATTTAGTGAAGCACCTTCACTTAACCCAGGCAGAAAGGTCAATCCTTGCACTACCACCGAGAATGGGAGGAATGGGATTGACCAATCGAACATCAGAACTCAGTCAAGCTCACGGCAGCCCTCACTAAGCATATAATAGCTCAGAATGCAACAAGTGAGGTGGATACCAACGAATTAAACAAGATTCGACGGTCCATTACGACAGCTCAACAGCACACCCAAAGTGATAAAGTGCAGCAACTGATACTGCAAGTACCAGAGAATTTGAAAAAAAAAATAACTATCATGCAGGAGGTGGGCGCCTCGAACTGGCTAACTAGGTTACCGATAAGGGCAAAAGGTTTTAGTCTTAATAAACAAAAATTTACAGATGCCATTGCTCTATGGTAGGCCAGTAGAAGGTTTGCCCTCCCAATTTGGATAGAATTAATCGACGGTAGGGAAAAGTTAATCACAGGAGTAATATATAGCCCTCCCAATCTTGATAAGAGTTAATGAGCGACATATCTGGGATGAGATGCGCAGGACTTCCATACACAACAAAACCTGTATAGTACATATTACGAACCACGCCATCTATTGTGTCATGATCTAACTACCCAGCACTACCGAGCAACGCCATCTAGGGACGCGACCCGAGTATGACTAGTCTTAGTCACCACTCCGGGTTTCCTTTCTACATATCCTGGTTGTTGCGTCACCTTCTCCAATTCTTCCTCATCAGCTCCGGATCGAGGAGAGTTCAGTTCACTCTGGGAAGTGACCACACTTGGATTACCTATCCTGGAAACCTATGGCACAGTGACTACCTACCATCTTCTTCAATACTCAGCCCTACTCGTCAGACACTTCAGCACCGCACTTGAGTATTGTAACTCTATATTACCTCCCACCTCCACTTGCTTCAGATTGTTGTATCTTGTATAAATATGTATATACTGTTAAGCCAATGTTGCGCATGTTTAAGTTAAGTATGGTTAAGGGTAAATTATAGAAAGCTGGATATTTTGTTAAGGAATTTATTGTACTTTATTATACACAACAAAAACTCGCATCCTTTGTTTACCCTTTTATTGTCCGATTGTCTTTGTTTGTTTAGTTTTTTTATTGTTGTTGCCTGTTGGGATCTGGGTAGACTTTTAACTATATTCTAAACCAGTTTCTAAATCCCCAACTCGTAACAAATGGCGACCGTGACAGGACCCGACCTTAAGTGCCATATTTCTTCCCCCTTTGTTACTCCTTGTTAATTATTCCTCCCAGTCACTTCTGTTCACAATTGCTTTACGGTGGTTTAAAGTTCCCTTCATATGTGTGTGCATATATTGGTATTATCGTACAGTAAGGGTGACAGACGTAGGATATTAGGTTCCGAGTGTCATTAGGCTTACCTGTTATTACACGTAGGCAGTCGTGTAGTAAGTCTTATCGAGTGAAGGGAAGAATCCGGATCTGTTTAATGCCGTACCCTCTCTCCAGAGTAGGCTGTTCCATAGTCACTAGTTTAGGGTGAAGTGATATCTTAGGACGCCCCGCTCTACCAGGACCCCATAATTATAAAGCCTCAATTATTGTTCTTCTCATTATCTCATTCGGGGTCAATAATAAAGTAACTCAAGGGTTGTTTATCCGGATCTTTATATTAATGTCGTAATACGCCCTTCCTGTTACAAGTATCTTTCCAAGTCTCTTATCCTTATCTAAGGATCTTATCAGAAGAACAATATTCATAAGTGTAATTTCCCTAGGTATAACTTGGGTAGTTTCCGGGACTTTCTGGTTATCCACTGCCGTGATATTTTCTAGGGTAATCCACTTATCTTATCTTTTTGGCCATTAGTTAATTTATCTAGTTTTCTTAACAATGACCACCTCAGGTTGTGATCTCCAGGATTTTATTGAAAATCCTTCCGTATCTAAATAACGTGTTAATATCCTGAAAAAAGAATGGAAAAGTATAGCCACTTATTACAATATCCCATATTCACAGTAAATGACTAAGGAAGTGTTAAAAAATCAGGTAATTGAAATGTTGGTTCAACAAGAAGTTTTAGAAGAATCCGCTGTTGACCAATTAACGCCCATGTCCAATACACTTCAACCACTATCTACCACCCCTCCTCACTCAGAAGTTGCCTCAGGTCTGGCTAGCCCTCAAGAAAAAACACAAAGAGTAGACGCCTTAGAAATAGAACGAGCTAGGTTCGAGTTCCAAATTAAAATGAAAGAACTCCAGTTGGAGCATGAGTTGGAACAGGCCAAATTAGAACAGGAGGGTAGACTGAAAGAACTACAGGTGAAAGAGACAGAAGTCACCTTAACATCGGAGTTTAAATCAAAAGAAGTGGCATTAAAGGAGAGACTAGCTGCTTTTAACCCTGCTAATGCTTCTTCCCTTGTTCCCGAGTTTGATGAATCCGATATGGACGGTCATTTAGGACTTTTGAGAAAATAGCCGGGAAGAATGAGTGGCCTAAGGACCAGTGGGTGTCGGTGTTAGTTCCTAAATTATGTGGTAAGGCTCGTAGAGTTTATAACTGTTTAGACCAGACTGATGACTATGATAACGTAAAAAAGAATATCCTCACCTCTAATGCTATCACGCCAGATAGATACCGGCAGAAGTTTCGTAAACTAACCAAAACATTTTCACACACCTTTGTTGAGTTTGCTCAAGAAAAGCTTAGGTTTTCAAGAAATGGTTAGAGGCTACAGAGACCTCCACATTTCAGGATTTGTTAAACTTGGTAGTCCTGGAGGAGTGGAAGAGCAAGATACCATTTCACATCTTGAAGCATGTGGAGGAGCGTGGAGAGGTTAATTTAGGGCTTGCGGCTGAGGTGGCTGATGCGTACGCCTTGCTGGTGGAGTCACTGGGCAGTAGGGAACGTGGTACATTCCAGCATGTTAGGTCCTCCTCTGAAGATAACTTTGGGGACGTGAGTGGTAGGTCGAAAGGTCCCACACCTACCCCCCCCCCCCTGATGCAACCAAGTTTTATTGTTCTTACTGTAAAAAACCAGGCCATACGATCCAGTCTTGTAAACACCCAAAGTGTCGAACTTCTAAAAGTAGTTCCCTGGATCCCAAATTCAAACCAATAGCAACCACCAATGTGGAAAGGCCCCATCAGGATCTCTTCTCTTCATTCACCTATGAGGGAAAATTTTCAATCATAGAGGGGTCTCGTTCTTTCCCTATTCGTATACTACGTAATACAGGCGCAGCACAATCTATCCTCCTGTTTAACGTCATTCCTGATATATCTACAGCATTTACTAATGAGAGTGTTCTAATTTCAGATCTCTCATCCCATTCTTCCTATCCCTTAGCTAAAGTGCACCTTCAATATCCCTTGATTACTGGGGAAGTGCAAGTAGCCATTTGGAAAGATCCAATGCCTGTGAGCGGCATTCATTTATTATTGGGTAATGACTTGGTAGGAGATCTAGTGGTTCCCAACATAAAGACAGTCGACTCTCCCTTACCTGTCAACTCCACCACTGACCTTGAAAAAACTATTCCTCACCTTTTCCCATCTTGTACTGTCACCCGGTCACAGAGTGTGCGAAATGGGCCCTCTTCATCTAAAACCACCTCCAATATTTTCCTACCCACAGAAGATCTGTACAATAAGACCATTAGTAATGATGAGCTCATTAAAGCCCAACAATCTGATCCATCTTTGAATAAACTTCATCATGCGGCAGTTGAGGGTAAAGATTTTAACACCCTTCCTTGTTTTTATTATCAGGAAGGGGTTTTGATAAGGGCCTATAGACCCCCTGAGCTTACCCATTTAGACACGTGGTCTGAAATACATCAAGTGGTAATTCCCTCCTCAGTCAGACCAGCATTAATTGCCCTTGCCCATGATGGTATTTCAGGACATTTGGGAATCCTGAAAACATATAAAAAGCTCCTCCAACACTATTACTGGCCTGGACTTAGGAAGGATGTGTCAAAGTACCTAAAATCTTGTCATATTTGTCAAATGGTAGGAAAACCAAATGAAAGTATACCAGCAGTTCCCATTAAGGTCATCCCAGTATTTTCTACACCATTTGAAAAGATTGTTGTGGATTGTGTGGGCCCATTACCAAAGACTAAGAAGGGAAATCAATTCCTGCTCACAGTTATGGATACCAGTACACGTTATCCTGAGGCTTTTCCCCTTAAAAGCATCACTTCAAAAAATGTAATCAAACCTCTTTTGCACCTTTTCACTTCAGTGGGCATTCCTAAAGAGATCCAATCCGATCAGGGCACCAATTTTACAAGCAATCTTTTCAAACAGGTGATGAAAGACCTCAGTGTGGACCATTGTACATCTTCGGCTTACCACCCACAATTCCAAGGTTGCTTGGAACGGTTCCATCAAACTTTCAAATCAATGCTAAAAAAATACTGTATAGAACACCAAAAGGAATGGGATGAAAGCATAGACTTGTTACTCTTTGCCATCAGGGAATGTACCCAGGAGTCATTGGGTTTCTCCCCATTCGAGTTACTATATGGGAGACAAATTAGGGGACCCCTTAAAATAGTAAAGGAGCAGTGGTTTGACACTCCATCTATTAAGCCCGCAACAGTTTCCCAATACATTGACACTTTACGGGACAAATTAACTGAAGTCCGAACCATTGCTCAGTCAAACTTAAAAAAAGTCCAAGAAAAAATGGTGAAGTCCCAACCTAAATTAGTTGAAAGATCATTTTCTCCAGGTGACAAAGTGTTACTCTTTCTACCCATTCCAGGCTCTCCCCTTAAAAGCAAGTTTACTGGTCCCTATATAGTTGCTAATAAACTATCTCCCCTCAACTATATAGTCCATACTCCTGATCGCAGAAAAGATTCACAATTTGTTCACATTAATCTCATGAAACTTTACCATTCCAGGCAGTCAGAGGAAGACATCCCAGAGGCTATAAGCCTACCTGTATTGCATATGGCTTTGTCAGGGCCGGAGCCGGAGACAGATGACATGGACCTATTGGAGAATTTAGACTTCCCTCTACCTAAAGAAAACCCTGCTAACAGTCACATACTCAACAACTTGGATGAGTATTTTTCTGTTCTGGATCCAACTCAAGCAAAAGATCTCACTAAGTTATTATTAACATTTCCTAAAGTCACGCCAGACCTCCCAGGGTTTTGCAATATACTTAAACATGATACTAAGCTAATCTCAGATGAAGTACAACCCATTAGGCAATCAGCATATCGGCTAAATCCACAAAAAAGAGAGATTATGAAAAAGGAGGTAGATTTTTTGTTAAAACATAACTTAGCTGAGCCTAGTACCTCCCCCTGGGCTTCACCTTGCCTTCTCATTCCAAAACCCGATAGCAGTTTTCGTTTCTGTACCGGTTATCGTAAAGTGAACCAGGTCACTGTCTCAGACTCCTATCCTTTACCTTTGATTGAAGATATAATAGACAGCATAGGCTGTGCAAAATTTATTACAACGGTGGACTTGATGAAAGGATATTATCAAGTGGGACTCACGGATAGGGCAAAAATAATCTCAGCATTTATAACTCCATTTGGTCTTTTTCAATATTTGGTTATGGCGTTTGGCTTTTCTAATGCTCCGGCCACATTCCAGAGGGCAATCAATTACCTAATTCAGGACCTAGATGGGACGTTCGCCTACCTGGATGACCTGGTGGTGGTGTCGGACGGCTGGGACGAACATCTGGTGCGTTTGGAGATACTGTTCGCACGACTGCAAGAGACTGGATTCACCATAAACCTGGCTAACTCTGCTTTTGGCCGGGCCTCAGTGACTTACCTGGGACATATCGTTTGGCATGGTATGGTGAGCCCCAAGGACGCAAACGTTAAAGCCATCTTGTCCTTCCCCACTCCAAGGACGAGGAAGGAACTCATGCGCTTCCTGGGGATGTGCGGCTACTACCATCGGTTCTGCAGTAACTTCTCCAGCGTGGCAGGACCCCTCACAGACCTTACCAGTTCTGCAGTCCCTTACATCTGGAACCAGAGGTGCGACCAGTCTATCCACCGCCTCAAAGCCTTCCTTGCCTCCAAGCCTGTAGTCCACCCACCTGACTACACCTTGCCCTTCCATCTGCAAATCCACGCTAGCGGTGTCGGAGTGGGGCTGTGCTCCTACAACCCGACCCAACCACTGATGTCCTTCACCCTGTGGCATACTACTCCGCCAAGTTGAAAAAACATCAGACCAACTACTCGACCATAGAGAAGGAGGCCCTGGCTCTGGTGTTGGCAATAAAGAAGTTTGAATGTTACCTCCGATCTCGCCCACAAACCACCCTAGTCTTCACCGACCATAACCCGCTCACGTTCATCCAAACCAACAAGACCTCCGACCAGCGAATCCTCCACTGGGCTCTCCTCACCCAGCCCTATAATCTACAAGTCCGGCACATAAAGGGGGTGGACAAACTGATTGCGGACTCCTTATCCCGAGCTCCAGTGGAAATGCAGCAGCTACTCCCCAGACGCACCAGGTGATCATCTCCTTCACGCCCGCGCTACGGAGGTCTTTGGAGGGAGGGTGTATTACGAACCACGCCATCTATTGTGTCATGATCTAACTACCCAGCACTACCGAGCAACGCCATCTAGGGACGCAACCCGAGTATGACTAGTCTTAGTCACCATTCCGGGTTTCCTTTCTACATATCCTGGTTGTTGCGTCACCCCCTCCAACTCTTACTCATCAGCTCCGGATCGAGGAGAGTTCAGTTCACTCTGGGAAGTGACCACGCTTGGATTACCTATCCTGGAAACCTACGGCACAGTGACTACCTACCATCTTCTTCAATACTCAGACCTACTCGTCAGACACTTCAGCACCGCACTTGAGTATTGTAACCCTATATTACCTCCCACCTCCACTTGCTTCAGATTGTTGTATGTTGTATAAATATGTATATACTGTTAAGCCAATGTTGCATATGTTTAAGTTAAGTATGGTTAAGGGTAAATTATAGAAAGCTGGATATTTTGTTAAGGAATTTATTGTACTTTATTATACACAACAAAAACTCGCATCCTTTGTCTACCCTTTTATAGTCTGATTGTCTTTGTTTGTTTAGTTTTTTTATTGTTGTTGCCTGTTGGGATCTGGGTAGACTTTTAACTATATTCTAAACCAGTTTCTAAATCCCCAACTCATAACATACGCTACTTTAACTTTGGCCAAATAGATTGGATTGACCTGACGGGTAACTCAGAATCAGAGGATTTTTTTGAAACAATCCAGGACTATTTCCTAAGTCAACATATAACCGAACCCACCCGGGGTAATAATATACTCGCTTTAGTTCTGTCGAACAGAGAACACCTCATTAGTCATGTTGAGGAAGGGAACGAACTTGCAAACAGAGATCACAAAGAAATAAGAGTCCAGTTAGATTTTCAGGGCAGCCGTAAGGAAATTTCCACAAAAGTCCCAGAATTCAGAAGGGCAAACTTTGATAGTTTGAAGAGGCAGTTGAGAGAAGGGGTATCACGCTTGGGGGTGAACTACTTGGACCTGATGATTGAAACCGACCTGATAATGAGATCTGAAGTTGCCGAGTTCCACGACAATTTAAATACTGAGTTACTTAATGCACAAAGGCAGAACATACCATACAAAAAACTCAGATCAAACAACAATGACCCTAAATGGATAAATAATTATTTAAAGAACATTATTGGTCAAAGGAAGGCTACAGGTAGGAGGATAAATCGTGGCGAAATTTACCTCCAGGATTATTATAAGGTATTGGCCGGTAGGGTTAAGACTGAGATAAGAAAAGCAAATGAGGAATAATGAGCTGAGGATAGCAAGGGAGGCGAAGACAAACCCCAAAGTATTCTATCAAATGTATCAAACTAAAACACGAGAAAAGATTGGGCCAATACAGTCAGATACCGGCGAGCTAACTGATAACGACGGAGAAATGAGCAATAATCTAAATAAATATTTTTCAACAATTTTCACCACCGAAAATTTAAACATGATACCCGAGGCACCGACTCTATTCAGAGATAGTGAAGAAAACAAATTAAGCGAGATAGTAGTGACTAGTGACGATGTTAGTAAGCAAATAGACAAACTAAAGCCTAATAAGTCACCTGGTCCCTTATGAGATATTTGCCAGAGTAATAAAGGAATGTAAGGAAGAGCTTAGCATGCCCTTAGCAAAGTTGTTTAACATGTCCTTAAAAACAGGTGTAGTACCAGAATCCTGGAGGATAGCGAATGTAATACCGATTTTCAAGAATGGGGGATAGATCACTATCCTGTAACTTACGTCCCATCAGTCTAATATCAATTGTAGGCAAATTACTGGAAGCAATCATTTCAAACTCTATTCAAAATCACCTGGAGAAGCACAAATTGATCAATAATTCCCAGCATGGCTACACAAGCGGGCGTTCATTTCAAACTAATCTATTAACATTCTTTTCATCAGTTTTCGAATCGGTGGACGAGGGGCACAATTATGATGTGGTATATCTCGACTTTAGCAAAGCCTTCGACAGAGTCCCCCACGAAAGACTAATAAGAAAGGTAGAAGCACATGGCATTAAAGGTAATATTCTAAAATGGAATAGGGCGTGGTTACAGGACAGGAAAGAGCGAGTGAGCATTAACGGCACTAAATCCGGTTGGAGCAACGTCACTAGTGGAGTTCCCCAGGGCTCAGTACTTGGACCATTATTATTTATTATATACATAAACGACATAGATATCGGCTTAGACAGCAACATAAGTAAATTTGCTGATGACACTAAAATAGGACGTGTAATTAAATCTGACGAGGACTCCGCAAAACTACAGGAAGATCTAAAAAAAATTTTCGAATGGTCTGAAAAATGGCAGATGAAATTCAATGTGGACAAATGTAAAGTACTCAGTTTAGGAGATGTAAACAGGGAAACCAGATACCAAATGAACAACGATGTTATTGAGAAATCCGACTGCGAGAGAGATTTAGGAGTAATGATAAGTAGGAATCTTAAGCCAAGTAAACAATGTGTTTTTGCTCGTAACAAGGCTAATAAAGTACTTGGGTTCATACAAAGGCGTATTAGTTACAAGATTAGCGAGGTCATCTTAAGATTATATATTGCGCTTCTGAGACCTCACCTGGATTACGTAGTGCAGTTCTGGTCGCCGTATTACAGAATGGATATAGAATCCTTGGAAAGAATCCAGAGGAGAATGACAAGACTAATCCCGGGCATTAGGAACCTTGAGTACAGAGACAGGTTAAAGCATCTTAATTTGCACTCCCTCGAGAGACATAGAGCGAGGGGCGACATGATAGAGGTGTACAAATGGAAGTCAGGGCTAAACAACGGGGACATTACAAAGGTACTCAAACTATCCAACCAGGAGTGAACTCGTAACAATGGTTTTATAATAGACAAATTTAGATTTAGGCGCGAAATTGGTAAACACTGGTTTGGAAACAGAGTAGTGGATGAATGGAACAAGTTACCAAATATCATCATTAACTCGAATACGCTGGATAGCTTCAAACATAGGTTGGATGCTTATATGAGCAATAGGGGTTGGGTGTAAATGGGACTGCCCAGTATGGGCCAATAGAAAGAGGGCTTTGTATGCATGAGGCCTGACGAAGTAAGGGATCTGACAGCCAATATGTTGAAGGAAGTCTGTCTTGCTGTCAGGGTAGAACCGACCCTTCTTCCATTGGACGGTGAGAAATTCCATCACAGGACTTCAAACACATCCAACGAAGCCCGTGTGGACATCAGTGCCCAAAGATATTTGACGTGGGGACAGCGAACCTTCTTTGACATAAGGATTTTCGATCCCATAGCCGCATGTCACCGTAACCTAGCTCTCGACGCTGCACACAGGAGGAACGAGAACGACAAGATTAGGTCATCTGGGGAGAGAATTCAGAATGTTGATCAAGGCAGCTTCACTCTTCTGTTGTTCACAACCTCTGGTGGGATGGGACCAAGTGCAAGATGCTTCTACGCCAGACACGCGGAGGTGTTATATGAACGGAAGCAGCAGCCTGGTTGAGATGTCGACTGTCCTTCTCTCTGCTTAGGTCTGCATTGCTCTGCCTCAGGGGAACGAGAACATCGGCTCCACAACCGACAACAGTCGCAAATATTGATTATGAGGCAACATTCACTGAACGCCACATAGATCTGCGGCTCAGGTAACTCAACACAGCTAGGGTAGCTACTTATGTATTAGGATAGTTAATTTTATCGTAATAAAATGGCAGCGAAGGTGTGGCTGGAGGCCACGTTAAAAAAAAATAAGTGGTGGCTGTGGTGGCGGTGGTGGTGGTGGCGGCGGTGGCGGTGGTGGTGGTGGTGGTGACGGCGGTGGTGGTGGCGGTGGTGGTAATGGTGGTGGCGGTGGTGGTAATGGTGGTGGCGGTGGTGTGCCGTAAAAAGTTATACTCATAAACTGTTGTCGGGTGATGAAAGGGCACATATGGCCTTTGGTCGCCTCATGCAGCACACAGGAGCGAACACTAGGTGACAACATGACATTCAAATAGTGGAGGTGCAACCAGGTAGTTTACTGAAACCCAGACTATGCATAGGTGACTGATGCTGGAGGTGACTAACTTAACAGTGACTAATGCAGGAGGTGACTTACTTAACAGTGACTGAGAGAGTTACGGTCAATGTGAAGCAAGGTAAGGTCACGCTGGGTCACTACAAAAGGTCATCTCGAACCCTGAGAGGCACTACACAGCGTTTGGCCAATGTGACGCTGCTTGATGAGTGCTGTAAAATGTGTTGGTGTTGAGTTAAAGAAATACTTGGTAAATATAGTTGTTTTATATTTTTTTACTCTCTCGGCGTTGACTGTGTGATGGACCAGAGTGAGTGGTGAGGTAGACTGGAAAGAGTAACCAGATAAAGTGAGAAGTGGGGTAGACTGTCAGGAGAATGACCCGGTAGAGTGAGAGGTGAGGTAGACTATGAGGGGAATGACCAAGTAGAGTGAGAGGTGAGGTAGACTGGAAATAGGAAGACAAGGTAGAGTGAGAGGTGAGGTAGACTATGAGGAGGATAACCAGGTATAGTGAGAGGTACGGTAGAGATGTGAAGACGTTGAATGGTCATATCAATGTTCATGTTCGCGTATAAATAACTACTGCACTTCAACAAAGTAATCATATGAATCAAAGAGGTCAACATCGACAAAAATGAACGCCATATGTTTCACCTGTTCGGCATCACATGACTTGCTTAAGGCTATAATGGATAATATTAGTCTAATATTGTACATTTTTGATGACCTTTGACTACTGTAAACTAATACCATTCTATGAGAACAAGATGTATTTAGACCAAATTTCATATGCCTTAGATCAAATCACCTGTAGATTCACCCCGCCCGGTTCATTTCACCTGATGATTAACCACGCTCATGTTACCTGGGGGGTTAGGTTAAGTTAGGTTAGCGTTAACGAGGTGACAGAGGTGAGGTAACAGCAACAAGGTGGAGGCTTGTGGTAGTGTTTGTTGTGATGGAGCTTGATGACGTACTAACAAATGCACTACTGTATTGTCAGTGGTCGTGGTCGCTGGAGGGAAGAAACTCTGCGCATGTCATGTTTCACATTTCACTTACTGAGAATATCGTATTTAGGTCAAATCATGCTGTAATATTTCTTTCTTAGTCTAATTGCTTTTTACCCTATCTCATTTTGCATTACTTTATTTTAACCTTCAGTTTCTGTTGCTTTATAATTTTTCCTATAGATATTTATCTCTCTCTCATTCTCTCTTTCTGTCAAAAAAATCATGAATTTAATTACTTTCACGACGAAAAAATTGTTAACTTTCATTAAACTTAATTTTTTTTTACGGGGATTAGCCCACCCGGGCACAGGTCACTGACCCACATCAGGGCCTGGGTGGCGAAAATGTAATAATAATAATAATAATAATAATAATTCATATTAAATAAAATTTATAATAAAAATACAAAAATAAAAATTAAACAATAATTTATAGTAAATCAAATTTATAATAAAAAATAAAAAATAAAAAACAAAATAATAATGATAACAATAATATTAATAACAACACTAATAATAATAATAATAAAAATGATAAAGAACCATAAAGAAATGAAAAAATGAAAAAATCAATAGTGAGAAACAATATATGTATGTTGTGTCGTCAAAGTAAGAGAAACAATTGAAACCCTGCAATTGTGTGTAAAGGAGGCAGAAAGTCAGATCAGCAACCTGGGACTTGGTCACAATTTTCGTGATGCCATATAGTAGCAGGGTCTAACATTAGACAATACATTATGCTTCCAATATCTTCCCAGGCAGTAGTACCTCCCTGTTTGGTAGCTGTCTACGACCTACTACTGACAAATATACAGGTCTTACATATGCTCCCCAATAAACAGCAAAATCTCAATGAAACAGACCTGACACACAGACACAGACACACACACACACACTGACGTGCGTTTTATTATATTTAAGGTCAACCTAAGGGCCGCACGGTACATTAGAGAATTCCGTTTGGCTCCATTATTTGTGAATAATTGGCTTGGTTTCCGTCGAACACACACATATACACACACACTGCTGCTGCTGCTACTACTACTACTACTACTAATAATAATAATAATAATAATAATAATTTTCTGTCACTCGGAATCGAGTATGGCGATCATTCAGCCATGATAAAATGATGTGAGCAATGAGGTAACTTGAGAGGCAGATACGGGACCGGCAAAGTCGTCCACAGATGATGCACGTGTGGAGGGCTACATCTAATGTGGGAGGGACAGAGCAACATCTTTCCGGTGTTGGCGCTTGTTTGCCTCAGTATGCAGTCGGGCTAACACGAAAGTATCGACACCTTCTTGAGTGGTGCTCCCCTAAGCGTTACGGTGTGGCATAATCATTTCCCAAGTGAGAGGGTCGATTTGGCACTTTTTACAGGTTTGTCTAAAGACTATACTTATAACTTTTCCGTGCTAGCCAGCTTTACGTTTACTACAGGTATTCGTTAGGTGACTGTAAAATATCTGCTTTGGCAGTCCTCGTCCTCGCGGGTAATGTGGCTAGCCCGGCGTAGTTGTTCATGGTTAATGGTAGCCACGATGCTCCTACAGTTTGTCTCAGCGAGAATACTAGCATTTGTTCTCTTGTCTTCCCAGCGAACACAGAGGATGGAACGTCAACTATGTTGGTGAAAGTTTTCAAATGCCTTGAGGTGCCTCCTACATGTAACCGATGTCTCGCTGCAATATAGCAGGGCGGGGAGGACCACTGCTCGATATACGTGCAACTTGGTAGATAATTTCGGCTCCCTACATCTGAAGACACGAGTACGGTGTCTGCCAAAGGCTCGAGATGCACATCTGATCCGATGTTGAATCTCTTCATTGATGTCCGTGGTGGTAGACAGGTAGAAACCGAGATACTTAAAGTGGGTAACATTAGAAAGGGTAGTACCGTTAAGCTGGCTGGATGATGAAGGTGTGACTGAATCAGGGGCAGGTGGAAAGAGAATATGAGTCTTATGTACATTCACCTCAAGGCCGAAGTGTGCATACGCATCTGCGTAGGTGTTCAGGATCACCTGTAGGTCACGTTCAGTGTGAGCGACAAGGGAAAGGTTGTCTGCATACTGTAGTTCAGTTTTGGAAGCTGCTCACAGGTTTGTTACTGCCTGGAGTCGTCTTACTTTGAAAAGATACTTCATCTGGTACTGGATGTCCACCCCGGTTGCTAAATTGACACTGGCATCGGAAAGGAAGGCAGCCAAGAAAATGAAAAAGAAAGCATATAACAGTACACATCCTTGTTTTACCCTTGTTTGGGTGGGGAAGAACTCAGACTGGGTGCCATTGTGTAGAACACTGCCGTTCATGCCATCGTGGAGTTGCCTCACAACGGCAATGAATTTTTGTGGGCAGCCAAAACGGCTCAGGGCCCGCCAGAGGGCTTCCCTTGTGACCGACTCGAAGGCCTTGGATAGTATTTTTCCTGTATCTGGCGGGCAGCTAAGATCATGACAATGGTGACATGTGATGGTCAAAAGCCACATTGAGATTCTAGGAGGAAGTTGTCCGCCTCAGGAAGAAGTCTGCTCAGGAGGATTCGGGCGATAATCTTGCCAGCTCCGGACAGCAGTGAAAACCCACCGTAGTTGCCACATTCTGCCATATATTCTCCAGGAGAGAGTGGATACGGCTGGTAAGCAGAGGGCTTTGTTATTTTTCATCTGTTTGATGGCAGTAGCTTCCTCATCCAGGGATGGAGGATAGGTGAGGTGGGTCAGCGTTGGATGCTGAAGGACCTGCTGGGTAGTCGGGATATCCACATCGGTGATTCGATTGAGCAGCGAATGGTAGTGTTCTTCCCAGCACTGAAGGATGCCTTCTTCATCTAAAACTAGCGAGTTACCGTCGGGTGAACGGAGGGGGTAGCTGCGCCATGAGTTTATTGTCCCATAAAATGTTTTATTGTAATTGAAAATTTTCGCATCTTGTGTTGATCTGCAAGTTTTTTCATTTCTTTAGATTGTGAAGCTTGCGCTGGGCCACCGCTTTCTTCTTGTGGAAGGTATCAGCTTTGGTCCGAGACTGAGGGTTGTTCTGCCAGTCAGTTAAGGCAGCACGTTTAAGATCAATGAGTACATTAACTTCTTGGTCATTTTCATCAAACAAGTCCTGGAGTATTCTTTCGATCTGGCCGAGGGTCTCTCTTCAGGTTTTCGACATGACAGTGTCGAGAATACCCCATTCGGCATTAGGATTTGGTTTGTTTGTTGCCGGGTAGTTTATCAACCCATGTTCGAGCTGCTGTCTGAAAGCATGTGCTACCACTGGATCCTCCAGACGCTTAGTGTTAAAATCTCTTCTGGAGGCTTGTTGCCTTCGCCGTTTTTGGGCGATGTAAAGTGAGAGCTTGGCTCTGACAAGCCGATGACCAGTGTCGCAGTGGTCGAAGCCACGCCTGACTCGGGTGATGAGGACATCTCTGCGATCTTTTTCTCTGATAATAATTAATCAATGAGATACCAGTGGCCAGTGTTTAGATCGTGGGTGTTGCCACGAACCCTTGAACTTGTCGGCCAGCCTAAACAAGGTATTGATGATTGTGAGGTTGTGTGCAGCACATTTGCTGAGGAGAAGTAGACTGTTAGGATTACATTTTCCTATTCCATTTCACCCTATGATTCCCTGCCAAATGTCAGCCAACTCTGGCATGGGAGTCACCTAGGAGCACAACCTTATCCTTCCTGGAGATAGAGGTTAGAACTTTGTCAAGTTCAGCATAAAAGCCCTCCTTGATGTCATCCTCTGCGTCTGCTGTTGGGGCATATGCACTGATGAAGAAGACATGATATGAGTTATTTCAGTGGGACTCAGAGCGTCATGAGGCGCTCATTGATCCCGTCAAGCATTGAAGTTAACCTGTGTATGATGCATTGGCGGATGGCAAAGCCAACTGCATAAATGCACTTTGTCTCCACAGCAGGTTTACCCTTGCAAAAGAAGGTATTGTCAGACCCCGTTCTGTGAGTTACCATCACAAGGGCAGTTCTTCGTTCAGGACGCTCATTTGTGCTAATATCCAGAAGGGTCCTGACATTCCAAGCAGGGACCATAACAGGTTGTATAGTATGTTTTTGCTTTGATCTGTAATTTTTTTTTTTTTTTTTAGGGGGGGCACCCCCCTACACCCTTGTGTAAGGTGAAGCGCAGAAGCGTTTACAGCGCCCAACAGGGAAGCATGCTAAGTTCATGCTTGCCTTTATGTCTCATGAGTTAAGGGTGTAGAAGCCTGAAGAGTCAAGGGCGCAGAAGCCTGAAGAGTCAGTGGTTTATGTCATCAAATTATTGGAAACTCAACAACTCTCTGAATACGAATTCGCAACTTTCGACTTACAACAGGTACCTACTTTACTGCTAGGTGAACAAGGACTAATGGGGGCTAGAAAGTAAGTCCAAACAACTTCCACCGGCCCGGGAATCGAACCCGTGACATCTCGCTTGCGAGGCAAGAACGGTACCGCTTCTACCACCGGTCCCCCTGATCTGCAATTATGATTGTGTTTTCAACCGCATCAGGATGACCTTACTGGGTACGGTTGAACCTATCAGATTGGTTCTTTAGGCAGGCTATGTAAAGGGCACCTATTCTAGCCCCCTCCCCCTATGGGGTGAGCAGAGTGGGTCCTCGAGAGGGCTGCTCAGTCGCATAAACAGGAGCGGATTGCACTGCTGCCTAGATCCCAGTGCATAAATGACCATCTTATCTATGCCACCCATCTGCAGAGTTGTGACTAGAGACTCCCGTCAGTTATCTCTGCCCGTCCCGTCGCTACTCGTCCGTCGTCATAGGACTTTTAGGGTTATAAGGGTTTTGATGATGAGAAGAAGTATGATGAGCTCGATGATGGCTGCGCGCGAGTTGATTTAATTTGTAAGGCCGGAGCGCAGGCTGCAACCACACATCTCGCTCTTCCTTTTCCTGATCCAGTGGTGTAAGTGTTGCAAAGACCGGGGAAAGGGATTGTTGCAATGGACTGTTGATAGTCTAGTTTGTTGGGTCTCGTGTGAGTAGGCTGTCCATCATGCATTGCGTTCGTCCGCCAGGGTAGTCGTTGGGTTCCCAAGTTGGTCACCTCTTCCGCCGTTGGGGTCTTGTTGGAGCTCTGTAAGCATATCTGCCTGAAGCAGGGTTCCACCGCAAATTTTTCGTTTGAATTTTACTACCGTAGCCTACCAGAACGTGTCCACTTGGCAGTAGGCCTATGCACCGTGCCTCTGGGGCCCACTGCTGCTCCGAGATCCCCTGCTGTTTTAGCCTAGGTCCACGAGGCACCCAGTTACCGTGTGTTGCCCTGAGGAGGCACAGCAGGAATCTAGATGGTGAAGAGGCTGTGTACTGGCAGGGGAGAAATTACGAAAGTTGCTTCCCTGCTCACCACAAGGGTTAGCTAGCGGCGGTAGGTGAAAGCGAGAAGGACCAAGCAGTGCTTGCACCTTAACACTAACGTAATGCTGCCACACACACACAGACACACACACATGGGACTTACTGACCTACCCCTGACTCTGCCATGTGGCGTTTCGGACAATGGGTGACCCGGTATTCCTGGACTGAAGTGATCACGGTAGATGATCTGCAGAACAAGTGGGATAATTACCTGGACACTATCATCACTTCTTTCCAGCATAGACACAGAGGATCCACCCCGATGACATACTAAACCAACAACCGCCTGTACAAAAATCTAGGAAACCAGGTCATCAGGGAAATCAAGTCAGCCAAGAAGTGTTATTATCCCAGGAAAGTGCACGGTCTCAAGGAGGTCGGCATCGGTCAGTGGGACTCTAAGATAAAAGATCTCTGTGGTTTTAACCGCCAGTCTCCCACACTTCCTTTAATCTCTCATTTACCAAGTGAGGAGGCAGCTGAGACAATTAATAACCACTTTGCTTGTCATACCCTACTTAGTTTTGACCTCACTCTCCTCCCGGCCTACTTACCCTATCCCTCCTCCCCTCCCAGTGTTCAACCATTTGAAATTTCCAACAAACTCCTGAAATCATTTTCCATCATCAGATCCTAGAAATGATTTTTCCGAAATGTTACTGATTAAAAGAAACCCATCTTAGTCAAGATGTTTGTGTTCTCCCTGGTTCCCCTCTTCATTATGAAACTACACTTTCCATATAACAAGTCCATTGCTGAAGTATATATATATATATATATATATATATATATATATATATATATATATATATATATATATATATATATATATATATATATATATATATATATAAAACAAAGAAGCATATCTGTGTGTTTGTATGTCCGCACGAGAATCACGGAAACTACTTTACCGATCTGTAGTGATGATGAATGGTGTTATATGTAGTGATGATGAATGGTGTTATATGTAGTGATGATGGATGGTGTAATATGTAGTGATGATGGATGATGTTATATATAGTGATGATGGATGTTGTTATATGTAGTGATGATGGGTGGTGTTATATGTAGTGATGATGGATGGTGTTATATGTAGTGATACGACCCTCATTGCATTCTTCAAGCTTTCACAGGAAGATGAGGTAGCTCAAATACTCCTGTATGTTGACGTACCCATGTTCTACATATAGCAGGCTTCAATGAAAAAGTTCCAAAGAAGAGCTCAAGGATCCGATGTTGAAGGATATCCAGGGATAAAGTCAGGCAATGCTTTGGGACGTGTCTACACGGTTCACCCCAACAACTTTGAATGCTATTGTTTGAGACTACTTTTGCACCACATCCGTGGCCCAACATCATATGAAGCACTCAAGACAGTGAATGGACAAGTCTGCAGAACCTATCAGGAAGCGTGCAATCTCCTTGGCCTAATGTAAGATGATGGTCACTGGAATGACACATTAGAAGAGGCAGCAGCTACTCAATCGCCAATGAGAATGAGGAACCTGTTTCCCATCATGATTGCTACATGTGGACTTTCCAACCCAAGCCAGCGCTGGAAAAACCACCAAGAAAGTCTTTCAGAGGATCTGCTTCATCAAGCAAGAAGAGAACATCCTGGTCAAGAGATTGAGTTCATGGATGACATGTTCAACAGGGCTCTGATCATGCTGGAAGACAAACTGATGGAATTATGCGGAAAAAACCTGACTGATTTTGGATTTCCTTTCCCAAACCGAGAAGAACCAGTAGTTGCAAACAGGAAGTTGCTCAGAGAGACGACTACTCAGTTGAAGTTCTGGTGAATTTTCTTGAAGAAAATGTGCCTCACATGGGGCCTCATCAAGCAAATGCTTATAAACAGATCTTGCAAGCGATACAAGTGGAGCAGGGAGGTATGATCTTTCTCGATGCACCTGGCGGGACAGGAAAAACATTCCTGATCAACCTTCTGTTGGCCAAAGCACGTCATCAGGGGAAAATTGCTCTTGCTGTGGTATCCTCAGGCATTGCTGCAACACTACTAGAAGGAGGACGTACAGCACACTCGACTTTTAAACTGCCTCTCAACCTCGTTCACAATGAAAATCCAGTGTGCAACATCAAAAAAGGATCGGCAAAGGCAAAACTCTTAGAAAAATGCAGCCTCATAGTCTGGGGTGAATGTACTAAATCTCACAAGTTAGCATTTGAAGCATTGGACAGGACCTTGCAAGACATACGACGAAATGACCAGCTTATGGGTGGCATTACACATGGCCGTTGCTGGAGACTTTCGCCAGACCCTACCTCCCATTCCCCGAAGCACTCAAGCTGATGAGTGAATGCGTGCCAAAAGGCATCATACCTTTGGAGAAGTGTTCAGACACTCACCCTATCCACAAACATGAGAGTACATCTACAAAAAGATCAGGATGCTGGACAGTTTGCAAACCTTCTACTACAGATTGGGAATGGAACTTTCCCTGTTGATTCAGAAGGACAAATAATCATTCCTCAAGGATGTGGAAATGTTGTAAAGTCCTCAGCTGAGCTCACTAACATGGTCTACCCAAACATTATCCACCACTACACGGATCACAAGTGGCTGCGTGAACGCGCAATTGTGGCACCAAAGAATGAAACAGTGGCTGAAATCAACATGACTCTACTCAGACAGCTTCCAGGCAGTGAGACCTCATTCAAATCTGTTGATACAGTAATCGACCAGTACCAAGCAGTCCAGTACCCTGCAGAATTCCTTAATTCTTTGGAGCCCGCTGGAATGCCTCCTCACCACCGCATTCTCAAGATTGGAACTCCTATAATGCTCTTAAGAAATCTTGAACCACCAATCCTCTGCAATGGCACAAGACTGGTGGTGAAGAACATGATGCCACATGTACTGGAAGCTACAATACTGACAAGAAAAGCTAAAGGAGAGGACGTTTGTATACCAAGGATACCTCTCATCACCATTGACCTGCCATTTGAGTTCAAAACCGCACGAGAATCTCGGGAACTACTTTACCGATCTGTAGTGATGATGGATGGTGTTATATGTAGTGATGATGGATGGTGTTATATGTAGTGATGATGGATGATGATGTTATATGTAGTGATGATGGATGTTGTTATATGTAGTGATGATGGGTGGTGTTATATGTAGTGATGATGGGTGGTGTTATATGTAGTGATGATGGATGGTGTTATATGTAGTGGTGATGATTGATGTTATATTTAGTGATGATGGATGATGTTATATGTAGTGATGATGGATGTTGTTTTATGTAGTGATGAAGGGTGGTGTTATATGTAGTGATGATGGATGGTGTTATATATAGTGATGATGGATAGTGTTATATGTAGCGATGATGGATGATGTTATATGTAGTGATGATGGATGATGTTATATGTAGTGATGATGGATAGTGTTATATGTAGCGATGATGGATGATGTTATTTGTAGTGATGATGGATGGTGTTATATGTAGTGATGATGAATAGTGTTATATGTAGCGATGATGGATGATGTTATATGTAGTGATGATGGATGGTGTTATATGTAGTGATGATGGGCGCAATAATATAATAACAGTTTAATGCAAAAAAAAAATTACTTTGCTCTACCGTTGTAGTGAAAAACATGGTGGAACTTACATACACCATTAATGAACTATTGATGGAAGAAGACGTTTTGGGGACTGAACAGTGAGACAATGTGGTGTGGAGCCTCCCGGAGGGTGGCGTCCTACCGTTGCGTAGCGAATGAGCCGCCCTACTACTTGTAATGTTGCTGTGTGTGTGTGTGTAAATTGTATGATTTAACTTGTCGTTCTTTCATGTTTTGATGCTTCACAAAATTATAATTAACGTAGCCTATGGTTTAACTGTTTTATATTTCTAATCCGGTTCTTAATACATCCACTATTGTATTTAACTTGAATTACTGGAGGTGGAAGGACCAACAAACCCTCCCTAACCAAACATAACAATAAATACAAAATACTTTATCTCAAGTTACACGAATCAATTTCTTCATGTAAGAAACTATTTACTGCTCCAAAAATGCCCTCTCAGCTCCAGAACTTCTCACGGGACCAAAATCTTGTGAGAAGTTATTTCACCTTCAGTAGCGTCCCAAGAGCACTAAGAACATCTGCTTCTTAAAATCCAGAGCAACCTACCACTATCACCTGCACTCCACCAGGTGATGTATAGTTTCTGCAAGTGTTCCTCGGCTACACATTTTCACAACATTTTATCAAACTTTATGATTTTTTTTATTTTCAAAAGTCTTCAGAGGAATATAAACGTTTGTCCGGCAGATCGAGAACGTGGTTACATCTTCCTCCTCGGACAATGTTTACGATCAATCTATTTTTATCTGCAGGATTCTTCAGCGGCCACTGTACAGGAACACAATGGTGAAGACGAAAAGAAGAAAGTTGGATATTGAATGAAAGAGATAGAGAGAAGCAAAGAGAATTTTACAAAAAGAAAGATCTTTGTGATGTGGCCGCAGAGTGTGGTGTGTTGAGCTAAACTTTCATGTTTTTTCTTCAAAATATTTTTTGAGGAAGCTCGTATAAACACCTGTCAGTGTAATATGTTTGTAAACTTCAAGGAAAGTTCTAATATGATGTAAATAACAGTTGATTGATGCATGGATATGGTAATGTAAAGCATTTACCCGAGTGTTCTGTCAGTGTCTAAAATCAACTCAGGTTCGTGTCCCTGTAAAAGCTAATAAGTTACAAGTGGAGCGTGTCATGAGATGTATTAAGTTAACCAAGGGGTCCATGACTCTTAATACATTTCGGGAAACGGATAAAACCTATTATGTACTCACATTATAACCGCCATATGAGGTGACACCCACGACACAACCACACTTAACTCTGACCAAACACAGATTCCCCTTTTCAAACAGCCTTAGTGTGTATTGTCAAAAACAAGCATGCGGTAAAGGATGGCTCGTGCACGGTGCACCCACAGGCCATCCCGGTAGCCAGATTGCCTTCTGAGACAACGAAGTTTTGTTATCGAGTGTGTTGTGGTGTTTGTACAGAAACAGTTTTCGCGATGGTAGAGATTTTAACAATGGGGGAAAGAGTCACTTTAATATTTATGTACGAAAATCCATAGAGTACATACACTAAATAATTTAATCAGCAACACCAATATGCCAGAGTGTTTTCGAACACATTATCTTGTAGCTGATTGATGTTTAGCATCTGGCTCTCCGTACGTGAATATTAAACTGGGTCTTTCTTCTAGCTAACCTTTCTCATGTTCCATCTAAAACAATCATTCCATTTAATTCTACCTGTAGGTTGTCCTCTCCATTCCTTCATCCACTCTCCTCGCCAGCCTTCTCTGCCCCAAGTACTTCCCGGTCCACCTTGCACTATCATCCACCAACCTTCTTGTCAAAGTCCTTTCCACTCTATTTTCCACTTGAGATTCATCCAATCATCTTCTATCCTGCCTCATTACTCACCCCTCTCACTATTCATACTAAATTTCTGCCCCTTATGGTCTTTTGATCACAACCTTATCTCTATTAAATCAAACTGGGCACGACCACCTCCCCCACCCCCCTCTAAACGTCAACTATGGCACTATCGGAGGCAAGCTGGCAATCCTTGCGAGAATTATTCACCGACTTTCCTTCGGATGAATGTTGCTTTTCCACTCGGTACGCCTCGGTATGTGCTGACAGCATTGCTGGGGTTATACAGAGCGGTATGAGTGCATTTATCCCATCTTCTACCAAAATTTTCACATTACAATCATGGTTTGATCGCTCGTGCTCTCTTGCTTGCAGGGTGAGAGATAGGGCATATCAAGCTATGACACTATCTCCTTCTCCTATGACCCACACCTCTTTCATTACTTCTAGGAATCGTTGTAAGGCTATTCTTCGTAGGGCCAAGAGGAATTTTATTAAAAGAAAGACCGCTGTCCTGACTAATTCTTCCTCTAGTAAATCCTTCTGGTCCTTAACTAAAAACATCTGTAACAACTTCTGCACTCCTTCTTTTCTTCCCCTCTTCCGACCCGATAACTCTATAGCCAACTCTCCCCCTGACAAAGCCAACCTCTTTAGCACCTTATTCTCCTCTAATTCCACCTTAGACGATTCTTACTCTATCCCTCCTACCCCTGCACCTCCTACTGAACCTATGCACTTTCCTATAATCTCCACTCGCAGGGTTGCCGGTGTGTTATCCAGGTTGGATGTGAGTAAGGCGCATGGACCGGACGGAATACCCCCTCGTGTTCTGAGGGAGTGTGCTGAAGCCCTGGCCCCTGTGCTTGCTCGCCTCTTTCGCCTCTGCCTCAAAACCCAAACTTTGTCTTCTTCTTGGAAGCATGCCTTGGTTCAGCCCATCCCGAAGGGTGACCATTCTAATCCCTCTAACTGTCGCCCCATTGCCCAAACTTCATCCCTCTCTAAGATTTTCGAAACTATCTTGAACTCCCATTTTCTCCGTCACCTTGAACGCGTTTCTCTTTTGTCGGATCACCAGTATGGCTTTCGCCAGGCGAGATCTACTGGTGATCCGCTCTCCTAATGCACCCATCTTTGGTCATCCTCTCTCAGGGATTATGGGGAACTTTCGTCGTGGCCCTCGACATCTCCAAAGCATTTGACAGGGTATGGCACAAGTCTTTGCTATCTAAACTTCCCTCTTTTGGTTTCTCTCCCCTACTTTGTTTTCTCATCTCTAGCTTCCTTGAGAACCGATCCATGGCAGGTGTTGTCGAGGGATCGATCTCTCGCTCTTTCTCTACATTTTCCCCTTCCTTCTAACTCTCAAACTAGATCTGTTTCTAGAGCTGATATCATTACATTTATCAAAGCGGATCTGTGCAGCATCTCAGAATGGGTAGGTAAGAACTTAGTTAAATTCAATAGTAATAAAACTCAGTATTTACCAATTACACTTTCCAAATTAGATGATCTCCCACCAATTACATTTCCGGACGCTATCATCCTGCCAATTTCTGAAATAAATATGTTAGGCCTCACCATTTCCTCCAATATGTCCTGGAAATCACACATCCTTAGTATAGCTAAAGCCGCCTCTCGAAAGTTGGGAATGTTGTACAGATGCCGTAACTACTTCACTCCTGAGCAGATGCTCCAAGTATATAAGGGATTCATTCGTCCTAACTTGGAGTACTGCTCTCATATCTGGGGTGGCTCTTCTTCTGTCCAACTATTAGATAGGGTGAAATCAAAGGCATTTCGTCGTATTAACTCTCCTCCTTTAGTCGACAATCTCTCTTCCCTTTCTCTTCGCCGCAATGTTGCTTCACTCTCTTTTACAGGTACTTTAACGGGCAATGTTCGGTGGATTTGGCATCCGTGTACCGCTGGCAAGTCCGTGGGCTCCTAACACACGTCTTGCCCGCGGTGCCCACCGTTTCTCTGTGGATGTCGGTCACACGAGAATAACCCGTTATAGTACCTCCTTCTTTCCTCACACAGCCAAACTGTGGAATGCTCTGCCTTCTTCTGTGTTTCCATACTTATACAATCTGTCTCACTTTAAAAAGCTGGTTTTCCGGCATCTTCGTGGTGTAGATTAACACAATATAACCATTTTCTTCTCAATTTTAAATTTCTTTCTGTTCTATTTTTTTTCGCCCTCAAGGCCCCGTTGTGCGTCGTTTGACCAGTGCCCGGGTGGGCTAATTCCCGTAAAAAAACACACACACAAAAAAACATTGTCTTTCTCATCCAGTTCTCACATACCTACAGTCACTGTTGCTGTTGCTCCATCAGAGCTCCTGTGTCTGTTCCATATGGGAGGTTGGCTTCAGACACACAACCTTTCCTTTTAGTGTCCTTATGATCTTCCCCAACTTCACAAGTCTAAACTATCTCCTTCATGTCATTGTTCCTGTTTGTAGTCTTCTTACATCCGCCTCATCCCAATCTATCCTCCTCCCGTCACTTGTATCTTCAATTAAGGCTGTCCACTAACGCACAAGACCTCCGTGTTCGCCAAACTCATCCTTCCTCTAAATTGATTCATCACACTTCTGTTGTCTCCCTTCGCCCATCACTAACGGGTCATCCATATACAATAGCTTTCAGAGCATTTCCCTCTCCCTTGATATTCTACATAACCATAATAAACAAGAAAGGCCTCAGAACACTCCCTTGCTTCAGCCCAACACTCCTCTAATATCAATCTGGCCGTTGTGGTTTGTACTTCTTTCCACTAATCTTACTTCATCCCCTGACACACTAAATGTCAAAAAAAAAAAAAAAAAAAAAAAATATATATATATATATATATATATATATATATATATATATATATATATATATATATATATATATATATATATATATATATATATATATATATATATATATATATATATATATATATATATATATATATATTATTTCTATTTTGGCAGTGTCGTAGGCTTTTTTAAAGTCAACATATTTGATGGTATACCTCCCCTGTTTCTCTGATACCTCCTCCATCTGCTGCCTCTCTTCGAAACCCCCTCTCTTCCTCTCCTGTTTCCTGCTCCACGTGTCTCCTTCATCTTCTTTCCGCCTCTTTCCTACGTCTTCAATAACCCACTTCGCCATCTGATCCCCTGATATCTCATTGGATCACTCTGCATCGCTCTCGCATTTCCAGGATAACATTATCACTCGTATCTTCCACTGTTCTCTCTCTCTCTCTCTCTCTCTCTCTCTCTCTCTCTCTCTCTCTCTCCCTCTCTGTCTCTCTCTCTCTGTCTCTCTCTCTCTCTCTCTGTCTCTCTCTCTCTCTCTCTCTTTCAATTCAATACAAATATTTATGGGTCTCGTGGGCCACAGCGCTGCCAGACTTGTCCCGCACCCAATAATTCAATACAAATATTTATGGGTCTCGTGGGCCACAGCGCTGCCAGACTTGTCCCGCACCCAATATAAACTTTACCCGTATTTTTTTTTTCAATCCCATGGCCATTTGTCTCTTCATCCTCCTCTGTTATTCTTTTCTTCATCTTCCTCTGCTATTCCTCTCTTCATCTTCCTCTGCTATTCCTCTCTTCATCTTCCTCTGCTATTCCTCTCTATCTTCCCCTGTTATTTTTCTCTTCATCCCCCTCTGTCACCTCCGCTTTCCCATTCCTTATCTGTCGTGTACTACTCTACTACACCTGTACAGTATTCAAACATATGAAGCGGATCTTGTAACATTCACAGCATCTTAGTATTGACCACTCGTGACCTCGAGCTGAATTACGACCCTACAGGTAAAAGTCCAATAGAATCAAGAGTAAGGATGGTGTTACGGGTCGGGGAAAGACGCTTCACTGGTGAACCCGATGCACGAGAGGGAATTCAGAAGCCGTTGTTGGAAAGATCTGAGAATGTTACCAGGCTGTTAGAGCTGAAAGTATGACTGGGATCCTAAGTGACGACTCACCTGGTAGGAGCCGCAGGTGACGGGTAGTGAATCACCTCCTTGAGGCAACCGTACGTAACACAAATTATAAAAACTTCGAATCTCAGAACGTTGTGTCAGAAAGAGACTCTTGCTCACGTGAAAAATAAGAATACACAAATATAGTCTAGGTATAAGTTAAACGAAATATAAATTACAGGTACATGGAAGAATAAATTGTAGGAGTTAAGACTTGATATATCCAGCAGGACACGGACATATACACACATGAGAATAACGTTTAACATAACTGTGTACGGTCTAAGAAACAAGTGCCTTGCTAGCCTTGGCCGATGACAAATGAAACCTAACGAGAATTAATGGTGTAACTGCCGAACCTTTCCAAGGTGTCACAGAGACCTGTCAACTGTTTACGAGGTAAACAGACGCGTGCGTCGGATGACTCATTTTAATATTGTGAATTATAACCACCAATAACGGAACACAAGAAAAAAATATATGACATAAACGAAAAATAATGGAAGCACCAAAGAAAATCTCCAGAGATACAGTGACAGAAATTATTTGATTAAAATAAAGAGAAGGGACCACGAGAAGCAAGATATTAAATGAATTCCTTAAAACAAAAATCTAGGAGAAAGCGTAACTACCTAGAGAGAACAGTGACGAGAAATAATATCAAATATCACTGACCTAAGCTTGTAGTAATTCTACACTTACTATGTTATTTAGATATTATTCCTGTTGAACCAGTTTGTACAGTATTTTGACTGAGAGGTGTGTGTGTGTGTGTGTGTGTGTGTGTGTGTGTGTGTGTGTGTGTGTGTGTGTGTGTGTGTGTGCCCCAGCGGGATAACATATAGGCTGAACCAGGGCCAGGCTGAAAGAAAATCTGAGTACCGAATGAAGGGTCTTTTCAACATAGGACGACGACTCCAGGCAGGAACAAGGGTGTCGGCAGCTTCTAATACTGAACTTCAGTATGCAGACGACCTCACCCTTGTCGCTCACAGTGAATGCGGCCTATAGCAGATCCTGTACACCTACGCAAATACGTATGCACATTTCAGCCTTGAGGTGAACGTACGTAAGACTCAGATTTCTTTTAGCCTGCCCCTGGTTCAGCCACACCTCCACCACCCATCCAGCTTAACGGTACTACCCTCTTTAGTGTTACCCACTTTCGGTATCTCGGCTTCCACCTGTCCACCAAAGCAGACATCGATGAAGGGATTCAACATCATATCAGATGTGCATCTCAAGCCTTTGGCAAATTTCGTACCCGTATCTACAAAGCTGCACGTATATCGAGCAGCGGTCCTCCCCATCCTGCTATATGGCAGCGTGACATTGGTCATATACAGGAGGCACCTCAAAGCACTTGAAAACTTCACCAACATAGTTTGTGTTCCATCCTCCGAGTTCTCTGGGAAAACAAGAGAACAAATACCAGTATTCTCGCTTTACACCAACTGTAAGAGCAGCGAGGCTACCATTAACCTTGAACAACTACGTTGGACTGTCTATGTTACCCGCAGGGACCATAGTAGACAGCCAAAGCAGCTACTTTACAGTCACCTAACCCCAACAAATAGTAAACGGAATGCTGGCGGGCAACTGAAAAGGTATAAGGATAGTCTTAAAGCAAACCTGAAAAAGTGCCAAATCGACCCCCTCACCTGGGAGACAATTACTCCACACCATAATGCTTGGAAGAGCACCACAAAAGACGGTGTCAATACTTTCGAGTTAGCCCGACTGAATACCGAGGCAGACAAGCGCCAATGCCTGAAAGACACTGCTAGATGTAGCCCTCCACACAACATCTGTGGACGGCACTGCCGGTCCCGTATCGGCCTCTTTAGTCATGTAATTGCCCATGTTTCATAAACATAAGACATATATATATATATATATATATATATATATATATATATATATATATATATATATATATATATATATATATATATATATATATATATATATATATATATATATATATATATATATATATGGGTTAATTACATTTGATTTATATACTGATTCATCCCCTGTAACTTTCCACTGGCTATGAGGTGACATGTTCAATGCACGTGATAAGGTGTGCCTACGGGAAGCTGCGTCATACTATGCTGAGCAAAGGCATAAGTAGCCGGCTCCTGGCCACCTAAAGCGGGCAGTAGCTTAATATCCTAGACTAGAGGAAGACTTTATTTGAGAGCTGCAGTGGATGGCTCGGTCTTCCCTCGAGGGAGGGCGACGTACCTATTCCTTTCTCCTTCGATGGGCCACTACTCAAAGTCTTACTCACCAACTAATATCGAACGGACGTTGATTCACGTCTAGTTACATAGACGCCATCCCTTTGTCACCACACTCATAAATAGTAGAACTTACGGTTGATCTACACTCAGGAATTATACAAATAATACTTTTTAATAAAAGAAGAAACTTCAATTGGGTTTCGTTACTAAAGCCCAATATAATAAATGTGTACCAACCCGGTTAACTTGTAATTAACCAACCGGTTCAGTCACCTCAGAACTCACCAACGAAGGTGACATTCTTAATAACTCATATCTTTGTATGATAGCTGGATGATCGTCATACTCGATTTCGAGTGACAGCAAAGTAGTAGTAGTAGTGGTAGTGTGTGTGTGTGTGTGTGTGTGATCAGTCATCTCATACACAAACAATAGCTAGCCGGTATATCTATTTGACGCACATGAATAAAAAGGACTACATATTATCTAATTAGAATGAGCCTTAGGTACAATACATAAAACAGACAGGTAGACAGACACACAGTTAGATAATAATCCAATAAAGACAAAGTCATTGCAATATCGCCCCTTCCTTCCAGGCTAGGGAAAATATGGCTCAAGTAAATAACATATGGGAGTAAAGTGTGACTTTATTCTTTATTGTTGCGGAGATGAGGAGATTAGTTCCTCTCTCTCTCTCTCTCTCTCTCTCTCTCTCTCTCTCTCTCTCTCATATGTAGTTGCTTATGTTGTTCTGATCACACAGACGATACTACAATTACTCGCCCAGCGTAATAAAACATAAAGCAGCCTCAAAACACATTATGCTTTTTTAGACATGTTGTTATATCATGATGAAAAACACAGCACTCAAACATCAAGAGAGGTTTTCTACACAGATCAATTATTCTGTAACACAGGACACTGTTTTCTTACACTGTAAAATGTTCCCTGAAAAAGTGAAATATTCATTTACCCATTACCTTATTCATTTACTTACCCACGATAATTCTTTTAAACAGGACAAAGGACAAAACTATTTAACCAGTATTGTTTTCTTTCATTCAGTACAATATTCTTGAAAAAAATTCAATTGTCTAAAATACGTCAAAAACGTTTTTAAACACAACACCTCGACCAGACACCAAGGTATTTGTATTTATTAAGTGGTAATTATACATAAGTGACATACATTTACAACACTGGGGCCTCTGGACAGTAGACCTGTGGGGCCTCTGGGCAGTAGAACTGTGGGGCCCCTGGGCAGTAGGACTGTGGGGCCCCTGGGCAGTATGACTGTGGGACTCCTGAGCAGTAGGACTGTGGGGCCTCTGGGCAGTAGGACTGTGGGACTCCTGAGCAGTAGGACTGTGGGGCCTCTGGGCAGTAGAACTGTGGGGCCCCTGGGCAGTAGAACTGTGGGACCCCTGGGCAGTAGGACTGTGGGACTCCTGAGCAGTAGGACTGTGGGGCCTCTGGGCAGTAGAACTGTGGGGCCCCTGGGCAGTAGGACTGTGGGGCCCCTGGGCAGTATGACTGTGGGACTCCTGAGCAGTAGGACTGTGGGGCCTCTGGGCAGTAGGACTGTGGGACTCCTGAGCAGTAGGACTCAGGGCCTCTGGGCAGTAGACCTGTGGGACTCCTGAGCAGTAGGACTGGGGCCACTGTGGGGCCCCTGGGCAGTAGAACTGTGGGACCCTGGGCAGTATGACTGTGGGACCCCTGAGCAGGGACTGTGGGGCCTCTGGGCAGTAGGACTGTGGGACTCTGAGCAGTAGGACTCTGGGCAGTAGACCCTGTGGGCTGAGTGGGGGCTCCAGTGGACTGTGGGCCCTGGGCAGTAGGACTGTGGGGCCCCTGGGCAGTAGAACTGTAGGGCTCCTGAGCAGTAGGACTGTGGGGCCTCTGGGCAGTAGAACTGTGGGGCCCTGGGCAGTAAAACTGTGGGACCCTGGGCAGCATAACTGTGATTCTCCTGGGCAGTAGGACTATGAGGCCCCCTGGGCAGTAGGGCTGAGGCCCCCTGGGCAGTAGGAATGTGGGACCTCCTGGGCAGTAGGAGTGTGGTGCCCCAGAGCGGTAGCACTATGGGGTCCCCTGGGCAGTAGGACTGTGGGGCCCCCCTGGGCAGTAGGACTGTGGGGCCCCCTGGGCAGTAGGACTGTGGGGCCCCCTGGGCAGTAGGACTGTGCGGTCCCCTGGGCAGTAGGACTGTGGATCCCCCTGGGCAGTAGGACTGTGGATCCCCTGGCAGTAAGACTGTGGAGCCCCAGGACGGTTGGACTGAAGGGCTCATGGGTAATAGGATTGTGAGGCCCCTGGACTAGGCAACTATTTGTCGAAACCCTGGGCAAATCCGGGTTTAGGATGGAGACCACCAGGCAGTGAGTGACCATTAGAATCTACAATACACAGGGCGACTTTTTATTATTTAAAACACAACCTCCAAAGTCTATCACATAGCAGTTTTATTCTACTGATACAGAAGTAACTTACAAGTGAAGACGATCACACCACACAACCAAAACACAACACCACGATTACAACAATGAATGAAAAAACAACAGTAGTTTTAATGTATATTACAGTACAGCAGAATGTTACTCTTTATAGACTAAACATTTCGTTAAATATACTGCACCAAATTATCAGAATCTCTGGAATTACAGAGCTTCACCTGACGTGAGGATGGAGGCCACCTGAACTAATTTACAACTGAATTTAGAGAAGACAGTGACCAACATTTTACCCCTGGGTCAGTTACAGCCGAGGGGTCGTTGTTGGCCTCAACGTCACGCTGCTATTGTAGTGTGTTCCGCTTTTTGGCTCACACCTGCTGCTTCCGTCTAGTGTTGACCAGGAATACTGTTGCATAGTGAGTGTGTGTGTGTGTGTGTGTGTGTGTGTGTGTGTGTGTGTGTGTGTGTGTGTGTGTGTGTGTGCATACGCCCCAACATTGGATGCAGAGAATGACATCAAGGAGGCATTTTACACCTAACACGACAGAGTGCTAATCTCTATCCAAAGAGAAGATAAGGTTGTGCTCCTTGGTGACTTCAATGCCAGAGTTGGCAGAGATGCTGACATATGGCAGGGAACCACAGGCAGAAATGAACTAGGCAAGTGCAATCCCAACGGCCTACTCCTCCTCGGCATGTGTGCTGCACACAACCTCACTATCACCAGTATCTTGTTTAGGCAGGCCGACAAGTTCAAGGGTTCGTTGCAACACCCACGATCCAAACAATGGCATCTCAATGACTACATCATCGTCAGAGAAAGAGATCGCCGAAATGTCTTCATAACCCTTGCCATGCGTGGCTCAGACCACTGCAACACTGATTTTTGGCTCGTCAGGGCCAAGCTCGTACTTCACGTCGCCCCAAAACGGCGAAGGCAGCAAGCCTCCAGAAGAGTTTTAGCACTATGCGTCTGGAGGATCCAGCGGTGGCTCCTGCTTTGAGAGAGCAGCTCGAACATGGGCTGATAAACAACCCGACAACAAACAACCCAAATCCCAGTGCAGAATGAGATATTCTCGACACTGTCATGACAAAATCCTGCAGAGAAACCCTCGGCCAGATCGAAAGAATACACCAGGACTGGTTTGATGAAAATGACCCGGCAATCAATATACTCGTCCTTTGATAAATGTGCTGCTTTAACTGACTGGCAGAACAACCCTCAATCTCGGACCAAAGCTGATACCTTCCGCAAGAATATACCGGCGGCCCAGCGAGAACTTCGCAATCTAAAGAACGACTGGTTTAAAAATAAAGCATGCAAAACACAAACATTTGCGGATGAGCACAAGATGCGCGAATTTTTCAATTTCACTAAAACATTTTATGGGCCAATCACTCGTGGCACAGCCCCCTCCACTTATCCAATGGTAACAGAAACACCGGTGTGGATGTCTTGACTACCCAGAAGGTCCCTCAGCATCCAGAGCTGACCCACCTCAGTTATCTTCCATCCCTGGATGAGGTAGCTCCTGCCATCAAACATATGAAAAATAACAAAGCCTCAGGGCCTGATGCAATCCCAGCTAAGGTATATAAAGCATGAGGACCTTTGTTTACCAGCCGTCTCCACTTTCTCCCGGAGAATACATGGAAAAAGGAAGAAATCCCCAAGCTCTTCAAGACGCCTCCATCGTCAATATTTATAAGAACAAGGGAGACCGGTCAGACTAAGGCAACTATGGCGGGATATCGCTGCTGTCCGTAGCTGGCAAGATTATCGCCCGATTCCTCCTAAACCGACTTCTTCCTGAAGCGGAAAACTTCCTCCTAGAATCTCAATGTGGATTTAGTCTAAACCATCACGTGGCACCACTGACATGATATTTGCTGCCCGTCAGACACAGGAAAAGTGCAGAGAACAGTGTCGAGACCTGCACATGGTTTTCATCGACCTAACCAAGATCTTAGACTCGGATAACAGGAAAGCCCTCTGATGGACCCTGAGGCGTTTTGGCTGCACACCAAAATTCATCGCCATTGTAAGGCAACTTCACGATGGCATGAACGGCAGTATGCTGCACAATTGCACCCAGTCTGAGTTCTTCCCTATCCAAACGGAGGTCAAACAAGGGTGTGTACTGGCAACAACTCTCTTTTTCATTTTCTTGGCTGCCTTCCTTACTCGTGCCAGTGCCAATCAATATAAGACGACTCCAGGCAAGAACAAAGGTGTCGGCAGCTTCCATTACTGACCTTCAGTATGCAGACGACCTCACCCTTGTTGCTCACACTGAACGCGACCTACAGGATTTCTTGAACACCTACGCAGATGTGTATGCACACTTCGGCCTTCAGGTGAATGTACGTAAGTAAGACTCAGATTCTCTTTCAATCTACCCCTGGTTCAGACACACCTCCACCATCCATCCAGCTTAATGGTACTACCCTCTCTAATGTTACCCACTTTCGGTATCTCGGCTCCCACCTGTCCACCACCGCGGACATCGATAAAAAGATTCAACATCGGGTCAGATGTGCATCTCAAGCCTTTGGCAGATTCCAAAACCGTGTCTTCAGCTGTAGGGAGCTGAAATTAACTAAAAAGTTTCACTTATATCGAGCAGTGGTCCTGCCCACCCTATTGTATGGCAGTGAGACTTGGTTCACATACAGGAGACGCCTCAAGGCACTTGCAAACTTTCACCAACGTAGTCTACGTTCCATCCTCCGAGTTCGCGGGGAAGACAAGAGAAGAAATGCCAGTATTCTTGCTGACACCATCCGTAGGAGCATGGAGACTACCATTATCCAGGAACAACTATGCTGGACTGGCCATGTTACCCACATGGACGACAGTAGACTGCGAAAGCAGCTACTTTACAGTCACCTAACGAATACTAAACGTAATGCCGGAGGGCAATTGAAAGGTATAAGGATAGTCTAAAGACAAACCTGAAAAAATGCCAAATCTATCCCCCCCTCACCTGGGAGACAATTACTCCACATCGTAACGCTTGGAGGAGCACCAAACAGGGTGTCAATACTTTCGATTTAGCCTGACTGCAAACCTAGGCAGACAAGCGCCAACACCAGAAAGACGCTGCCACTCCTCTCCCACACTAGATGTAACCCTCCACATGTGCAACATCTGTAAACAACTCTGCTGGTCCCGTATCGGCCTCTTTAGTCACCTCACTCACCAACCTGGGTGACATCCTTAATAACTCATATCATTGTATCATAGCTGGATGATCGTCATGCTCGATTCCGAGTGACAGGAAAGTAATAGTAGTAGTAGCTGGTATGTGGGGGGGTAGCCTGGTGTGTGGGTGGCAGCCCTAGTGTGTGGGGGTAACCCTGATGTGTGGGTGGTACCCCTTGTGTGTGGGGGGGCAGCCCTGGTGTGGTGTGTGGGGGTAGCCCTGGTCTTTGGGATAGCCCTTTAGTGTGTTTTTTTTTTCTTTTTTTTTTGCTCTCTCTTACATCCTGTGCAAGGTGAAGTGCAGAAGCGTTTACAGCGCCCATCTGGGAAGCATGCTAAGTCCATGCTTGCCTTTACGTCTCATGAGTTAAGGGCATAAAAGCCTGAAGGGTCATAGATTTTTGTCAAGGGCGTAGAGGCCTGAAGAGTCAGTGGTTTTATGTCTAAGCAAGTTATTGGAAGCTCCAGCAACTTTCCCTGAATACGAATTCGCAACTTTTCGATTTACAACAGGTACCTACTTTGCTGCTAGGTGAACAGGGACCAAGGGAGCTAGGAAGTGTGTCCAAACAACTTTCCACCGTCCTGGGAATCGAACCCTTGACATCTCACTTGCGAGGCAAGAGCGGTACCGTTCTACCACCGGCGCCCCCTGGGTGGTTGTTGTGGTGTGTGGGGGTGGCCCTGGTGTGTGGGTGGTAGCCCTGGTGTGTGGGTGTGGCCCTGGTGTGTGGGGGTGGCCCTGGTGTGTGGGGGTGGCCCTGGTGTGTGGGTGTGGCCCTGGTGTGTGGGTGTGTAGCCCTGGTGTGTGGGTGTGTGGCCCTGGTGTGTGGGGGTGGCCCTGGTGTGTGGGGGTGGCCCTGGTGTGTGGGTGGTAGCCCTGGTGTGTGGGGGTGGCCGCCCTTTTCTATACTAATAGCTGATTGATTTGTAGAAAATTCAAACTAAATGTGTTCATAATTGGTAAGCAGATGTGTTATGATGTAATATAATGTTAAATAATTATCTGAACTACCAAATGCAACTTATTTCAAGGCATTAGCACTTAGAGAGGATGTTAGAAACTTGAAATATTTATCATAAATGTCGATATAAACACGCGCTTGTATACATGCAATCCGGGGGAAGGGAAGACGCTCAGGGAAACCAATCAGCTATTTGTGGCTATAGACGAGGGGCGGGACTTACTGGCCAGGTTAGAGTGGAAAGGGTATAGTTTCTTGTAATTCAAGCGGAATAAAAATAAGGATGACGGGACCGACCCATCATGTGTTACCCAGAATGCATTGGCATAAACAAACGCGGATGACCTTGTGATTATATGTTATATAATGATAGTATTACTAAGACTGTTTGTTTCTGTGACAGGTGGTGCAGTATCAGAGGTGTCACAGGTGGTGTTGCGTGGCACGTACCATGGCAAGGAAACTAATCAACGTGGCCCTGCTACTGGGAGCCCTCGTCTCTATATACTCCTTCTTCTGCCTATATCCTAGGTGAGTGTCATTTGCTAGTACAGTCATATTGAAAAGTTCGCGACCTCAGCAGCGAGATTGAGCTGCTGGAGCGTACTGCCGAACCTTGGTAGTTTCTGGCTCAGTTTTTATGTTCAACCACGAGATGGCAGCGTAAACAACACAGCGTCTTGTCGAGTTGCCGGGAGTGTTTCAGTAGGTGGAGCCGTGTGACGAGTCGACAGAAATAAACATGGGAAGAATCGTTAACACGCAATTACCAGCATTATGTAGGTGTTATTATTTTTTACATGCAATTTTTTATAGTTTTATATATCAAACCTGTCATTAATGACGTCATGTAATGCATCAACTTGTTAGCAAGATCATTTGTATATGTATGATAAGGAAATTTTGTTGAGGGCTCCAACCCGAGTAAGACAAAAAAGCAAATCAGACGGCATATGATTATATGACGTATAAGGGCAGCATGTATTTGGCTTAACTACATTTAGTTCTATTAATTACAAGGTTTAGACATGATCTAAATATACTGAGGAAGGGAACAGGAGATTAATAACATAGAAATAGAGAGGCCACGAGGGGGTAGGGAGTAGCTTGCATGCATTTTAATCGTCTGGTGGTGGTGGTGGATACCCACCTACGTCAACAAGTGTGGGGGGGGGGGTAGCCCGGTGGTCAAGTCGGCGAAGGCCCCCCACTGATTTTTATTAAACTTTTAAATGGTCAATAGGTTCATGTGGCTAAGCAGCCCATTTTTTTTTACCAGTGTAATAATGCATATAAGGGCAGGAGTCTTGTATGTATACAATATAAAATTTATTATTACATTGGCATGTGTTAAATAACCAGCTGTCCTCCATAGAAACCAGACACATTAGGAGAACGTTAACCCAAATCAACTGTTGGACAATTCCAACCTTATGACTATGGCCTACGATGTTTAAAATAATACGCTTTGCAGCGACATGTTCTCAAGGTAGGCACCAGTTGGGCCACACACACACACTGAATCTTACCGGTAATAGGCGTAAGATTCTGTGACTTATCTTTGAAATGACTGATACATGCAGTAGACATAAGATAAACGTGTTGAGATGAAACGTGGTCGAAAACATGATGGGATATATTTTCATCCTATTACTTTATGCGGGAAATCTGAATTGAGAGAGTGGGGGGCTTCAATACGGGGCGGAAGGTGAGAGAGAGTAAGGTGGCATTGCTTTGTTCTGGCAAAATCGGTTTTGAATATAAGAATGGAAGAGACTGCAGTGGGCCTATTGGCCCATACTAGGCAGTCCAGTTTACACCCAACCCCTATCGTTCATATATCACTACAACCTATACAGGTATATGAAAATATCCAAAGTGTTCGAGTTAATGATGATACATTGTAACTTGTTCCACTCACCCACTACTCTATTTCCAAACCAATGTTTACCTCTCTCGGGCCTAAATCTAAATTTGTTTAATTTAAAACCATCGCTACAAGTTCGTTTCTACTTGGTTAATTTAAGTACCTATGTCATATCACCTTTGTTTAGCCCCGAGTTCCATTTATACACCTCGATCAATCGCCCCTCACTCTACGTCTCTCGAGGGAGAGCAAATTAACCTGTCTCTGTACTCAAGGTTCCTAATACCCGGGATTAGTCTTGCCCTCCTCCTCCTCCTCCTCTGTATGCTTTCCACGGATTCGATATCCATTCTATAGTACGGTGACCAAAACTGAGCTGCACAATCCAAGTGAGGTCTCACAAGTGCACGATATAGTTTTAGGATAACTTCACTAGTCTTGTAATTAATACTCCATTGTATGAACCCAAGTACTTTGTTAGCCTTGTTTCGAGCAAATACGCATTGTTGTCTTGGTTTAAGATTATTAATTATTATCATTACCCCTAAATCTTTCCCACAGTTGGATTTCTCTAATATCATCGTTTTTTATCTGTTATTTGGTCTCTCTGTTTGCATCCCCTATGATATAATGACAAATATAATGATGGCACCTTCCTTGGTGAGCTCTGAGGTGACTCGAGAGGCCTATATGGGATCGGCAGGGTCGTCCACAGATGTTGCACATCTTGTGTGGGAGGGGCGGCGGCAGCGTCTTTCCGGCGCTGGCGCTTGTCTGCCTCGGTTTGCAGTCGAACTAATTCGAAAGTATTGACACCTTCTTGTGTGATGCTCCTCTAAGCTTTACGGTGTGACATGATTGTGTCCCAGATGAGGGGGTCGATTTGGCACTTTTTCAGGTTTGTCTTAAGACTCTCTTCCTGTTCCGTTGTCTGCCAGCGTTATGTTTCCAATCCTCAGGTGGCTGTAAAGTAGCTGGTTTGGCCTTCTACTGTCGTCCATGCAGGTAACATGGCCAATCCAGAGTAGTTGTTTGTGGATAATGGTAGCCTCGATGCTCCTACCGTTGGTGAGAGCGAGAATACTGGAATCTGTTCTCTTGTCTTCCCAGCAAACTCGGAGGATGGAACGTAGTCTACGTTGGTGAAAGTTTTCAAGTGCTTTGAGGTGCCTCCTGTATGTGACCCATGTCTTGCTGCTATACAGCGGGCTGGGGACGACCACTGCTTGATGCACGTGCAATTTTGTAGATAATTTCAGCTCCCTACAGCTGGACACGGCTATGGAGTTTGCCAATGCTTGAAATGTGCATCATATCTGATGTTGAATCTTTTCATCGATGTCCGTGGTGGTGGACCGGTGGGAGCCAAGGTACTGAAAGTGGGTAACATTAGTGGGGGTAGTACCGTTAATCTAGATGGATGGTGGAGGTGTGGTTGAATCAGGAGCAGGCTAAAAGAGAATCAGAGTCTTGCACACATTCACCTCAAGGCTGAAGTGTGCATACTCATCTACATAGGTGTTTACAATCTTCTGAAAGTCGCGTTCAGTGTGAGTGACGAAGGTGAGGTCGTCTTCATAATAAAGTTCAGTGATGAAAGCAGCTGCTTGAAGTCGTCTTATGTTCAAAAGTCCCTTCATACGGTACTGGATGTCCACCCCGCTGGCTAAATTAGCACTGCCAAGAGTAAGGAAGGCAGTCAAGAAAATGGAAAAGAGAGTTGGTGCCCAGTACACATCCTCTTTTTACCCCTCATTTGGATGGGGAAGAACTCAGACTGGGTGCCATTGTGCAGAACACTGCCGCTCATGCCATCGTGGAGGCCTCACAATGGCAATGATTTTTGGTGGGCCTCCAAAACGAGCGAGGGTCCACCAGAGAGATTCCCCGTTGACCAAGTCGAAGGCCTTAATAAGATGAAAGAAGGCCATGTACAAGTCACGACGCTGTTCTCTGCACTTTTCCTGTATCTGGCGGACAGAAAAGATCATGTCAGTGGTGCCACGTGATTGTTCTAAAGCCAAATTGTGATTCTGGGAGGAAGTTTTCCGCCTCAGGAAGAAGTCTGTTTCGGAGAACTCGGGCGATAATCTTACCAGCTACGGAAAGCAGCGAGATCCTGCGGTTGTTGCCACAGTCTGACCGGTCTCCCTTGTTCTTATAAACATTGACGATGGAGGCGTCTTTAAGATCTTAAGGGATTTCCTACTTCACTCGTATATTCTCCAGGAAAGGGTGGAGACGGCTGGTTAGCAAAGGTCCCCCTGCTTCATACTCCTCGGCTGGGATTCCATCAGACCCTGAGGCTTTGTTATATTTCATCTGCTTGATGCAGTAGCTACCTAATCCAGGAATGGAGGATAGCTGAGGTGGGTCGGCTCTGGATGCTGAGGGACATCCACATCAGTGTTTAGGTTGAGCAGCGAATGGGAGCGTTCATTCCAGCGCTGATGGATGCCGTTTTTTGTGTTTAATTAGAGGGTTACCGTCAGATGAGTGGAGGGGAAAGGGGGCACGCCAGAAGTAGTTGGGCCATATATTGTTTAAGCTGATTTGAAAATTCACTCATCTTGTGTTGATCTGATTTTTTTTGCATTTCACTTTCTATATTTTTCCACCATATATTTCCACAATTCGTTCATTAGATTGCGAATTCCGCGCTGGACCGCCACTTTCTTCTAGCAGAAGGTATCAGCTTTGGTCAGAGACTTGGGGCTGTTCTGCCCTTCAGTGACAGAAGTAAATTTACTATTGACACAATTGACGAGAACTTCGATTTTCGGGTCGTTTTAATCAAACCAATCCTGGTGTTTTGTTGCAGGTTTTTGTGATGACAGCTTTCATGGGATGTCATTTGGCATTATTATTTTGGTTGTTTGTTGTTGGATTGCTTATCAGCCCATCGTTGAGCTAAAAGCATGTGTTACCGAAGGATCCTCTAGTCACTTAGTGTTAAAACCTCTTCAGAAGGCTTGTTGCCTTCGCCGTTTTGGAGCGACGTGAAGGGAGAGTTTGGCTCTGACGAGCCGGTGAACTGCGTCAGTGGTCTGAGCCATGCATGGCTCGGGTGATGAGGACATCTCAGTGATTTCTTTCTCTGACAATGACTTAGTCAATGAGATGCAAATGTTTGCATCGTGGGTGTTGCCAAGAACCCTTGAACTTTTCAGCACGGTATTGGTAATAGTGAGTTGTGTTCAGCACACTTGCTGAGATGGAGTTAGCCGTTGGGATAACACTTGTCTACTCTGTTTATCCCTGTGATCCCCTGCCAAATGTCAGCATCCCTTCCAACTCTGGTATTAAAGTCGCCTCGGAGCACAAACCTCATCTTCACTGGGGACAGAGGTTAGCACTTTGTCAAGGTCGGCGTAAAAGGCCTCCTTGATGCCATCCTCTGCATCCAGTGTTGGGGCGTATGCACTGATGAAAAAGGCATGACGTGAGTGATTCAGTGGGACCCGAAGTGTCATGAGGCGCTCGTTGATCCCAATAGGCATTTCAGTTAGACTATGTAGAAGGGGTTGGCGACTGGCAAAGCCAACTCCGTCAATGTGGTTTCTCTCCACAACAGGCTTACCCTTCCAGAAGAAGGTATAGCCGGGTCCCTGTTCTGTGAGTCGACCTTCGTCTGGGAGCCGGAACTCACTAATGGTGTTGATGTTATATCTAGACAGCTATTTTCCCACAAGGGCAGTTCTTCTTTCAGGATGTCAATATCCAGAAAGGTCCTGACAGTCCATTCACCGACCATAAGAGGTTGCTTAGTTTGTTTTTGCTTTTTTCTGTGATTGTGATTATGTTTTCGACCGCATAAGGATGACCCTACAGGGCGCTGTTGCCCAGTCAGGTTGGTTTTTCGGCAGACTATGTTTAGGGCGCCTTTTCTAAGGCACCTTTTCTAGCCCCCTCTCAATGTAGAGTGAACACAGTGGCTCCTGGTAAGGAATGCTCAGTCGCACAGGCAGAACTGGATTGCACTGCTGCCTAGATTCCAGTGCATATACGACCATCTTATCTAAGCTGCCCATGTGCAGAGTTGTGATGAAAGACTCCCAGCAATCATCTCTGCCTGTTCCTGTCACCACTCGTCTGTCGCCATAGGAGTTTTGGGGGTATAGGGATTTTGATGATGATGAGAGATATAATGAGCTGGATAAATGGCTGTGCGTGAGTTGATTTTTGTAGTGAGGCAGGAGTGCAGGCTACAACCACACATCTTGGCTCTCCCTTTTCCTGATCCAGTGGTGCAAATAGTTGCAACGTGTGGGGAAAGAGAGAGTTGCAATGGACTGCCGACAGCCCAGTTTGTTGGTCACTTCTTCTGCCTATATCGCCATTGTGGTCTTATTGGAGCTCTACCTGATGCGGGGCTCCACCGCAGATTTTTCGTTCGAGGTTTACTCCCGTAGCCTTATACCTGCCAAGGTTAATCTGCAAGGCAGTGGGGCAGTGGTTGGTAGGAGCCAGGATGTGTCCACGTGCCAGTGGGCACTATGCGTCATCCCTCTGGGGTCAACTGCTACTCCGAAATCCCCTACGGGTCTAGTCTGGGACCATGAGGCACCCAGTTACCGTGTTTTACCACGAGGAGGCACAGCAGAGTCTTGATGGTGAAGAGGCTGTGTACTGGCAGGGGAAGACTTGCGCAAATGTTGCTTCCCTGTTCAGCACTAGGGCTAGCCAGCGGCAGTAGCTGAAAGTGAGAAGACGCAAGCAGTGCCTGCACCTTAACACTAACATAATCCTGCCACACTAGACGTATTACACCACACTGTATGTGTGCACGTAAGCACACACATGCACACACACACCTTGAGTGCTTCAGAGAGCAGACGTGGTTTTAGGTGCCCCTACGAATAGCTAGGGAGTCAGAGTGTGACCCCTCCTACCACCTCCCATCCCTCATTACCACCGGGATTTATCAGCAAACATTCGAGTGATCAGCGCAAAAATTGGTTAACAACTTTGATCCAGAAGTTTAATCCATAGAAAACAAGTGGTAATGGTCTGTGGCTCTCTTAGTGCCACAGTCAGTGGTGAGCCACGGGCAGCTGTTACCGACTATCTATTCTGGGAGCGCAGTGGGATTTAATCATAATTTAAAGAAGAGAAGCTTTGGGGTATGGGATCCTGAGAATCTACTTCCGACCTCTGAATGGCCGTTTTTAAATTCCGTATTCTGTACAGTGATCAGCTGGTAACCCCTCAAAGTGACCAAAAATTTTACTTTAATAATAATTTTGAGCACAAACAAGGGTCTGGTGCAGAATGGCAGAGAATCGTGTCCTGATCGTGAATCAACAACTTAAGAAGGCAATTTCTTGTACAAAGGAACGCCCTTAATGAGTAAAGCCTTTTCTGCGCTAATTAAACCTAAAATCCCAAAATAATACTGGGTCATCAGTTACTGCTGTTACAGTCTCGAAACAAAGGAAAAAAAAGTGCCGGCATAACAAAATTTCTCTTTTTATTGATACTTTGCTCTCTGATATTGTTCACATCATTTTTAAATGATTGGGTTTTTGACATCCCACCAAACCAGTGCAGGGTTTAACAACCTCTGATTATGAAAAATATCTTTAAAGAACAACAATTACGATCTAGTTTATAAAATATAGGAAAAGTTAACAAATTTATCATTTGTTTAGTTCACGAGTCCAACCTGAGAGAATATCGTAAAATAATGTATAAAACATATTACAATATCTTCAAAAAAATTTTCTGTAGAATGATCATCAACAACAGCTTGCAGATTACAAACTACAGGGGAGAGGTGGAGTTGGACAACACAATAACAACCACACGAATCACTTCAAAGTTTACAAACTGTCTTCATCATCAGAGGAAAACTTCATATCTTCATCACTACTGTCGTTGCTCAGATCACCTTTAGCTGGGAGCAATGTAGCAGGAAGCTGTGGCCCATCAACCCTGATTATTTCATATGACTCCTCACCAAGATTTCCTCCATTAGATGTTGATGATATGCTTGTCGGCACGAGCCCACATTGCAGCCATAAGAGAAGTTTGTTTGGCGTGTTGACTAAGTTCTGTCTCACATGGCGGGATGCTGTTCCCATCAACTCCTTCGAATTTATTGGAAATATTTTTCCCTGCAGCTTTTGGACCATAATTTTTCTCAAAATCTTTTATATACAATCTGCTCAGAGAGCTACAGTACATGCCTCTTGCTCCATATAAACTACAGCTGAACTCGTGTAACTTATTTGTAAATTGTGTTATGGGACATACTTTTTCCACAACATGAAAACACAAGGAAAGATAAATGAGGAACGGCAATATTCACAATACACTAGAAACTGCTATAATATATTAAGTATTAAACATATTTACACTATATACACAGAAAGGTGAAAAGGAGAGTACATCAACTACAACTGAGAAACAACACCGGGGACAAAAGACAAGAACCTATATTGCTACAATTAGCACATGGAGTAAGTGTTACCTATCACAATATACATTATAATTATAATCCTAATATGGTCAGATACCAGCGTGCTAGTCTACCTGAAAGAGTTTTACCGTGAAACAGCTCTGTCACTGCCACCTGATCTGTATAGACAACAACTAACGTTTCTAGATGCGTTACTGAATAATGTGTTTCGGCATCATTAAGTTTACGACTTGCAAAAGCAATCACTCTATATTTTCCTCGTGCGTCCAGCTGCATAAGTACAGTGCCGATTACCTGTATTGAGGCGTCGGTACACAGAGTAAATTCTTGAGAGTAGTCAGGAAATGCTAAAACTGGGGCATTGGTAATTGCTGTTTTCAATGCACTAAAACTATCTTCTTGCTCAGCATTCTATACAAAAGGCATCCTTCCTAAGTAGCTTAGTCAAGGGTGAAGCTAATGTCGCATAACCTTTAATAAAAGAATGATAATATCTAGATCAACCAAGAAAACTACGTACTTTATCAACAGTTGTAGGGCGTGGGAACTGGGCAACAGCCTTAACCTTAACCTTGTCATCAACTGTGTGAATGCCGTCACCGTCAGCTACATGACCAAGGAATTGGATTCTGGATTTAAAAAAATCACATTTAGAAAGTTTGACTTTGAGTCCTGCTGTAGAAAGTTTTGGAAAACTTAACGGAGTTTAGCAATATGCGTATCTACATCCTTACTGACTACGATGAGATCATCTGAGTAGGCACATACTGTGGTCACTATCAACCCTGCAAACAAGATGTTGATCATCCTTTGAAAAGTCGGTGGGGCATTTCTGAGACCGAAAGGCATCCGCAAAAATTCAAAATGGTCCAAAGGAATACTAAAAGCTGTAATCTCCCGAGACTTTTCATCCAGAGGTGTTTACCAATAACTGCCAAGGTTGCTAAATACAGCATTATCCTTGCCTAAGGATTGTAAAATCTCACCCAAGACAGCCATTGGGCACCTACCTGGGAGTATATTTTCATTGACGCGCCTAAAATCAATTACTGGGCGCCAACCTCCATCCTTCTTAGGGAATTAAAAATAGTGGATTACTGAAAGAGGATTTTGAATATGTGACAATCTCTTGATCCAACATATCCTGAACCATGTCCTGGACTACAGCACGCTGGCTATGTGGTAGTCGGTAAGCTGGTATGTAAATTGGGTTTGTGCCTTGTTTTAGGGATATGTGATGTCAGGTTAAATTTGTGTGACCTAGCTGTTCCCCTGGTAAAGCTACAATGTTTCGGTAGTCAGCAAGTAACTCTAGGAGCTTAGTCTTGCCTTGAAGATGATCCATCACCTTGGCAGATGGCAAAGCCAACTCCATAAATGCGGTTTCTCTCCGCAGCAGGCTTACCCTTCTAGAAGAAGGTATAGCCAAACCCCCGTTCTGCGAGCTGGTCCTCATCTGGGAGCCGGGACTCACTGATGGCTGCTATGTCGATGTTATTTATACCTAGCCAGCTCTTTTGCCACAAGGGCAGTTCTTCTTTCAGGGCACTCATTTGTGCCAGTAACCAGAAGGGTCCTGACATTCCATGCAGCGACCATAAGAGGTTGTATGGTTTGTTTTTGTTTGGATCTGTGATTTTGACTGTGTTTTCAACCGCATAAGGATGACCTTACTGGGTGTGGTTGCCCAATCAGGTTTTGTTTTTATGCAGGCTATGTTTAGGGCACCTTTTCTAGCCCCCTCCCCATGTGGGGTGAGCAGAGTGGCAACTCGAAAAAGCTGATCAGTCGCACAGACAGGACCGGAATGCACTGGTGCCCAGATCCCAGTGCATAAACGATATTCTTATCTGTGCCGCCCATGTGCAGAGTTGTGACTAGAGATTCCCGGCAGTCATCTCTGCCTGTCCCCGTCGCCACTCGTTCGTCGCCATAGGACTTATGTGGGTACAGTATAGGGGTTTTGATTATGATGAGAGGTATGATAAACTGGATGATGGCTGCACGTGAGTTGATTTATGTGGTGAGGCAGGAGCTGTGGCTGCAACCACACATCTTGGCTCTCCTTTTTCCTGATCCAGTGGTGCAAGTGTTGCAACAACTGGGGAGAGGGAGAGTTGCAATGAACTGCCGATAGCCCATTTTGGTGGGCTTCGCCTTAATAGCCTGTCCATCAGGCATTGCCTTCGTCCGCCAGTGTAGCCGTTGGGTTTCCACGGTGGTCACCTGTTCCTCCTATACTGCCGTTGGGGGATTGTTGAAGCTCTGTAAGAATGTCTGCCTGATGCGGGGCTCCACCGCAGACTTTTCGTTTGGGGTTTACTTCCGTAGCCAGGGCCGGATTTACCAATAGGTCAAGTAGGCCATTGGCCTAGGGCCCACCGGTATCTGGGGGCCACTGAAACTAATTTGTCGCGCAGCGTGCCAGCGTATAACCTTGTTTCAAGTGTACACCGAGTATTTCATTATATAGTATATTCACAACCATAAGGGCCCCTGTACAATAAGTATAGGGCCCGGAGTATGGGGCCCCTGTACAATAAGTATAGGCCCTCAGTGGTCTTCAACTGGTGGGCCACGGACTAGGCCCTATAGTAAAATGAAGAAAAGAAGATAAAATAAGATAATAAAAAAAATATCTATACATTTTTTAAATATCCGTGTCCCACCATCGATCTACCTATCTATACATACATATATACTGGAGAGAGAGAGAGAGAGAGAGAGAGAGAGAGAGAGAGAGAGAGAGAGAGAGAGAGAGAGAGAGAGAGAGAGAGAGAGAGAGAGAGAGAGAGAGAGAGAGAGAGAGAGAGAGAGAGAGAGAGAGAGAGAGAGAGAGAGAGAGAGAGAGAGAGAGAGAGAGAGAGAGAGAGAGAGAGAGAGAGAGAGAGAGAGAGAGAGAGAGAGAGAGAGAGAGAGAGAGAGAGAGTCCTTCAGCGCCTTGACCTGTAAAGGACAAGATCGGTTCACGTTCAGTACGTGTCAGGGTTACCGTTGGTTTGCTGACAGCTCGCTCAGCCAGTCAGGATCTTTTCAGCCTCAGCTCAGTGATATTTTATATTGTGCACGCTGCACTCATTATTTACTAATGATATTTTACATGTTGCATTAAATGGACTTCAGTGTTATATTACGTGTGTTTTTGTGTCTATTTTTTGTGATATTGGCATCTCTTATAGACTTACACTATTTGTTTGCTTACAGATTATTCTTGGGGATTCTCATGAGATAAATATGTCGTCCCTGAAAAAATATCTGAGTGGCTCACAAAAGAGAAAATTAAAAGCAGCCAAAGCTGCATAACTGCAATCAGTTCCAAAGCTGACAACATTTTTTAAACCAAAAGGAGATTCAGAGCCAAGTACCAGTGACAGTAAACTCCCAGGGGATGACACAGTAGATGTTCACTTTCATGATTCAGATGACGAAGCGAGGTCAGCTGAGTCACAGTCACAGAGATTAAGTAAATCAGCACCTACAGCAATGGAAGTACCACCTGTGACTGAAGCTTCATCCGATTCATCTCAGTTGACTTATAAAGAAACATTCTGTGGAACAAGGTGTCAGTGTTGAGTTGTGTGTATCAAGTGATCCAGCTGACTGGCTGACAATTGATGATAAACTGATTGAGTATTTACTAAACCTTCCTCTTAATATATATTGTGAACAATGTGACTTCTCAAGATCTGCAAGAAGTGAAAATGTGGGTGAAAAGGAAAGAGTTTGATATGTGCCCAAATCCTTGTTTACACGTCAAATGGCAAATGATGAAAAAGTTAAAAGGGAATGGCTTGTGTATTCTCCAAAAACTGGAGATGTATTTTGTGTTCCATGCAAGCTATTCAGCAAGCAAGTCTCATTGTTTACTAGTGGGTTTAGCGACTGGAAAAACTGCCAGCGTAGAGTTGCTGAACATGAAAGTAGCAAAGAGCATAAAATCTCAGTTACTACTTGGCGTATGAGGGCAATTACAGCAAGGGGAATTGATGCCACTTTGGCTTTGCCAGTAGAATTGGAGAGAAAATACTGGAAAGAAGTTCTATTGCGCATAGTTGAAACACTAAAATTTTTAACATCAAGAGGTCTTCCTCTCAGAGGTAGTGATGAAAGAATAGGCTCTAGCAACAATGGGAATTACCTTGGAGTACTGGAACTCCTGGCAAAATTTGACCCTTTTCTTGCACAGCATCTGGAGAAGTATGGTGCTGTAGGTAGTGGAAAGACTTCATATCTCTCAAAAAAGATTTGTGAGGAAATGGTCAATCAGATGGCTGAAGAAATTCACTCAATTATCATAAGTGAAGTGAAACAAGACAACTATTATTCAGTTAGTGTAGATTCCACACCGGATGTTAGTCATACTGAACAACTTACATTCATAGTTCGTTATGTCAAACCTGATGGCAAACCTATTGAGCGATTTATAAAGTTCATAGACATACATGACCATGGTGCAGAGAGCACAGCCTCAACTGTTGTACAGTTAATTAAAGATGTTGGTCTTGATTTGAGTGACATGAGAGGGCAGAGTTATGACAATGCTGCCAATATGTCAGGCATTTACACTGGTCTCCAAGCCAGAATAAAGGCTATGAATCCCCTGGCATATTATGTCCCTTGTGCAGGTCACTCCTTGAACCTTGTAGGAACATCAGCTGCCAGCAGTTGCCTTGGGTCTGTTTCATATTCCAGATTTTTGCAAGCCTTATACAACTTCTTCTCAGCCTCCACATATAGATGGGATCACTTGAAAGCTGCACTACCTGCTGAAGTGATTGTAGTGAAATCCCTTTCAGAAACTCGCTGGAGTGCGAGGGCTGATGCTGCTAAAGCAGTGTTTTTACATTACCTTGAGATAAAGTCAGCACTGGAGAACATATGTTCTGACAGTAGACAAACTGTGGCTACAAAGCTTGAAGGTGAAGGCCTCATAAGACAAATGGAAGCATTTGAAACAGCACTTCTTACTGTAATATGGTATAAAATCTTAACAAGGTTTAATGCAACCAGCTTATCACTTCAAAAAGTTGAGACCGACCTTCTGTCAGTTGTGAAACTGTATGAGAGTTTGATCTCCTTCGTCTCAGAAATGAGACAGGGTCAGTTTGATGAAATAGAAGATCAGGCTAGGGCTTTTGCTGAGCCTGTCTACACAGAGACAACAAAAAGAACAAGAAAGAGAAAACATTTCTTTGATGAATCAGTTGGCACTGAAACTCAACTTGATCCACGTGAGAAGTTCAAGGTGGACAATTTCTACACCATATTAGATTGCCTTAGGAATGAATTAGAGCACAGAGTGAATGCCTACTCAGAAATAAAGAAGCTGTTTAGCTTCTTAACGGAGTATGACAGTATGAAATATGATGATCTCAAAGCCCAACTGGAATTGGTTGTCAGTACCTATTCCAGTGACCTGGAAGCATCTGTTCTAGATGAGTTTTTGCAATTTAAAGACATTTTGTCTTCTGAATCTGACAGGTCAGTGACAAACATCTCCACTTTGCTGAGGTCCAAAGATGGTATTTTGACAACTGCCTTTCCAAACATTAGTATCTTGGTAAGAATTTTCCTTACCATCCCCATTACAAATTGTGAAGGAGAGAGGTCATTCTCTACTCTATCTAGGGTGAAAAATCACCTGAGGTCTACCATGGGACAAACCAGATTAAACTCACTTTCATTATTATGCATTGAATCTGGCCTCCTACAATCCCTTGACACAAACAGTATCATTGACAAATTTTCCATGAAAAAAGTAGGAAGAAATTATTTTGAAATTCACACAGTTTGCTGTACTTCATGTGCTTGCAAAATTGATTATGCTTCAAGTTAATTGTATTTCTTTCATTATTCCCATATATAAGATGTACATGATATAGAACTAATTTGATTAAAAGTAATGATGTGTCACATTGTGTTGAAATTCTTATTTCTTACATTATAATATTATGTAATATTTTGATGACATTTGGCCATTGCAAAATAATTACAGTAATATATATATATATATATATATATATATATATATATATATATATATATATATATATATATATATATATATATATATATATATATATATTGATTATTGAAATACGCAAACATTTCTATAAATTTGGGGGCCCACTGATGAGTTTGGCCTGGGGCCCACAAGTAGGTAAATCCGGCCCTGTCCGTAGCCCTATACCTACCAAGGTTAACCCGCAAGGCAGCGGGGCAATGGTTGGTAGGCGCCAGGACTTGTCCACATGCCAGTGGACCTATACGCCGTCCCCTCTGCGGTCCACTGCTACTCCAAGATCCTCTGCTGGTCTAAGAACATAAGAACATAAGAACATAAGAATGGAGGAAACTGCAGCGGGCCTATTGGCCCATACTGGTCAGTCCCGTTTACACCCAACCTCTATTGCTCATATATGCATCCAACCTATGTTTGTAGCTATTCAGCGTATTCGAGTTAATGATGATATTTGGTAACTTGTTCCATTCATCCACTACTGTTTCCAAACCAGTGTTTACCAATTTCACGGCGAAATCTAAATTTGTCTAATTTAAAACCATTGTTACGAGTTCGCTCCTGGTTGGATAGTTTGAGTACCTTTGTAATGTCCCCTTTGTTTAGCCCTGCCTTCCACTTATACACCTCTATCAGGTCGCCCCTCGCTCTACATCTCTCGAAGGAGTGCAAATTAAGGTGCTTTAACCTGTCTCTATACTCAAGGTTCCTAATGCCCGGGATTAGTCTTGTCATTCTCCTCTGAATTCTTTCCAAGGATTCTATATCCATTCTGTAATACGTTGACCAGAACTGAACTGCGTAATCCAGGTGTGGTCTCACAAGAGCAAGATACAGTTTTAGGATGACCTCGCTAGTCTTGTAACTAACACTCCTTTGTATGAACCCAAGTACTTTATTAGCCTTGTTACGAGCAAAAACACATTGTTTACTTGGCTTAAGGTTCCTACTTGTCATTACTCCTAAATCTCTCACGCAGTCGGATTTCTCTATGGCATCGTTGTTCATCTGGTATCTGGTTTCCCTGTTTACATCTCCTATACTAAGTACTTTACATTTGTCCACGTTGAATTTCATCTGCCATTTTTCAGACCATTCGAAAAATTTTTTTAGATCTTCCTGTAGTTTTGTGGAGTCCTCGTCAGATTTAATAACACGTCCTATTTTAGTGTCATCAGCAAATTTACTTATGTTGCTGTCTATGCCGATATCTTTGTCGTTTATGTATATAATAAATAATAATGGTCCAAGTACTGAGCCTTGGGGAACTCCACTTGTGACGTTGCTCCAATGGGACTTAGTGCCATTAATGCTCACTCGCTGTTTCCTGTCCTGTAACCACGCCCTAATCCATTTAAGGATATTACCTTTGATGCCATGTGCTTCTACCTTTCTAATTAGTCTTTCGTGGGGGACTCTGTCGAAGGCTTTGCTAAAGTCGAGATATACCACATCACAATTGTTAATAGATTAGTTAGACATGAACGTCCGCTTGTGAAGCCATGCTGGGAATCATTGATCAATCGGTGCTTCTCTAGGTGATTTCGAATAGAGTTTGAAATGATTGCTTCCAGTAATTTGCCTACTATTGATGTTAGACTGATTGGGCGGTAGTTAGAGGATAGTGATTTATCCCCTTTCTTGAAAATCGGTATTACATTCGCTATCCTCCAGGATTCTGGTACTACACCTGTTTTTAAGGACATGTTAAACAACTTTGCTAAGGGCATACTAAGCTCTTCCTTACATTCCTTTAATACTCTGGCAAATATCTCATCGGGACCTGGTGACTTATTAGGCTTTAGTTTGTCTATTTGCTTACTAACATCGTTACTAGTCACTACCATCTCGCTTAATTTGTTTTCTTCACTATCTCTGAATAGAGTCGGTGCCCTGGGTATCATGTTTAAATTTTCGGTGGTGAAAACTGTTGAAAAATATTTATTCAAATTATTGCTCATTTCTCTGTCGTTATCAGTGAGCTCGCCGGTATCTGACCGTATTGGTCCAATCTTTTCTCGTGTTTTAGTTTGATACATTTGGTAGAATCCTTTGGGGTTTGTCTTCGCCTCCCTTGCTATCCTTACCTCATTATTCCTCTTGGCTTTCCTTATCTCGGTTTTAACCCTACTCGCCAATACCCTATAATAATCCCGGAGGTAAATTTCGCCACGATTTATCCTTCTACGTATAGCCTTCCTTTGGCCAATGATGTTCTTTAAATAATTATTTATCCATTTAGGGTCATTGTTGTCTGATCTGAGTTTTTTGTATGGTATGCTCTGCCTTTGTGCATTAAGTAACTCATTATTTAAATTGTCGTGGAACTCGGCAATCTCAGATCTCGTTATCAGGTCGGTGTCATCTGTCAGGTTCACGGCCAAGCGCGACACCCCCTCTCTCAGCTGCCTCTTTAAACTGTCAAAGTTTGCCCTTCTGAAATCTGGTACTTTAGTGGAATTTTCCTTACGTCTGCCCTGAAAATCTAACTGGAATCTAATTTCTTTGTGATCGCTGTTTGCCTGGGCCTACGAGGCGCCCAGTTACCGTGTGTTGCCACAAGGAGGCACACCCCACCCCCACACACACACACACAAATGTTAATTAAGACAACAAGCAGTCAGTGAGTGTCTTGTGTGACTGCATGGAGGCGAATTAAAAGATCAGCTGTTGAGGAGCCTATCACTTGGCAACACTGGTGCATGTTTCCACTCCATCTCTCTAATCACCCACACCTTTCTGTTTTCTCACTCTATATATTAAAATGTTATGTAATGTAATGTTGAAGGGATACAACTTTGCTTATTTATACTTATACTTATCACAATCTCTTAAATTATTTTAGCTTTCGTGTTTATTTAAGACATTTTCAGGTCATGAGACCCACTATTCCCTCACCCAAGAAAGGGTGACCTGACATTCTATCAGGTCAGTCATATGAAACCACTAATCCCCCACCCTACCTCCACCCGATGTTGAGTAAGGTCAGGTCAGGTCCCCCCTAAAAAAATCATTTAGCTTTCGTCTTATTCAAGACATTTTCAGAAAATGCTCTTTATTTTCAACCTCAGAAAACTCTTTCCCAAAGCCGGAATTTGTTTTTAATTCTGGCTATGGAAATGATTTTCCCAGCAAATTTCACACCCGTTGAGCGAGCAGATTCCTCCACTCGATCCGCAGAAATGTCAAGTATATTGGGAACATGCCTCTAGTTTGTTGAGCTGACACACCAAGGAGACCTCCAGATAATTATTAATAAAAGCTTATTAATCGACGTGGGAAAGGAATTCCCCCAAAATTTCCTCAAGTCGAATACTATGAGGAACTCGTCAAACTTCTTATAAACTAGATCTTTGTTGAGTTTACTGACAATGTGCTCTGATGCAATTGAATGAAGTATATTATTACGTTTTCTTTTACTCGGTTTCATTGTTATTATCTTGTGTCTTCCAGTTTGTCTTTCGAGATGGCAAATCTTCACTTCCAACCACTAGCAGGTCAGTTGTTGTCTGTTTTAACTAACAAGTTCACTTTCATACCGTAATAATCAATCCTAGTAAACTCACTTTATTCCTCATTTTTAATATCCTTAACAATTCTCAACCTTGAAGTTAAGTACAATAATTAGGGCTTAGAAGTGAACAGAGAAGAGGAAAAATAGGTCCCATAGGCATGACTGTCCACTGGGGAAAGTGCAATTACAGTGCACTGTAAACTAAGTCTTCACTACAAGAGGAGGCCGCCATTCATTTTCCTAACTGTAAATTTCGGTATCCATTTATCGCAGGGTGACTGAAGGTGCCCTGAACAAGAACCAGTGTCGAGCTCTTATCCATCTGGCTGGCGCACCTTATCAATAATGAAAATGCTTACACATATAATTCATTACAATTCAGAGCAGAATAAATTAGAATGTTAAGCTGGACATTTATTAGTTTATCATCATTAAGTGTCTTTCAGAATTATCGCATGGCTCTTCATTTGGGGCCGGGCTAAGTTATAAGACTTTCATTTACAATTTTCTTAATCATTCAAGAGCAGAGAGAATTGGAGCATATCTCACTTTTATTATTCCCAGATCAATCTATCCATATGAAAACAAGATAAAAATTAATACAAAAGAGTGTACCTTAAGTTTCTTTCTTAGTGCTTCGCGGGATACCCTCTACTGACCCACTGTGCAGGAGGCCAGCAAACAACACTCCTGTCGACCGCCACACGCTCACCTCCGCCTGGCTTGTGAAAAGATCTGGTATGGTATCCACTTCCTCCTAATATCCCTGTGGCGGCTTTTAACATGTGATAACGTTTTCACGATTTTTTAATTACCAAAAATTCCGTTACTATTTTAAATATTTGTATCAGTTTTTATATACACCTTTTTCATAAAAGAACCTAAGATTTCTAAATATTTAAATTGTTCAAACTTTCTAAATATCCTACCTTCGTTTTTTCCAGAAAAATACGGGAAGAAACTGAAAGATACTCTTCACAAGAGAATGGACAGACCCACTGGTAAGTGTAAATTCCATATCTTTAACCCGACTGTTTTACTGTATGTGTTGAAGGAGAGAAAATATTCCACACACAGGGAAATATAATTACATAATGTGTATGGGGGTGAGTGAAAACAAGAGATCTGCAGGTCCTTGCCTTATGTTTAAAATGTTGAAGATGTAAGCGATTGCCTCAGTTCATCGTCTCGTGTGTTGTCTTCAACAACACACTGTTTGTGTTTAGATTAACTTAAACATTATGATAAAATATATTTATTATTACAGATGGTGATATATTGAAGTTGGACTTAGCCGGACGCTTTTTCAAGATATGGGGCAAGGATCGTCCAGGCAGTACTTGTTACAACTTTGTTACCAGGTCAGGTTTGTCTATCATCTGTGTCATTTGGTCAGTCACATCATTACTTTGTGCCCTTTTGTCTTGATAATAATATCTGGTATTGGTTAACCAAGGTTTCTACTAACACATGTAAAATCATTGTTACTGGAGAACTATTTGTCAAGGCAGGATAATTATGTCCTTGACTATGGTATCTTCGCGTCACCCATAAGACCGTTTACAATATCCATGTCCGTCCCCTCATGAGGATAGAAAACAAAGTTAAATCAACAAATATTTCCTCAATACCTTCATCCAGCTGATCTTTCTCTTCACTTTCTAATATCTATGTTTCTTCCTTGGTGACAGTATCTGTAACATTCAATGCATCAAGTCTGTTCTATCTCTCCCACTTACAACACGCACCATTCGTCACTATGACATTCCCAGTCTGTGAGTACTAACCTGTAAGTCAAACTTAATTATACTGTACTTCGTCTTCAGTCTTTCATTTCTTGTTTGCATCATAAATACATTGGCCAAAACATTTGTCTCGACTCAATTGTCCGTGCATATTGGCACCCGAATCAACACAGTCAGGTTTGATAGTCGAGATAAACTCAATGTTATAACAATATTTATTAAAAAAGGTTTCTTATCTTGAGGTATTCATCATGAAGATTCTGTAGGAATTCGTGGTATAATGTTGTCTAGCACTCAGGATGGATGGAAACTCTAAGGTGATTTTCTTGTATAATATAAGTTATATGATAGACAGTCTGGTGCTGGAGGTGCCGTGTGGTGAGGGGCTGCTCAGTAGAGACGTTCGGTGAGTAGCGTGTTGTAGGAGGTAGATGTGCAGGAGCTTCGTTAGAGAAGATGTTGCCTGTTGCTGGCCTCCTGGTTGAATGAATGCTGACAGCGTGGAGCTTGCTGGAGGAGGTGTTGCTTGTTCAGGAAGATGGGCAGAATGAATCTCAATGGAGAGACAGAGCTTATATACCCAGCAGCAGCCGCGAGTCCTCTATGAATCATGTTGGGAAAACCCAGAAAGTCGCCGGTGACTAGTTTCGTTGCTAGGCTACCGTACCATCTGGTGTCAGCTCTCGCTTGGTTGCTAGGATACGGAGGCGCGTCGGAATGCGATACGCAGTTGTAGGGGAGACGTCCACTACAATACTCCCCCTCCCCTCCCGGCGCGGCGGGAGGCTGGATGTTGTCCGGGTTGTGTCCCACACATAACACATACCGGGCAGGTGTATGTACGACTCGACCGCTACGTGTAACAACTCCGTCTAGTGACACAAAACCTGTGGGAGAATTAGGAGGAGAAAGAGGGTTTGGGATTAGAGGAGGTTGTACAAGCAATGGTTGTTGTGCTCCTGCTGCTGCAGGGGCTGCGTCAGGAGGAGGGTCCATGGCAGGAGCAGGTTCTATGATAGAAGGGAGGTCTATTACAGGTTCAGGTTCTATGACAGGAGGAGGGTCTATGACAGGAGCAGGTTCTATGATAGAAGGGAGGTCTATTACAGGTTCAGGTTCTATGACAGGAGGAGGGTCTATGACAGGAGCAGGTTGTACATGAGGGTGAAAAGAGGGTGCCCAGAAATGTCGTGGGCGTGGTGTTGCTGCCGGTGGTAACTGCGGGTAGACTGGTGCAGGCGTAGTTTGTTGATGGTGCTGCTGGGCTGGGGGCCCGACGGGTAAGGTGGCCGGTTTGACTCGGTCTATGCTGACGGTGTCATGTCTGCCATTCCGGATAATTGTCAGGAACTTTGCTGAACGGGTAACCACCTGGAAGGGTCCATCGTAGGGGCGTTGTAATGGGTTGCGGTGAGCATCATGCCTGACGAAAACATACTCAGCTGTGAGTAGTGCAGGAGGGATGTGTTCAGGGCGCCGAGTAGGCTGGCGTGGAGCAGTAGCTCTGAATGCAGAAACTGCTTGTCGTAGCTTTTGGAGTAAGTCGTGACGAACGGCTGGAGTGGTTTGGTTGGGATCAGGAGGGAGTGAGAAATCCCCGGGTAGCCGAAGGGGCTCGCCTAGTGTCAGATCTGCTGGGCTACAGTCCATATCCTCCTTGTGTGACGCACGGATGCCGAGGAGCACTAAGGGAAGCGCATCAGTCCAGCTGTAAGGGTCGTGCTGTGCCTTGAGTGCGTCCTTCAGCTGCCGGTGAAAACGCTCTACCATGCCGTTGGCTTGAGGGTGGTATGCTGTAGTGCGTTGTCTAGACGTGCCGAGGAACTGTAGGAGGTGCTGCCAGAGTTGTGACTCAAACTGTACTCCTCGGTCAGTGATTACGGTTGCGGGGGGGCCAAAACGGGAAACCCAACCGGACATGAAGGCGCGGACAGTAGTCTCTGCTGTAGCGTTGGGCATGGGAATTGCTTCTGTCCACCTGGTGAAACGGTCGATGCAGGTGAAGATGTAGGTGCTACCGTAGGATGATGGTAGAGGTCCCACGATGTCGAGGTGTACTACTTGAAAACGTCCTTTGGGAATAGGAAAGGCTTGTAAGGGGGCCCGTATGTGACGATGTATTTTGGAGGACTGGCAGGCCAGGCACTGGGCAGCCCATTTCTTAGTATCAGACTTGATGCCGGGCCAGACGACACGTTGCGTGAGGAGGCGCTGGGAGGCCCGCACACCCGGGTGGCTGAGACCATGGATGCGGTCGAAAACAGCGCGGCGGTGGACGTGAGGCACGAACGGTCTAGGCTGTCCACAGGATACGTCGCACCACAATTTTATCTTTGTGCCAGGAACAGGGAGTTCTTGGAGTATGAGGCCTGAGGGGGATGTCTTGTATGCTGCCAGGTCTTCGTCTTTCTCTTGAGCCGCGGCTAGCTGCCCATAATCAATGGGTGGAGATGAGGGAAGAATGGTGGATATACAACGAGAGAGGGCGTCGGCGATCTCGTTGTGGCTGCCTTTAATGTGTTGGACGTCGCTGGAGAACTCCGAGATGTAAGCCAAGTGGCGCAGGACACGAGGTGTATGTGACTGGGAAGCTGAAGCGAAGGCGTGGACGAGGGGCTTGTGATCAGTGAAGATGGTGAACTGACGGGCCTCGAGGAAGTGCTGGAAATGTTTGACAGCCAGGTATATGGCCAGGAGTTCTCGATCAAAAGCGCTGTACTTGAGGTGTGGTGGTTGAAGCCGTTGTGAGAAGAAAGCAACGGGCATGAAAATTCCGTTGATCTCCTGCTGTAAGACGGCGCCCATCGCAGAAATTGTTGGGTGAGAGTGGTCCGGCAAGAAAAGGGTGGGCCAGGTGAGGCGGATGTGCTGTTTGATAGTGGTGGTGAATGCCAAGAGCCTTGAGTCCAATGAGACTTTGTGAGACTTTTTTTGGCCCCGAGAAGGTTTTAGGGGCGCAGGGACGGTGGCAGCCACAATGAAGCGGTGGTAGAAGGACTAAAACCCAGGAATTCCGGAGTTTCTTCTCGCTGTTTCAGGTTTGGGGAACTCCTAATCGCAGTTATCTTCTGTGGTAGGGGCCAGGCGTGCCATCAAGGAGACCTGGGGATCGGAGGAAATCGATACGAGGTTCCAAAGACGCACCTCTAGCAGGATGAATCGTTGTTGTTTGCAGGCGTTGGAGGAGAAGGTAGGTAGTATGTGCTCGGCAGGCGCTTCTAAGATGTGCAACAGGATGCGTTGGACGTAGATGAGCAACTGAGGTCATGGGAAGGTGGGTCCATGTGAACCCCTGAAAAAGTTCAAAGCATTGCGTAAGTCAAAACTCATGAAAGGTATCGAAGAGTCCGGGAACGAGTGCATGGCTGTCTTCTGGGTATCTGCCGGTGCCATTGGGATCTGTGGAAGGTACGCTCCAAGTCGATCTTTCGAGAAGATAGCCTGCTATGAAGTTTGTGGTGAAAGTCCTGACATGCGAATAGGTACCTGCAGGTCACCTATGATGAGATTCAGGGCTCTGTAGCCACACACCCCTCCACTCGCCGGGTGCGTTCGCCAAGGAACCATGGAAGAGGCGCGATGCCCAGGGACCTTGAAGGGCGAATGATGCTGGTCTTGCAGAAGTTTGAATTTTACTTTCACAGTACAGAGCTCAGGCGCAGGCGGCGAGGGTGAAAAGACTGGTGGTCCTTGGTTTCGATGTGGTGGAAAATTGATGTAGGTGGGGTAGGGAGACTCGGGTGAGAAAAGTTCTTTGAATTCGTCGAGCAGGAGAGAACCTGGAAGGCGTGCAGGATAGTGTCGGTGTGTCTGGCATGAGAACCCTGGATCTTGTGCTGCTGTAGGCTCATGGATGAGTGCATAGATGGTCGCAATGACGCCGAGCCAGCAAGGTGAGGTCGAAACTACGGATGGCTGGAAGACGTCTGCTATCACATGAATAACCAACGCAGAGAGTCTTGGGCAGACTGAGGTTCAAGGCGAGGTGCGTACGCCGTAGGAGGCGATGGTGGAGGTACCGCTGGCAGCGAACAGGCTGAAAAGGAGGGGCGAAGCTTTGACTTGTCTTCGGTAGTGAGGAGGCGGGATGAGCTGACCGATGAACCGGTGTCGATGAGGAACTTGGTTATTGGAGGTGCGGGCTTGTGACGCGCAGTAATGAGAGACGCCCGAGGACGGAGGCTGAGGCGTCTACCAGCCTCCCCAGCAAGGCTGTTTCGAATAGGTAATAGGCTCATGCTCTGGAGACATTGGTAATGAAAAAGTTCAAGATACCAGCAGAGGGTAAATTTGTTGTGCTGAAGGCTGTCAAATGGAACTCTCAGAAGTAGAGAGCTAAGAACGCAGCAGAAGTGGAGGAGCAGAACTGCCTGGCACCCATCCTGCGGTTCAAATTTGCAAACAGGTCCTTGATGTCTTGTGAGGTATTGCCTGGCTGAGGGGTGTTTAATTCCGGCTTATAAGTCTGATGGCAGGTACTCAAAGACTGGGGATGGGCAAGGCAACAGCGCACCTGTTAAAAATTCCATCTGCCGCGGTTGCATATATAGTTCTGTGTCGTAGAGATAATCCACTGCGACAGGATGTGTTGCGCATTTCTGTGGCAGAAGCTAGTGAAGCCGTCATGCAGGAGCAGAGAGTCGGGGAGTCTGTCTGTGTGACGGGAGTTCAGCCACATATCTCCTCTTCCAGAGACGTCCTGCTGGGAGTCTCTGAGGAGATAGAGGATAGGTCTTTGCGTGAGATTGGGGCTATCTGTGGATAACACGTCTTCAAGGCGTCCTGCAGCGGGAATTTTTGTCATCTGGATGGGGCTGGAAATGCTCAGGAGACCCGCGCATACCGTGGGCAAGGCAACAGACAGAAGCCATACTTTTTGTCGTCGGTCGCTCGTGAGCCGAAGCGAGGCTGCTTCCAAGGTTACGGTCTAGCCAGTCCTCGACGTTGTGGCGGAAAGTCGGCAGAGAGAGATCTGGTCTGTCCTCCATCCTGTGTGAGTGCTTATCTCCCGGGAGTCACCATTGTAGGAATTCGTGGTATAATGAGTCACCATTAGCAAGATTCGTGGTATAATGTTGTCTGCACTCAGGATGGATGGAAACTCTAAGGTGGTTTCTTGTATAATATAAGTTATATGATAGACAGTCTGGTGCCAGGTGCCGTGTGGTGAGGAGCTCTCAGCAGAGACGTTCGGTGAGTAGCGTGTTGTAGGAGAGTAGATGTGCAGGGCTTCGTTAGAGAAGATGTTGCCTGTTGCTGGCCTCCTGGTTGAATGAATGCTGACAGCGTGAGCTTGCTGGGAGAGGTGCTTGTTCAGGAGATGGGCAGAATGAATCTCAATGGAGAGATAGGCCTTATACCCAGCAGCCGCAGGTCCTCTATGAATCATGTTAGGAAAACCCAGAAATACCGGTGTCTAGTTTCGTTGTAGGCTACCGTACTATCTAAGCATAGCTCAACTTGGTTGCTAGGATACGGCGCGCGTCGAATGCGATACTCAGTTGTAAGGGAGACGTCACTACAATTCGCTTAGGCAACAGGTCATGGCGGATTACATCATGATGATTGTGAGTCTTGGGATACACATATTAAATAAACTGAGTTGATAAACTGATTAGTTCTCAGATGATGCTAAAACACCCAGTGGTTGTTGATTTTTCTTGAGGTTGGAATGCGTCCATCTCCTATGACGGTTGCTGTTTGTCCACATGTTTTAGCTTGTCTGCGTGGCATCTCCGAGGCTCTGTCCAAAATCACGGGAAACTCTGTTAATTTAATTATATTCTTAATTATAAATTATAATTGTTTTATTCATTTAACTCATTATTAAATCACGTAGTGAGTTTTTCATTAAATTTGGTATTTAAACAAAATTATCGTGCTACGTACCTCTTTCACCAACTTACCAGCGTCCACCGCTGGTTACCTGCGGCCAGGTCGCATATACAGAAGCAATAGATATAAAGATTGAATTACCACCGGCTGTCCCGCCAGTCTCTGGTAATTTTCCGACGATCGGTATCAGTGTACAGACAAAACACCAGCCAGGTAGATTTCCACCAGGTCACAGAAACACACTGGTGAACTGTAGCCTTCATAATGATCACTAAATCTTCGCAAAACTGTTCACATGGTATATCCTTACAACTGGACTTCTCACTTCGAATATATATATATATATATATATATATATATATATATATATATATATATATATATATATATATATATATATATATATATATAGCCAGCACACTACAAGTTGTACAATTCTTTAGTATTTTCACTTTATATCGCTCAAAACAATTCCACAATATTTGAACAACAATTATCCTTAGCTGTCACTAGACTTGTACTTCACATTCTGAGCAGGAATGAGCGACTACCTCCCTAGGCAGCTCCCTGGCACTTATATATCTCTCGTCAGATGCTTAGCCCTAGATCATTCTATCGCATTACAGGGTCGGAACGAGATATGTCTGTAAGCTTTCACAAGGCGGAAATAACTCCCGTTTTCTCTACTATATTGCCATATAGACACACTAAGTTGCCAGATGTACAGTACTTCAACTGTCACAAGTAAAAGTGAAGCTGTTAAGATGCAACTAATAATTGCTTTAACTCTTGACCGTTCACTCCAGAGAGAAATGATGTTTCGGGATCCTTTGGATCCTCAACTAATTGAGAACCACTCACTGTTATGTAGGGATATACTTTGGCAAGACACGTCTGTGTTAATAGGTTTGAGGTTTTTCACAAGTGGTAGTTTCCAGAGTGTAGTTTCACTGAGATAAGTAAATAATGTTAAATTGTCAGAAACTAGATCAATTTGTTGAGAGCAATATTAACATATAAAGAATAATGATATCAGATCTGAAATTAAAATCAAATTCAAGGCAAAATTGGATGATGGGCTGGCAAGGTTATGACAGCACTACTGGTGAGTTCACAATTGTCTGAAGCCATATAATAAAAAATAACCTAGATCTGCAAAGTACTTTCCACCATCCTTGCATAGACAAATTACACTGGGTTGGTCAAGAAAAAAATATATGTATCACACATTATGAAGATGTGGATAAAACACCGTTTTTCTGGAAATAGTTGTAGATGTGTCAGCGCTGACGCAGCTTTGTTTATATATGATCGCCAGTTCGCATATTCCTTCTGCAGCAGGAATAAACAGTGAATACATAGGCTGGACATACATACAAATATAGATATGACGATTTACACTGTGACATCACCTTAGAAACAGCCATTACTAAAATAAATGAGAAGTGATCAGGCTGTACTAATGCTCAGTTTGTTTATCTAGGGTCACAAGTGTGTCATTATATGTAATGGAAAAGGCTCCTTTGTCATGTGGTGAGAACATTGGATTGTTAATAAAAGCAGAAGTACAGTAGGCGGTAGCATTGTTTCTAGTTGAAGGAGAAAAAATCACAATTGAGGCATGCGGTAGCATTGATTCTGGGACAGGAGAAAAAACTTATAACCTCCTGTATTTTGTAAAATAGGAGTTAAAGGAAGGGTGTGTACAGGCAAGAGATGGCCATCTACCATCTTAAACCCATATTAATTAAATCAGCAATGAGCTTGTCATTGGTGAAACATAAAGTGGAGAGAAAAAAATTCTTACAATGGGTTTGCAGATCGTAGTTTTAAACGATAATCATTAGATACAACGGGTGTACTTGATGCGTTTGCGGTTTGACCAAATGTTTCCGCATGTACTATGTTTGATGTTTGTGAGTTTGGTTTCAAAATTTTTAATTTGTTGCCCGTTTCTTGGTGGTAATCAGAATGGGCGTAAAAGCGCAGGGTTCTCTAACCTTGCTTTCATTATACTCCATGTTGTATACAGGTTGAGGAGTTCCTGAGTTCATAAGGCAAACGTTTGTCAGTGTCATAAACAATATTGTAACCGCCATCCGGGCGGTTAAAGGATGAATGAGACTTGTGACGTTAAACTCGAATATTATAATTCGGTTAAACCTGTTGAATACAATTCATTTAGTATTTCAAATAAATCATACATAGGCAATCCTACATAAATGTTTAATCCAATATATATTTACATAACAATCATAGCAACAGGTATGTAATTAGTCTAATCTTAGCACTTACAATGAGTACTTAATTTTCCATATTCCTATTTTGTCACACTGATAAATGATGCAATGGACACAGTCTACCTGTGTACACAATAAGTACTAGTTAAACTTAAGTGCTGAAAGTCTAGAGAGAAACCAGGTTAGGTGTTGCTTCTAAGATATGGGTAGCAATACTGAAATGCCCACCCTATAGCCTGGCCCCTGGCTGGTCAGCTATGGCTGAGTCAGGTGATTATAATTATACATAAACAAAACTCCCTTCACACGCTCCAACCTCCTCCTGGGCCTCTCATCTCCACCATCTTCGTACTCTACATACTGTATACGGGCAGACACATATAAACATGACATGACTTACAGCCTAACATAATGTTTGTTTATGTGCCATGCTACTTATTGCTGCTTGCGGTAACACATATAGTAGGGTGATTGGCTCGTGGAGCTATTAATTGGCCCATTAATCGGGGCTGCTACTTGAGATAACCAGTCCTTCCATGCATTGTGCATTGTATTCACAATGTGTCTAAGAATTTCAAGAATTTCACGACTGGTTCTTTTAACAAGACCATTCGTCTGTGGGTGATAAGCTGCAATGAAGCTTCGTTGGATGCCATATTGCTGACAAATTTGTGTTAAAAATTGTCTGAGAGAAGAACCTTGGGTGTAGTAAAGGGGCATATAAGATGCATCACTAGGGCGTGAGCCACAGACTCAGCTGATTTATCCTGCAGTTGGACTAAAATGACTAATCTAGAGAAATGATTGACACACACCAGTACTTATGAGTATCCTTGGTGACTCTTCGGAAGTTGTAACAAGTCAATGGCGATTCAAACGGACGTTCTGGTGTAGGATATTTGAGCATTGGAGCAGGTGGAAAGGGAGTGCCCTTGAGCTGCGCACGACAATTAGCAATGTGCTGCTCGATGTCTTTTTTAATTGTATGCTAATAAAATTTTCTAATTTTCGCTAGTTATTTGTCACGCCAGGATGGCCTGCTTGAGGTACATTGTGGTACAGGGTTAGTACCGCCGTTCGTAGTGTGTCAGGTACAACAATTTGTGTGACAGTATCCTGTGCATTTGGTCTGCTGCGGTGGTGGAGTATGTCTTGCCGTAGCTCAAATTGACTGAACGGAAGAAGTAACTTCGGTAATTAGCTTCCTCTAGTCCAGTCAAATTAGGATTTTTGGTGGACAAAATTTATATTGAGATGAAATTTTCCATACAAACTCCTGAAGGCTATAGAAATCAAGATCAAGATAGTTCCCCTTCGTCTGTGGGAAGCATCCCCTTTTTTTGTCCCAAACGCCCCCCAAAGGAGGGGGGGGGGGTTTCTGCTTACTTTTTCGCATTTTACATCTGCACTATGCATTAAACGATAATATTTACATATACAAAAATGCTGAAAATAAGATTTTAAACAAGATTGTCTTTATTCATTTTTCCCATAGGTGTTACAGTTTTTGTGTAATCCATGTCTGAATTTGGAGAACACTTTTCGCGTGTAGTGAAATAATTGATACTCGCGCAAGGTTTTCAGCAAATAACACAAAAATGCCGAGTTTTTCATTAAAAATGCATATATATTTGAAATTGTAAAGCGTAAAATTTCTCTATAGTTGCAGTGAAATATATTTCCTTGAAACAGTTTTCAAAGCTTTTTCCGACTCCTTCAATAAATCTGTAACACTCATTTCCACGTCACCTTTGAGGTAGAGTTTTGGGTGAGTTTTTCCACAGTGGTTTCCCCATTAGGCCTATTCTATGTTTTTTCTAGTTTAAGATGATGCCATTAAGTACTTGAAAAGTCCTCTTCATTAGTCACAGAAAGATCATCAGTGAGATCATCTGCAGTTTTGGAATTCAGACAACTTTAGCCATGACAATTATTGCACATTATAGAACAGGGTAATCCATATTTTACACAACCACCATTTCCCGCACCCTAATTTGCAGCCACATGAAATAAGTTTCAAAATATTTGCAGGGGCTGGTGCCTCAGTTGTGTAAACAGCTGACAGAGAATTGCACATTTTTTTCTCATCTCAGGCTGAAGTGTTTCTCCTCACCGAGTTCTGAATTTGGTGAAAGACACGATAAGAAAGTTGCCTATCTGCTGCAGAAGTGGACGGAAGACTTGATAATAACTCAGCATTATTTGAATGACTGGCATTTGTTATTTGTTAAAGGAGTGAAATCTGTAATGATTGAAATTTATTTCAGTTTGTGGGGCTTTGTACAGAGTGAAAATGAAACGCTCTCCAGCGGCTGCAACTTCATCATGAGTCGATTGAGGATTGTTGAAAACTGATACCATTTCTTACAGAGAGTCATCTTTGTTCAGGAGGTTGATAGTGTTAATTTTTACAAACCAGTAAAGTGAGGACGTTGTTCGCAACCACTTAAAGCATGAGTTACCAAAACTGATTCTTTGCAGTTCTTTAGAATATTTGAGCGCTGTAAATCTCGAGACTATAAAATCTTGCCTGCCACAACTACTTCTCTGTTGTGTCAGCTACTTCCTCAGTCTTCTTGCGGATCTCTTACCCAACCTGCTCCACGGATTTAGCTCCTCTATTTTGTCTCTAAGTATCTCTCTCCTCTGTGGTCTTCAAACATCTCCTTTACTTTGGTTTGTGGTCAGGTCAATACCAGCAACAGCCTTCATGCTTTAACGTATTCACCAATGTTCTAAATGCATCAGACGTCGCCCTGCAGTAATTGGATGTCAACCAACTTCCTGGTGATGCTAGGGTTTTAGTCCCTGATTCCCTACGCCTACTTATGTCTTGCCACAAACTCTCTTCTTCCTTTTACGTATTTATACCTGTGGGACACGTGGTGCTTGACAGCTGTCACTGTTGGGAGGGAGGTGTGCAGACTCTGTGAGACTCTTCTTAGGCTTAAGACCAGTCTACAATCTGATACAATTCTAATCGTCGGATTATTATTAATAATAATAAGCTTTATTATTACGATGATAATTTCTTCTGTGTCTTGGTGGCAGAGCTTTAGTGTCACGGTCCCTTTAAAGCCCCTGCCGCTGCATTCACATAGGCCTTTTGTCTGGTGAGGGGGGGAGGGGGAATGATGCCAACCACCGGATTCTCACACTTACAGTAGTTCTCTTCTGACAAAGAAGTTTGCCCCTCTCTGGGATGACTTCCTTTATAATAACTTCCGCTAATTGTAATCGAAGTGAACTGAGATGTGTGAGTGATCATGGCCTTGTGGCAGACTAATAGATTTACAGATTGCCCCGGAGGGGGCTATTGGGCACCCCATTACATCCCAGGTGAAGCGCAGAAGCGTTTACAGCGCCTAACTGGGAAGCATGCGGAGTTCATGCTTGCCTTTATGACTCATGCATTAAGGGCGTGGAAGCCTGAAGGGTCATGGGTTTTGTCAGCAAGTTACATAAAGTGACAGAATGATGAGTGTGTGGGGTGGGGAAATTCCGGTACATTTCATCTGTTTATAGCAAAGCGTGGCAGGTCCCATAATGTCAAGTGCCAGGCCTGTGACTAGGAGGAGGGATATCTGGTCAGGAGGAAGAGGTGTTGGTAACGGCTGGGGACCTGTAGGAGGAGGTCATAGGGCAAGTGGAGGATGTAGGAGGAGGTGAGTCGGGTTGACCACAAAGTTTACAAACAGTGCGGTGAGGCTCAGGGTTGCCAATGTATCCCATAGGTACCTGTACCCTAGGCGCAGTCTCATGTACATAATCTGTTGAGATCGAGTCAGAGATTGATACTCTTTGTAGTGGCGGTTGGAGTCACCGGTTACGCGCGTCATAGTGGCATAGTGACGCTACCCCGTTGTTTCAGGTGTGTCCAATTTTCGTCGAATGCCTCTCGTTGTGTGGCGTGTATGCGAGATTTGAGATGATTCAGGAGAGGGCGAGAGTGGCTTCAATATCTTCTTGTGTCGCTTCTTTGGCAAGCCGATCAACAGTGTCACAGGCAGTTATTCCTATATGACGGGATCCAAATAAACTTGACACGGATGTCATCAGTTTGTTCTAGCCTGGCGACGGCGGCTAGGGTGTGTTGGGCGGCAGGAGGAGGGGGGAGGTAATTTGAGCCTCGCTAGTGCAGAAGTGCTGTCACTGATAATTATCAGGAGGTTTTGGCGTTCAGTGCGAGCATAGGTCGCACCCTCATGAATGTCCGCGAGGATGGCTATGCTTTCAGTGTCAGTGGAGGAGGCCCAGTCGTGGACCCTGATTTTCTTGCGGGCCTGGCGCTCAGAAATCCATACAGCTGCCCCAGCACAACCCAGCCGGTCTTGACCTCGGTGGCACCCTCGCTCGTCCAGTGTTGCCGTTCAAGACAGTTGGACTTATTTTCTGTGGGGAGGGGGATTCCAGTTCTTCTCGACGAGATTGTTGGTATCTCTTTGTGCTATCACGAGGTACGCTGTATCTCGCTATGAATGGTGGATCATGTGCACAATCATAGTCCTTTAGAAAACATAGAAAAACAAAACTTTTTGTAAGGCAATAATGCAGTTCCAGTCAGTTGCTTGTTTTGGTGTTTTTGTTTTACTATTAGTTACTTATGTTCTCTTTTACAGTTCTCATAAACGAATTTATCTCTATGTACTATCACTATTTACACTATTCCTATGAATGGTGATCGTAATCACAGTTTTTTTTTTTAGTTTAACAAATTTATTGACAAAGAGTACAGTACAGTTTGTCTATTCTGAGTAATTCAGTCAGGTCTTGACACTGAGGGTGGTATCACCTCTCACTGCCACGCAGGACAGAGATTCATACACACAGAAATACATCATATTCATTAGCAGTATCTATAGGTCAGAATCGTGCGGGTGATGTCACTGTTCGCTGCCACAGTTCATTCCTTAAGAAATGTCACACACAAAACAAAACTTTCTTTGTGGCACCAATAATATGTCTTGGTCACCACCAGTCTCTGGGCTTATTGCTTGTCCTAATTTTGTTGATCACTTCAATTTATTTTTAGTCTCCACCGCGGTCACTGTTGTCACTATGGACTGTCTTAGCTAAGGCACAATCCTACTTTTACTGATCGGCCTTTGGATGATCAATCACAGCCATCCACTGATCTCTTTTAAAATTTTCCAAATAAATCTTGTTATATGGCAATGATATTGTGGTTGTATACCTCCGGCCTATTCCTCTGGTCAGTAGAGAGTGTTTTTACATATACAATTGCGAATAACTTTAAAAATCCTACATCGATTTACACATTCACATCACTAAGACGATATTGATGCTATTATGTAATCACTGACCAATTGCCACTGCTCAGCAACGAAGGCACGAGTACCAAGACATAAGAACATAAGAATGGAGGAAACTGCAGCTGGCCTATTAGCCCATACTGGGCACTCCCATTTACACCCAACTCATCCACTACTCTATTTCCAAACGAATGTTTACCTATCTCGCGCCAAAATCTAAATTTGTCTAATTTAAAACCATTGCTCCGAGTTTGCTCCTGGTTGGATAGTTTGAGTACCATTGTTATATCATATTTGTTTTGCCCTGACTTCCATTTATACACCTCGATCATATCGCCCCTCACTCTACACATCTCGAGGGAGTGCAATTTAAGATGCTTTAACCTGTCTCTGTACTCAAGGTTCCTAATGCCCGAGATTAGTCTTGTCATTCAACTCTGAATTCTTTCTAGGGATTCTATATCTATTCTGCAGTACGGTGACTAGAACTGAGCTCTGGGTAGTCCAAGTGAGGTCTCACAAGTACAAGATATAGTTTTAGGATAACCTCGCTAGTCTCGTAACTAATACTCCTTTGTATGAACCCAAGTACTTTATGTACATGTTCTGGGTACTCAATTCTAACTACAGGAGCAAACACAAACACCTGTAGAGTTTTTGTAGGATCTATTTGCTGGATGTACAGAGGTGCGAGCAAAGACGACGGTTTCCTACACTCTCTATGGGTCAACTGACCTCTCTCTATGGGTCAACTGACCTCAGGCGACATGTGGCAAGTGATGTCGCCAGGCACATTATCTAAGCGTGTGGTGACACAAAAAATACATTGCCACATTCTGCTAGCTAAATAAGTAATGAATATAAATGGAGTACATACATAATATACATACAACATACACAATATACATACACCTCCCCCCCCCCCTATAAGATCATAAAAAAAGTCTTGAGCGGACCTTTTCTTTTGGATCCGTTCTGAGCGTCGAGGGACTAGATCACTGGGAAGGGTATGGGACTCAACACTGGTGGCGGGGTCAGCAGAAGGCATTGTTACGGGGCGGAGAAAACGGCGGTTCCTCCACCACACACGACCACTGGGTAACCGCACCTGGTAGTCCCGTGACCTACCGAGACCCATGACTACGCCTACTTTGTCCCAACGTAGGGAGGTCGGGTCCTGAACACGGACTTGGGTGCCGACACTCAACTTGGGGAGAGAACGGGCGTGGTCGTTGTAGCGGGCGACGACGTCTTGAACACGTTCGGCGGCTCGGCGATCACAATCCTCTGTCTTGGCCTGCCACTCCTTGGAGAAGGATTGAGGGTGAGCAGGGACACAAGAACGAAGGGGGCGTCCATACAAGACCTGGGCAGGGGAGCGTCCGGTGTGATTGGGTGCGTTGCGGAGTTCAAGGAGACCCTGGTCGAAGGCCTCACAGTCAATATTCCCAGAAAGGGCCACTTTGAGGATGAGGTGCTTCAGGGATTTGACAGCAGCCTCAGCGTGGCCGTTGGACTGCGGATAATGGGGCGATGACAACACATGCCGGACTCCCCATCGGTCAAGGAACGCAGCAAAGTCCTGGTTTGTGAACTGGGGCCCTCCGTCGGTTCGCAGGCGCACAGGAACGCCCATGTCATGGAAGTAGTGGCGGAACTTGCTGATGGTGGCGGCAGACGTCGTATCATTATCGCACTTGATGACAGCCGGCCAACCAGAGAGACGGTCGACGATAACCAGGAAGGACTTTCCTGACACACAGAAAAAGTCGGCCGACACAAACTCAAAGGGGCGGGTGGGGTTGACGTCACTCATGAAGGGTTCCTGCTGCTGGCTGGGTTGTAGTACTTGACAGGGCTCACACGCATGGACAGCATTGGAGATGTCAGAGTTGATGCCGGGCCAGAACACAGTCTGTCTTGCACGTCATTTGGTGGCCTCAGCTCCACGGTGACTGTCGTGAAGGCGAGCCAAGACGTGGGGACTTGAGGCAGCAGGGACAACTACCGAAGGAGAGGTGTCACAGGCAAAAGGTAGGGGTAGGGCGACAGCAGGGTGGTTGCTTCTCCCTTCGTGGACCCTGTTGGCGTGTTTTACCTCGAGAATAGCTTTTGGGAAGTCCTGGGAGATGATGGCCAACTTTTGGCAATGTCTGTAGGACAGCAGAGGAGTCAGGACACCATTATGCACATCAATCCAGGCTTGACACGACCTGTTGCCAAAGGTGACATGTGCTTGGAGTGAACCTAGGGCTGGGGCCATCTGTGAACCATCTGCCGTGAAGCGGAGATCCTTGGGAGGCGGTCCTAGATCACTCGGAGAGAGCCCCAGACATTGCAAATGCTGGGGACCGATGACTGTAGCATCAGCGCCGGTGTATTGCAGCATCTCGAGATGGGATGACACACTGCCGTAGGTTACGATGACGCTGATGTGCTGGGGAACTTTGGTCCTGGGATGCGAGGAGCAGTACACCTTCCTAATATGGCTTGAGCGTCGTCCAGGGTTATCATGCCTCTGATTTGGTGACTGTGGGCGGCCCTTACTGGTGAAAGGGCGCTGCTGCTTCCACCGACGCTGTCCCTTGGGTTTGTTGGTCGGGCAACACTTGTCATAGTGGTCATAGTGGCCCAGACGACCACACACATTGCACTGGATGCGATTGGCTGGGCACCATACTGTAAGTGACCAGTGGCCCTTACGGTCACAACTGTTGCAGGTAGACTCAGCAGCTGGACACACCTGTATCCCGTGCTGCTTACCACAGTTGTTACAAAAGGAGCCGGGCGTGGGCGTGGTGGACGTAGGCGTTGGGGTGGACTTCTTGTACTGGGACATAGCCCTCACGGCTGTGGGGGGAGCTCGGATGGCAGAGGTGGCACACCTGGCAGCCTCATAGGAGCGACATCTTGTCAACACATCCTCAAGAGAAGAGGAAGAGTCGAGGGAGGTGAGGCGTTGGACAAGCTCCTCGTCCTTAACACCCATCAGGATTACCTGCTTCAACTGGGTCTCCTCGCATTGCTGGTGATTACCGGGACATATGTCTACCTCTTCCGAGGCTCTCTTGAGTCGCACATAGAAAGTGTCAAAAGTCTCGCCCTCCATCTGTCTACAGCTAAACACTTCCCTCCTGCGGAAAGCTTCATTCCGCTGACCTTTGATGTGCCGTTGTAGAACCTCCAGTACCTCCTCTACAGACAACGAAGAAGTCGGGGGCACCTGCAACGTATATTCCAAGACACGCTGCGTTTCCAAAGACAGGCACATACATAGCTGAATGAGTTGTTTAGGCTGTGGCAACCTCTGGAGATCCACCATTGTAGCATAATCAGTCCATCGTCGCCGCCATTCACGAAAAGTCTGGAAAGTCACATCAGGCTTCAAGATGGGTGGGGGTTGGACAGCCGCTTTGGGTGGGGCTGGAGGGCGTAAAGAAGGTGTTGATGAGGTACCTGCACCAGTCGGTACCGAAGCGGTGGGAGAGCCGGGGGCTTGGTTAGCAGTGAGGCGAGATATCAAAACTTTAAACCGTTCACTATCTTCCAATCTCCCTTTTTCGTCCTCAACACATCTTCTAGCTTCGTCCTGACGCCTTTCCTCCCTCATAAACTTCATTAAAGCAATTACCTCTGAAGACAAGGCTGAAGATCGAGGTGAAGGGCTGCGAGATGTGGTGGGAGAAGCTGGGGCATCTTGTTCCAACTGGTCATTGTGGTCATCCATTTCTGTAGAGCTGTCATCCGTCTGAGGCGTCATCCGGGTGTCAGCTGCACCACTAGGTAAGGCACGAGACATAATTACTTAATCTGTATAATGTGTCTCAAATCAATGTTGACCGGTCAGCCCGTCGTATCAATGAGATCTGAGAAAACAAAATTAATTGAATACACAGATAAGTAGATTATATATAAAATATATATAAAGAGATGACTGCAGTGTGTTCGTTCGTGTGTGTGTACCCGTGGGTTGGTGTGTGTGGCTGGTGGGGTGTGGAGGCGGGGGGTTAGGCGGGCGGTCGAGCGCGCTTAGTCAGTTACCCTTGAGAGATGGCCCTGGAAGGGTGTGCTGGACGCTGCTCCTTACAAATGCCCTATACAAGCCTTCCACCTTGGGAAATCCCTAGAAAAAGGGCACACTTAAGCACTACACACACAAGGCACTTATAACACTTCACAGAAACTTGCCGTCACTGTAACACTTCTCAAACTCGTTGTTAATTCAAAACGAGTTTTTGTGGGAGACGTGGAGGTTAGGGAGAGCATGGGTCCATAAGCCGGTTTTGCCACAGACTTTACACATTTGCACTTTCACTGGTCCAGTCAATTAACTCACTGCACCATGTACATGTTCTGGGTACTCAATTCTAACTGTGGGAGTGAACACAAACACCTGTAGAGTTTTTGTAGGTTCTATTTGCTGGATGTACAGTGGTGCGAGCAAAGACGATGGTTCTTTTCACTCTCTATGGGTCAACTGACCTCTCAGGCGACATGTGGCAAGTGATGTCGCCAGGCACATTATCTAACCGTGTGATGACATGAAAAATACATTGCCACACTCTGCTAGCTAAATAAGTAATGTATATAAATGGAGGACATACATAATATACAATGTATACATACACTTTGTTAGTCTTTTTAAGAGCAAATACACATTGTTTAATAGTGCTAAGATTCTTACATTACTCCTAAATCTTTCTCACAGTCGGATTTCTCTTTAACGACGTTGTTCATCTGATATGTGGTTTTTCTCTTTACATCTCCTCGACTAAGTACTTTGCATTTGAGCACAATAAATTTCACATACCAATTTTCAGATCATTCGAAAATTTGTTTAGATCTTCCTGTAGTTTTGCGGAATCCTCGTCAGATTTAATTTCACGCCCTATTTTACTGTAGTGTCATCAGCAAATTTACTTATGTTGCTGTCTACGCCTATATCTATGTCGTTTATTTATATAATAAATAATAATGGTCCAAGTACTGAGCCTTGGGGTACTCCACTAGTGACGTTACCCAATCGGATTTAGTGTCGTTAATGCTTAATCACTGTTCCCTCTCCTGTAACCACGCCCTAATCCATTTTAGAATATCTTCCTCAATGCCATGAGCCTCCACATTTCGTATTAGTCTTTCATGGGGGATTCTGTCGAAGGCTTTACTAAAGTCGAGGTATACAACATCATAATAATGCCCGTCGTCCACTGATTCGAAAACATCTGAGAAGAATGTTATTAGATTAGTCAGACATGAATGCCCGCTTGTGAAGCCATATATAGTCGGTGCCTTGGGTGTCATGTTTAAATTTTCAGTGGTGAAAACAGTTGAAAAATCTCTGTTCAGATTATTGCTCATTTCTCCGTCGTTATCTATTAGCTCGTTAGTATCTGACTGTATAGGTCCAATTTTGTCTCGTGTTTTCGTTTGATACATTTGAAAGAATCCCTTGGGGTTTGACTTCGCCTCCCTTGCTACCTTCAGTTCACCACGATTTATTCTCTTACCTTTAGCCTTCCTTTTGTCCTATAATATTCTTTAAATAATTATTTATCCATTTGGGGTCATTATTTAAATTGTTGTGCAACTTGTCAACCTCAGATCTCGTGATCAGGTCATCCTCAACCGTCATATTTTGTGAGTTTATCGTTGTCAGGTCTCCAGGTAAAGTGAGGTCGCCCTCTGTGGGTACATTGTGTGAGGTCACCTCACGTGAGGTCATGTAATTCATCCCCAAACGTGATACCCCTTCTCTCAGCTGCCTCTTCAAACTATCAAAGTTTGCCCTTCTGAAATCTGGGACTTTACTGAAATTTTCCTTGCGACTGACATTAAGTTCTACTTTGAATTTCACTTCTCTGTGGTCACTGTTAGTTATTTCATTCCATACCTAGACATTACTAATGAGGTTTTCTCTGTTTGATAGAACTAAATCGAGTATATTATTACCCCGGGTGGGTTCAGCTATATGTTGACTTAGGAAACAATCCAAAATGTTTCAAGAAAATCCTCTGATTCTGAGTTACCCATAATGTCGGTCCAATCTATTTGACCAAAGTTAAAGTCGTCGACTATACAGACTTTGTTATGTCTCGATGCCCTGCACATTTCATCCCAAATAGGTACCTCATTAACTCTATAAAATTTAGGAGGTCTATATATTACCCCTATAATTAATTTTTCCTACCATCGGCTAATTCTATCCAAATTGCTTCGGTATTCAGTTCAGTTTTTATTTCCTTATTTATTTCTCACTTCAGATTATACCTGTGACATAGATTGCTACCCTGCCTCATTTCCTAATCTGCCTATCGGTGTGGAATAATTTGTAACTTGTAATTTGATATTTGGTAAGTAACTCACGTGAGTCTAAGTTTATCCATGTTTCGGTGAATCCTATTATATCATTTTTTTCGGTACATACCAACGCCCTGATTTCATCCATTTTGTTTCTCATACTCCTATTGTTTTCGTGGTACACATTTAAGCTAGTCGTGATCTGAGTCCTCCTGTAAACGCCTTGGTTAAGAACGTTCAGATGACGGGCAAGTCGAAGGGAATGATTGAAACTCGCCTTTTGACGCATTCAATATTTATTGATGTGGTCAAAACCTGCAGACAACAAGGCGTTCATTAGTATTACATGGTGATCTATCTGATACATAATTAGTTAGTATCAGACGATTTCATCTTAATTACAATTGATTATTGAGCATAGTGACATGATACAAAGTTCATAACTCTATTAATCTTAGTTACACTTCATTCCGCATTGTCTTATTGCTCCAGATAAGGCAGGAACGAGTAGGCATAATTAGTCCACAATATTTCAGTACTGAGGGGTATGTCATCACTTTGGCTGTACTTAAAGTGCGGGTCAATGCGAACCAGTATGGTGTTCCAAGGGACAATAGTACTGTGTAAATTGTTCCAGCACAAAACTCGGCCAGGATTCGGAGTCGGTGTTTACCACAGAGGGCTGGTGGCTGCATGGTCCTCACAGCATCACTCGAAAGGGCGATCTGCATCACGGAGGCCAGGCGGCCACGCCACCCTCTAAACCATACACTCAGCAGAATCAGGGCATCTTGTTTGTGCAGGTCGCGTGGTGGGGGCGCACGTGGTCGCAACGGGTAAGGCAACGCCAGCACTGTAGTTGAAGCCAGCGGCGATAACGCCTCCCTTTGTCGTGTGTACCCACTCCCACGGCAGTCTGCTCGATCCCCATGCTCACATGTTCCCCTAGCAATTTAAAGACTTCGACATCTTTTGAACTGCCTTCTCGAGAGAGCCAGCCAGGGTTGCCACCCCATCTCCAGACAGATGCACCCCATCCCTAGCATAAAGGTCCCTTCTGCCGTAAAAGCTGTCCCAATTATAAATGAATGGGACTGATATTGACTTGCAATATCTGTCAAGAAGGCCGTTGACACCAACTGCCCTTCTGACCTCACTAGGGGAAAGATCACGGCAGGGTTAGCTCCCGAGGGATAATTATCAGATATGGCCAGGCTATGTGCGGTCTTGGTTGTGTGAGTTTGTTGACCAAACTGGAGTGGTCCATGGAAGAATTGGCGAGGGCCAAGGAAGAAATTGAGAGGGCCACGTTGGAGAACCTGAAATTAAAGGAAGAGCTGGCGAGGTTAAAAGGGGAGGCTGGACAGGGAAAGCCAGTGTCTGACAAAAACTCAAGCGAGTGGAAAGTTGTGAGGAGTGGGAGGACCAAGCTGGTGGTGAAGAAGTACACCAAGGATATGACAACAACGACAACAACAGCTAAGTGTACCAACTCGTTCAGTCCATTGATAGACGAATTGTACGTTAGTACAGTCAAGGAAAGGGATGACAAGGAAGGTATAAAAACTTTAATTGTTGGTGACTCACAGGTAAGGTACATGGACAGGGCCTTTTGTGGTAAAAACAAAAATAGGATGAGGGTGTGTTTGAGAGGAGCTGGGGTGGGGGATATAATTGACAGGATGGAAAATATCTTGTCTGGTAATGGGAACAAACCCGTTATCTGCCTCAGTGCAGGAGGCAATGATATTGGCCGGTGTAGGAGCGAGGAGTTTCTTGATAAGTTCAAGGCAGCTACAGATCGTATTAGGTCTAAGGGAGGGATCCCTATCATATGGGGTGTCCTGCCTAGGAGGAGAGTTGGCAGTGAATGGTTGTCAAGGGCGGTTGGTGTCAACGGCCGTCTTGACAGATATTGCAAGTCAATATCAGTCCCATTCATTGACAACTGGGACAACTTCTACGGCAGAAGGGACCTTTATGCTAGGGATGGGGTGCACCTGTCTCGGGATGGGGTGGCAACCCTGGCTGGGTCTCTAGAGGGGGCAGTTCAAAGGATATCGAAGTCTTTAAACTGCTAGGGGAACATATGGGCATGGGGGTGGGGGAAACTGCAGTGGGAGCGGGTAAATAAAGTAAAAGATTCCAGGGAAATAGTGTTAGGAATGATGACAAAACTAAATTAAACAGGGAGTTTAAAACTAAACGCGGTAAGGGGAGGACTCAGAACACGACTAACTTAAATGTCTACTACGCGAACAGTAGAAGTATGAGAAACAAAATGGATGATATTAGGGCCTTGGTATGTACCGAAAAAATCGATATAATAGCATTCACTGAAACATGGATCAACCTAGACACACGTGAGTTGCCGGTCGAATACCAAATTGCGGGTTACAAATTGTTCCATACCGATAGGCAGACCAGGAAAGGAGGCGGAGTAGCGATCTATGTTAGGGATAATCTGAAGTGTGAAATAAATAAAGAAATAAATACTGAGCGGAATACAGAAACAATTTGGATAGAATTAAGCGACGGTAGGGAAAACTTAATCACAGGAGTAAAATATAGACCTCCCAATCTTGATAGAGTCAATGAGCGACTTATCTGGGTTGAAATGCGCATGGCTTCCATACACAACAAAGTCTGTATAGTAGGCGACTTTAACCTTGTCCAAATAGATTGGACTGACCTTACGGGTAACTCAGAATCAGAGGATTTTCTCGAGACGATCCAGGACTGTTTCCTAAGTCAACATATAACCGAACCCACACGGGGTAATAATATACTCGATTTAGTTCTGTCGAATAGAGCAAACCTCATTAGCAATGTCGAGGTAAGGAGCGAACTTGCAAACAGCGATCACAAAGAAATTAGATTCCAGTTAGATTTTCAGGGCAGATGTAAGGAAAATTCCACTGAAGTACCAGATTTCAGAAGGGCAAACTTTGACAGTTTAAAGAGGCAGCTGAGAGAGGGGGTGTCGCGCTTGGCCGTGAACCTGACAGATGACACCGACCTGATAACGAGATCTGAGATTGCCGAGTTCCACGACAATTTAAATAATGAGTTACTTAATGCACAAAGGCAGAACATACCGTACAAAAAACTCAGATCAGACAACAATGACCCTAAATGGATAAATAATTATTTAAAGAACATCATTGGCCAAAGGAAGGCTATAGGTAGAAGTATAAAGCATTGCAAAATTCACCTCCGGGACTATTATAGGGTATTGGCGAGTAGGGTTAAAACCGAGATAAGGAAAGCCAAGAAGAATAATGAGGTAAGGATATCAAGGGAGGCGAAGACAAACCCCAAAGGATTCTACCAAATGTATCAAACTAAAACACGAGAAAAGATTGGACCAATACGGTCAGATACCGGCGAGCTAACTGATAACGACGGAGAAATGAGCAATAATCTGAATAAATATTTTTCAACAGTTTTCACCACCGAAAATTTAAACATGATACCCGAGGCACCGACTCTATTCGGAGATAGTGAAGAAAACAAATTAAGCGAGATAGTCGTGACTAGTAACGATATTAGTAAGCAAATAGACAAACTAAAGCCTAATAAGTCACCTGATCCAGATGAGATATTTGCCAGAATATTAAAGGAATGTAAGGAAGAGCTTAGTATGCCCTTAGCAAAGTTGTTTAACATGTCCTTAAAACAAGGTGTAGTACCAGAATCCTGGAGGATAGCGAATGTAATACCGATTTTCAAGAAGGGGGGATAGATCACTATCCTCTAACTACCGCCCAATCAGTCTAACATCAATAGTAGGCAAATTACTAGAAGCAATCATTTCAAACTCTATTCGAAATCACCTGGAGAAGCACCGATTGATCAATGATTCCCAGCATGGTTTCACAAGCGGACGTTCTTGTCTAACTAATCTATTAACATTCTTTTCATCAGTTTTCGAATCGGTGGACGAGGGGCACAATTATGATGTGGTATATCTCGACTTTAGCAAAGCCTTCGACAGAGTCCCCCACGAAAGACTAATTAGAAAGGTAGAAGCACATGGCATCAAAGGTAACATCCTTAAATGGATTAGGGCGTGGTTACAGGACAGGAAACAGCCAGTGAGCATTAACGGCACTAAGTCCCATTGGAGCAACGTCACAAGTGGAGTTCCCCAAGGCTCAGTACTTGGACCATTATTATTTATTATATACATAAACGACATAGATATCGGCATAGACAGCAACATAAGTAAATTTGCTGATGACACTAAAATAGGACGTGTTATATAATCTGACGAGGACTCCGCAAAACTACAGGAAGATCTAAACAAATTTTCCGAATGGTCGGAAAAATGGCAGATGAAATTCAACGTGGACAAATGTAAATTACTCAGTATAGGAGATGTAAACAGGGAAACCAGATACCAGATGAACAACGATGCCATAAAGAAATCCGACTGCGAGAGAGATTTAGAAGTAATGATAAGCAGGAACCTTAAGCCAAGTAAACAATGTGTTTTTGCTCGTAACAAGGCTAATAAAGTACTTGGGTTCATACAAAGGAGTTTTAGTTACAAGACTAGCGAGGTCATCCTAAAACTGTATCTTGCGCTTGTGAGACCACACCTGGATTACTCAGTTCAGTTCTGGTCACCGTATTACAGAATGGATATAGAATCATTGGAAAGAATTCAGAGGAGAATGACAAGACTAATCTCGGGCATTAGGAGCCTTGAGTATAGAGACAGGTTAAAGCATCTTAATTTGCACTCCCTCGAGAGACGTAGAGCGAGGGGCGACCTGATAGAGGTGTATAAGTGGAAGGCAGGGCTAAACAAAGGGGACATTACAAAGGTACTCAAACTATCCAACCAGGAGCGAACTCGTAACAATGGTTTTAAATTAGACAAATTTAGATTTAGGCGTGAAATAGGTAAACACTGGTTTGGAAACAGAGTAGTGGATGAATGGAACAAGTTACCAAATATCATCATTAACTCGAATACGCTGAATAGCTTCAAACATAGGTTGGATGCTTATATGAGCAATAGGGGTTGGGTGTAAACGGGACTGCCCAGTATGGGCCAATAGGCCCGCTGCAGTTTCCTCCATTCTTATGTTCTTATGTTCTTATGTTCAACCATCCATTGCCAACTCTCCTTCTAGGCAGGACACCACATATGATAGGGATCCCTCCCTTCGACCTCATACGTCCAATAGCTGTCTTGAACTTATCAAGAAGCTCCTCGCTCCTACACCGGCCAATATCATTGCCTCCTGCACTGAGGCAGATAATGGGTTTGTTCCCATTACCAGACAAGATAATGTCCATCCTGTCAAATATATCCCCCACCCAGGCTCCTGGCAAACACACCCTCATCCTATTTTTATTTTTAGCACAGAATGCTCTATCCAGGTACTGTACATTGGGACAGTTACAGAGTTTACAGGAAGAGAAATGTGGGTCATCCCCTGCCTCAGATACATGCCAGATAGGTCTGTATCCTCACCTAATGCCAGCAGAGACAACATTATGTCTGTGGACCATAAGTCCACATCGACGATACTTGTGTGGATAAGGAAGAAAGTGATCATAGTGTTGGATGGTTATATTTTCAGCCCATTTGGTATCCCTGTGATGGGTTGTAGGGAGAACTGCGGCTGAACGTATTATCTTATGGAAGGTCCTGCTGGGCTTATATTTGGGCCTAAAAGATCCTGATTGCACAGCCATAATTTCGAGAATCGGTTATTGATTATTCTCAATAGAAGGATTTTTAAATAAACTTGTGTAATGCTGTGTGTCATGTTTTTATCTTTGGTTAAATAGTCTTTTATAATTTGTTATGGGTTTATTTTAATATTTTAGACAATTTAGAATTTTTAGTTACTTTTTATTTTCAGTACTTGAGTACTTTATGAATGAGATAGTTTTTACTCTACTTGAGTACATTGAACTTCGGATAGTTTTAAGTAAAAGAATACACAACACCACGAGAATAACGGGAGTATGGAGACAGATTACCATCTCGTCTGAACTGTCTCAAAACTGGGAGTATAGCAGTATATTAAGTTATTAACTGACGCCATAACTGAAAGCTGCCCTCTTTGAAATAGTGCTGAACTAATCACATGCAGAGAATATTCTAGAACAGGAAATACACATTACAATGAACTCCTGTATAGATTAGACATACATACATTGCTTCTAACTGGACTATATGGATAACCTACCTACAGTATTTAATACACACAAGTATTTCTTTTATATAACATGGAATAAAATATTGAGGGCTTACATGAGTGTGTAAGTTGTGACATGGCTGCAGTAGGTTGAGCTCTTATAGTGTAGCTGTGTATGTTGTGGAGTAGCTTTGTGAAGATTAGCTGTGTAACTTTTTACGTTGGTGCGCGTGTTGTGGTGTAGTTGTGTAGTTTATTGGGCAGCACTGTACGTTTTTCTATACTGTTTACATTATAGTGTTATCTGTACAGGTTTTGGCGAAAGTGTAATTTATAGCGTATCATGACAGGTTTTGGTGCGATGGCATAGGTTGCAGTATATCAGTATTAGATGTGAGGTAATTGTAAGTTTAGATGTAGCTGCATAGATTGTATTATTACAGTGGAGTCGGCGTTGTAACATTGCAGATTTGGTTGTAAAGATACAATCTGTGGAGTACACAAGGTGTATCATTGACAGGTTTGGGCGAGGTCTGCCGAGGGTGAACCTGGTGTCATTTCCTCGCTCCGGAAACACCTGGACACGTTACCTGTTGGAGGCCGCCACAGGGGTCTTCTCCGGCTCCGTCTACAGTGACAGAACTCTTTATAACAACGGTGAGTAAACTGTCCCAAGTCTAAGCTAATAAGACACACGAGTGAACTGCCCTAACTTTGAATTAACTTAATAAATACAACTTTACTTCAGCTAATTATATAAGAAGTGAGAGTGAATGTCTGTGAATGTATTAACTCTTAAGACTAGTCTGTGAATTTCTCCTGATTCAACTGCCTATATAAAATAAAAAATGTCAGTGAACAGCTCTGACTCAGCTAATTAAAAAAGCGATTATCAAACTCCTTGTCTAAAGTAATAATAATAAGATTGGAAGCTAAGCAACGTTTAATCAGCTAACTTTAAGACTTATGAGTAAACATCGTCTTGAGTTAACAAACTCTAAGGCGCGAGTCAGCAAATCCTTGACTTTGAGCTAAGAGTCATAGGTTTTGTTCACAAGTATTATATTACTTCTGACTGAATAACCCAAAATTCAATTTCCTTAATATTTGTGAATGAACAATTCAAATTTTCAACTGAAAATATTAACATGTGGGTATCAATAACTTGCTGACTCAATTAATTCAGCAAGACAATTATCTTGACAAAACTCTGATGCGAGTCACCCTTTATTAGTTGTAAGGAACATATGACTCAACTAACTTTACAAAACATGTAAGCATGCGCTCACCTGACTTAACAAACTTATTAGAATATATTAATCACTCAACAAAGTCTTGTAAAATTTGTATGACAATAACTCTGACTCACCGATAATAATTGTGAGTGAGCAATTTCAAGGCTCATCTAATTCCATATGACTTGAGATTAGGTAGGTCGTAGGCAGCCATCAAACAGGGAGGTACTACCGGTTGGGAAGATATTGGAAGCATAATGTGTTGTCTAATGGTCGACCCTGCCGCCATGTGACCAAGTCCCTCATTTATCACTCTTGGTCTTTTCTTATTCATTTTTGTATTTATTTATTGTTCTTTGCCATTATTATTTGACTTTTTCTGGGTGTATTTATTTTATTTTATATTTATTATTATTATTATTATTATTATTATTATTATTATTATTATTATTATTATTATTATTATTATTATTATTATTGTTATTGTTGTTATTGTTATTGTTATTGTTATTGTTATTGTTATTATTATTATTTCGCCCCCAGGCCCTGATATGAGTCAGTGACCTGTGCCCAAGTGGGCTAATCCCCTAAAAAATAATTCCATAAGACTTAACAGTCAGTAACAACCTAACTCAACCATTTCTAAAAAGAGTTGTCAGTGAACTAATCCTATTCAGTAATTCCGGAAGAATTTGTAAAGAAACAACCAAACGACTCAACTTGCCATGAGCCTTATAAGGAAACCACCCCAAGTCTCAACCAACCCCATAAGACTCATTAGTGAACATTCCAAACATACAATTAACTATATGAGACAACAAGAGTGATCAAAGGTGTGTGTGTGTGTGTGTGTGTGTGTGTGTGTGTGTGTGTGTGTGTGTGGCCTTAGACCATCACGTGGCACCTCTGACATGATCTTTGCTGCTCGCCAGATACAGGAAAAGTGCAGAGAACAGCGTCGTGACGTGTACATGGCTTTCATCGGCTTAACCAAGGCCTTCGACTTGGTCAACAGGGAAGCCCTCCGGTGGACCCTCAGCCGTTTTGGCTGCCCCCCAAAATTCATCGCCACTATGAGGCAATCCGAAAATGGCATGAACTGCAATGTCCTGCACAATGGCACCCAGTCTGAGTTCTTCCCCATCCAAACGGGGTTTAAACAAGGGTGTGTACTGGAACTAACTCTCTTTTCCATTTTCTTAGCTGCCAATTTAGCCGGCGGGGTGAACATCGAGTACTGGGTGAATGGTCTTTTCACCATAAGACGACTCCAGGCAAGAACAAAGGTGTCGGCAGCTTCCATTTCCTCACTTCAGTATGCAGACGAACTCACTCTTGTTGCTCACACTGAACGAGACCTACAGGAGATCCTGAACACTACGCAGATGCGTATGCATATTTCGGCCTTGAGGTGAATGTACATAAGACTCAGATTCTCTTTCAATCTGTCCCTGGTTCAGACACACCTCCACCGTCCATCCATTTGAATGGGACTATCCTCTCTAATGTTACCCACTTTCGGTATCTCAGCTCGCACCTGTTCACCACCGCGGACATCGATGAACAGATTTAGCATCGGATAAGATGTGCATCTCAAGCCTTTGGCAGACTCCGAAACGGTGTCTTCAGCTGTAGGGAGCTGAAATTATCTACAAAGTTACACGTATATCGAGCAGTGGTCCTCCCCACCCTGCTATATGGCAGGGAGACATGGGTCACATTCAGGAAGCACCTCAAGCCACTTGAAAACTTTCACCAACGTAGTCTATGTGCCATCCTTCGGAAGACAAGAGAACAAATACCAGTATTCTCGCTGACACTAACTGTAGGAGCATCGAGGCTACTATTATCCATGAACAACTACGTTGGACTGGCCATGTTACCTGCATGGACGTCAGTAGACTGCCGAAGCAGCTATTTTACAGTCGCTTAACGAATAGTAAACGTAACGCCGGCGGGCAACTGAAAGGTATATGGATAGTCTTCAGACAAACCTGAAGAAGTGCCAAATCGACCTCCTCACCTGGGAGACGATTAATCCACATTGTAACGCTTGGAGGAGCACCACACGAGGTGTCAATACTTTTGAGTTAACCCGACTGCAAACCGAGGCAGACAAGTGCCAAAGCCAGAAAGTCGCTGCCGCCGCCCCTTCCGCACTAGGTGTAGCCCTCCACCTGTGCAACATCTGTGAACAACTCTGCCGGTCCCGTATCGGCCTCTTTAGTCACCTCAAAACTCACCAACTTGGGTGACATCCCTAATAACTCATATCATTGTATCATAGTTGGATGATCGTCATATTCGTTTCCTAGTGACAGCAAAGTAGTAGTAGAAGTGTGTGTGTGTGTGTGTGTGTGTGTGTGTGTGTGTGTGTGTGTGTGTGTGTGTGTGTGTGTGTGTGTGTGTAACCACCTGATTTAATTAACTCAACAATACGTACAAGTGAATAACCCACTGACTAAACTAGTTCAATAAGCCTTGTTTGAGAATAACCTCCTGACTTAACTATGGTAAATATGACTTGTGAGTGAAAAAGCTGACTCAACTAAATTTATGAGACCTGGAAACACTCATCTGCCTCAACTAACTTATTAAAGTTTGTAACTGAGCAATTCAATGCCTCAATAATCCCTGAGACTTGTAACTTGACTAGAACAATTATAGAACTCAACTGACTCTAGAGGACTTGTGCATGACCATCACTAAGATTTAACTTATTACTAGTGACTGAAGAACCCCAAGAATCACTAACTCCATGAGACTTGTGAGTGAACAAACCTTGTGACTCAGACTCCTCAGGGCACAGCCTAGATCACAGCCAATTCTGGAAAACTCCCAACTCAAAACTCAACTGTATCTGAGACTTGCATGTTACTTAAATTGTGACTCCTTTACCTTGTAGTGTTTGGTCCAGGAAAACTCAGGCTACGTTTATCAGTTTATTGGTGTTGCTAGGAGAACTGTGCTCTTGCATGAAGCGAGAGTGAGTGGCCGTTCCGAACTTCCTAGGCGGTTTACTAATATATATACCGGCTGACTGAATGAAGATGTCTTGGCTTAAGTCTCGAACCAAGTTCAGCCACGTCATCCAGCCGACTCAACAACAGTTACATAAACAGAATTGCTAGTTACAGCAATTATAGACATTGTTAACTATATTACATTACATTGCATTACATTGCATTCACTATATCAGCCCCCTCCCGACGATCACTTGTAAGGAAAGTGACGCGTCGAAACCGAAGCTGCGGCCGTACCACACGGCCGGACCTCGTCCGCGGACATGAGCGTAGTGGTGGCGTAGTCACAGGTTCTGCGTCGCTTGCGGAGGCAGCATTGGTCGGCCTGTTTATGCTGGGGCCGGGAACATCTGTGTCCTCGTCAATGTAAGCCGGTTTCAGTCGGTCGATGGAGACTGTGTGCCGAACCTCTTGGCGGTCGATAGTATAAAACTTAGACAACCGGCGGAGCACCCTGAAGGGACCATAGTTGCAGTCGTGGTCCAGATGCCATTCGTCGTACGAAAACATGTGTTGTCCCGTCCAGTGCCTTGTTGATGAAGACCTGCTTCTGAGAGCTCTGCCATGATGGTGTAAAACGCAGGGACCGAATACAGTCACGGAGTGTCTCCACTTACTAACCAGTCTGCAATGATGGAGTAGATGTGAAGGCTAGAAATTCTCCAAATCGGTCTTAAGGTGAAAGCGCTCAACTAGCCCCTTGCTTGCTGGGTGTTAAGCGTTGGTGCGGATGCGGGAAGAGCCGAGCAGTTTCATCAGTTGATGCCAAAGTTTGGATTCGAATTGCCGGCCTCTATCGGTCCTCACAGTTGAGGGCACCCCGAAGTGAGCAACCCAACCAGAGACGAAGGCCTTGGCGACTGCTTGTGCGGTGATCTCGGTGATGGGTACTACTTCCGGCCAACGAGTAAAGCGGTCAGCAATTGTTAGAAGGTATCGGAAACCTTCTGAGGGCGGTAGTGGTCCAACAATGTCGACATGGATGTGGTCAAAGCAAGCTGATGGTGGCAGAAACGTACCAACAGGTGACTTAGTGTGCCGTTGGATTTTAGATCTTCGGCAGGCCGTGTATACCTTGGTCCAGCGTCGCACGTCACTGTTGATGGAGGACCAGACGTAGCGCTGTCTGACAAATCTCTGTGTTGCACGGATGCCAGGGTGCGAGGATGAGCACAGCGACTGAAACAACTGTCGGCACATATCCAGGGGAACTAGTGGATGGAGTCGGTTGGTCGATGTATCACAGAGCAACGTCCTGCCATTGGGGAGAGGAATGTCACGAAACTGGAGCCCGGTATCCGTGGTCCGTAGCTGTTGTATGTCGCTGTCGCATTGTTGAGCGTCAGCAAGCAGCGTGAAGTCCAGTTTGGAGGCGTCAGAGTCATCAGCCTTAAGCGTGAAAACGCGCGAGAGGGCGTCGGCGACGTTATTGGTTTCACCCTTGATGTGGCGAATGTTAGCCGTAAACTAGAGGATGAAATCCAGGTGCTGTTGCTCCCTTGATGAGTGCCGACCCGAGGCGTTAATTGCAGCCAACACAAGGGGCTTGTGGTCGATGTACAGGCAGAAATCGCGCCCCTCCAGGAAGCAGCGGAAGTGCTTTACAGCCAGGCATGCGGCGAGCAGCTCACGACCAAATGTAGAGTATCGCGTTTCCTGTGGCTGCAGGCTTTTAGAGTAGAAGGCCAGTGGTTCGGCGCGGCCGTAAATGTGCTGGTGAGTACAGCGCCGACGCCGGTATCAGAAGCTCTGCTAATAGGCTGGGAGGTGCACCAGGGTGAGGGTGGCTCAGTAGTGTAGCGTTGACCAAGGCTTTCTTCACCTCCTCGAAAGCTTGTGTTGCATATGTCGTCCAGAACACGGCTCTCATTACTGTCTTGTCTTTTTTTCGGTATAAGAGCGTAGAGCGGGCGAAGTAAGGAAGCGCAGCGAGGGACAGAATGGTGGTAATATGCCACGAGTCCTAGGAACCGCCTGAGCTGCTTCTGTGTTTGAGGCAGTGGGAAAGCGGTGTTGGCTTCGACCTAATTGTGCAGGGGTTTTGTTCCGTGCTGCGAGATGTGATACCTCAGGAACGAGAGCTCGGGGACACCAAACTGGCAATTTTCTTTGTTGATGATGATCCCGTACTGGCAGAAGGGGTCGAAGATATGGCGAAGATGCTGCAAATGCTCTTCCTCAGAACGGCTGGCCACGAGGCAGTCATCGACGTAAGAGAAGACGAATGGCAGTTCTCTCAGCACGTTATCGATAAAACGTTGGAATGTCTGGCTGGCGTTCCTCAGGCCGAATGGAAGCCTGACGAACTCGTACAGGCCGAATGGAAGCCTGACGTACTCGTACAGGTCGAAAGGAGTACTTACAGCAGTTTTACAAACGTCAGTTGGGTTGACGGGTATGTGGTTGTACGCCCTCATGAAGTCTATCTTCGAGAAGATGGTAGCTCCAGCGAGATTGACTGCAAAGTCGTGGACATGTGGAAAAGGATAGCGGTTGGGGATTGTCACCATATTAAGGGCGCGGTCATCACCACAGAGGTGGCAGCTTCCAGGCTGCTTTTTGGGCACCATGTGCAGCGCTGATGACCAGTTACTCTTTGATGGGCGGACTATACCCAGGCTGAGCATCTGATTGAACTCCCTCCTTGCGATGTGGAGTCTGTGAGGTGCTAGGCACCGAAAGCGGGAGAAGACTGGCGGGCCTTTGGTCTCAATATGGTGGACCACTTCATGTTTGAGCGGCAGAGGGCTGTCACTGTAATGCGTCAGAGACGGAAATTCCTCCAAGAGCTTGATATAGGGAGAATTTTCTGGGTAGTCGGCTGTGAGTCACAGAGATGCAATGGTGGTTGGACGCCCACTGACACAACGCTGGGTGGTTGGGTCGCAGATTTTCTGTTGCTGCACGTCGATTGAGAAGCAGTAATGTTGCAGGAAATCCATGCCTATGACGGAGAAACCGGTAGGAGAGGTTTGTGGTGCTGGTGTCACGGACGAGGTATTGGCAGCCATGGAACTAGACGCTTCCATGAAGCGGTCAGCAGACTCCGCTATGACGTCCAATGAGGTGTTCTCTGGAAATATGGATAGCGCTGCCTGAATGTTGGCTGGTAAATGCTGTAGGAACAACGGACGGAGCATGAGGTCTTCCGAGGTGGTGCCGGTGATGGAGAGCAAGTGGCGGAGGCTTCGCAGGAGCTGGGAAGGTTTGCAGTCGCCAAGGAATTCATGCCTAAACAACTGCTGCATATGCTGTCGAGACAATGTGCCCAGCCGTGCCCATAACGCCAAACACAATTTCTCGAAAGGCTCCACTGCCGGAGGCGCCGTAAGGATGTCGCGCACTCCCATGGCGACAGTAGGTGGTAGCATCGACGCGGCGTGGTGGTACTTCGTGGCAGTTGCAGTTATTCGGCATGCCATAAAGTAGTTGTTGAACTGCAGTAGCCAAAGCTCCAGCCAATGAAGGCCGGAGCAGCAGGATGGGCGACGGTAGACAGCACAGCAGCGTCGTCGTGGTCAGCTGGAGCAGCACCGGATGTTCCTGGTACTGACATGGTAACAGGACCGCGTCTTTAGGGTCACTCCAGGGTCACCAATGTAATACAGTATTTGGTTCAGGAAAACTCAGGCGACGTTTATCAGATTATTGGTGTTGCTAGGAGAACTGTGCTAGTTGTAGTCCAAGCATTCTGCCTTCAGTGTCGTATGGGTATAGTTCCTGGTCGACTATTACTGGACTTGTTTTGATCTTGGCTATTGGTATTATCTTTAATTTGATCTTATTTGTCCTGATTTTCCATTTTTTTTCTCAGTCATTTATGTTTTTATCGCTACACGCCGTGTGGCGTGCCATAAATTGGGTTGATCTTCCTGGGTATGATACTATTTGAGTAATATCATCAGCAAACATTACATATTCGCTAAAGGGGGTGGGTTGAGGTGTGTCTGAGGTATAAATTGTATATAGTGTTGGAGAAAGGCATCCTCCTTGAGGTACTCCACTCTCGAGATTAAGATAAATCCCTTAAAGTTTCCAATTTGAATTTGTGCTCTCCTATCATCTAAATAGTTACACAATATTCTTAACAAGTGTTCGTTAAGTCCCAATTTTAATATTTTATATTTTAAGCCTAAATGCCAAACTTTATGAAAAGCCTTAGAAACGTCCCTTAAAATTATATTGATCTGGTTACCCTTGCTTTTTTCTATTGCAATTATTTCCGTTATTGTAGCTATTGCAGTTAGGGTATTTCTATTGGGCATAAATCCATGTTGCCTATTGTTAGTTTTCCCATGTTGTGTTATAAAGGTTATAAGTCTTGAAAAAAAAAATCCAATAGTTCCCGATAATTTGTAATATAGATATTGGTCTGTAGTGTAATATTTCCTTATTGTCCTTACCCTCCTTGGGAATAAATATAATTTTATCAGTTATTAAGCAGTAACCCGTTATTAAGCATGCGTTATAGATGTTCAATAATGTTTTTAAGATGTTTTCCGGTAGATTTATGATCATATTTCGTGTAATACCTGTGAGACCGGGGGCCTTTTCCTTAAACTTCCTCAGACAGTGCATCATTTCTCCCATGGTTATTATTTGATTATTAGGTAATAAGTTATAGTCTATATATTGCCTTGGGGTGATTCTATGTATTTGTCTTCCCATTTCTTCTTCTATCCTTTCTTCGTGTTCACTATCAAAATCTTCATTTTCCTCATCTGATATATTAAAAGCTTTTACCCATTCCCTTTTGAATGCTGACTCTTGTTCATTTTCCTCGTACAGTTTTGTTCCATTATGGTCTTTAATGTATGGTGTTTTTTGCTTGTTATGCCCCATCATCTTGTTTATGGAAGTCCAAAATGTTTTTGTGTCTTTAGTCTTGTCGGCCGCCATTATAATATCATTCCATTTTTTATTGTTCGCTTCCTTACATGCGTCTCTTAATTTTATCTGTAGTGCTATCTGTGTCGTATATAGCCATCTGTTACTGCCGTGTCTTTCCATATACCTGTTTATTTCATTGTAATGGGTCTGGATTAATTTAACTTCTTCTGGTAGTCTGTTGTTGGGTGATGTTCTAAAGTGTGAAGTAGGAGTGTGTTTGGTTATAGATGTTTTTATTGCTGAGTGCAGTCTGTCCATTTCTGAGTCTATGTCTTCTGTTGTTTTCCCTTGTAGGTTAATCGAATGGTGATTACCTAAGTCGTCTTTGAAGCTGTCCCAGTCTGTTTTACTCATTTTCAGTCTCTCTTTTATTGGTATCTGTATGGGGCTTGTTGACAGTGTTAGTATAATTGGCAGATGGTCACTGCCTGTAAGAGGTCCTTGTTTTATATGGTAATTGAAAAAGGCTTTGTTGTTGGTATAAATTCTGTCTGATGTCGAGTGTGTATTGTAATTTCTCCAGGTTGGAAAGTTAGGACCTAGATGATTGATTTTCCCAAGGTTTATTAATTGATTGAGGGCGTTTCCCACAGCGTTATTATTTGTATTGTCGAAAACCCTGTGTTAACCAATTTGGTCGTCTCGGTGGCAGATAAGTAGCAGCAATTATTACGTTTCCTTGAGTTGTATTTATTTTTATTGCTATAAATTCATCGTGGAAGTCATCGATTAGTTTAAATTTCAAGTTTGTTTTAACCGCTATAGCTACTCCGTCATTTTTCTCGCCCGATTTATTTCTTTGGTTTACATAATAGTTAAAGAGTTTTATGTTGTTGTTTTCTGTCTCACCGTGACTGTTTATTAGTATAATGTCAGGGTCAATTTCTTGATATATATTACTTAGGTTAATTCACTCGGTCTTCCAGTTTCTTACGTTGTATTGTATTATTCTTAAAGTTCTTACTGTTTGTCTATTGTCCATTATTTCTTATACTTGGATTGTGACTGTTGGAGTGGAGACCTATCGTCCTGTTTCCCGCTTCTGACTCTTCTAAACTCTGACGGGTCTAGTGTTTTAAAGTCATTGGTCGTAATCTTTAGTTTGTCCATAATGATTTGTGTCCAAACGTAATCTTCACTTAGGGATTTTTCTTGTTATGTCCACTTGTATATCCCTCCTTCACAGTTTTTTACTATTGTCCCTCCTGTTGGTCTCGATGTTGGGATTCCATGTTTTGTTGTAGTGATAACTTTTAATCCAATATCTTCAGCAGATTCAGGTTGTATATTGTGATCAGTTTCCATCTTATCTTCTCTCCTCCTACTCCTTTGTCTTATAGTCTGTCCTTTTGTTATTTCTATCTTCTCTTTGTCACTTCTAGTCATTTGTCTGGGGTCTCTATCAGTCGCTTGTGTTCCTTGTGTATCAGCTGTTGCTCCTTGTTCATACCTTTTTCCTACCTGTAGCCCTTCTGTCATTTCACTTGAGTATGTTGCCTGAAATAATTTATAGGATTCTGGATTCTCTGGGAATATCATCTCTGGTATGAGCCAGGTGATATGATGTTGTGTGCGTGTATCACTTTGTCATGTACTGCCTCGCTCAGTTTTAGTATGGTTGCTTCCGGATTGTTTACTTGTTGCACTGCCCTTTTTGTTATTTCCACATATGTCGTGTCCTGCTTCTCCTGTTCCCTCCTCCTCATCTCCTGTTCTTTGTATTTGATCATATGTTTCTTTATTGGGCACGCCATTGCTAGTGTCCAGTGAGTATGGTATGTATCGCCATTCTTATTGTAATTAAGGCATCCTGTTGTAGTTGTGTTTGTTAAAGTGTGATCTTCCCCAGCACAGTTGGAACATAATTTGTTGTCCATTTCCGGTCATTCCCTCGTTGTATGTTCTTCATATTTTGTAGCAGCAGAAACAGGTCTGCAGGCTTACAAATGTTTCTTTTTTTTTTATTTGGTGTTACGGACATGTTGGAAATAAGAAATCCTTGTTGAATTGGGCTTTTTTTCTGCCATGGCTGTTTCCTCAAATGAGATCTTAAACACGTGGGTGTAGTCCTTGATTACCTCATCCAGTTTCATCCATGTGTTTTGTTTTCAAGTTCTTCCTTCAGATCTTCTCCCGTGTGTTTGCCAACTTCTGGGTCAATTTGTATAAACACAGACCCCTCTGCTTTTTGTTCTGGAGGCATTATTACTACGAGTCCTTTTCTGTAGAACCTGTCTCTTGCATCTTTGGAGAGGATTTTATCTGTGCCGAGATCATCTTTGCGTACAACTTTGTATCCTTCGTTGGTCGTGAATATTCTTGTGAGTGGTACTTGAAAAGTTCCATGGGTCGGCTCCGCAACTCTCTCCCTCCTCACAGGGTTCCGTTTGTCTTTATGCTTGAGCCGGATATTTGTCAGCATCTTGGCTGGTCATTGGTAGTTGTTAGGTTTGATTATGTTCTATTCTACCTATACCACAGGGGTGCCTGCCAGAGAAGCTGAACCCCCCCCCCCTCCTCTCTTGAATGGGCGGCATGCTCGTAGGGCAGAGCTCACTGGTACCTGTGGATTATTTCGCCTATAACAGATTTCCACCTAACAACAGTGACCCCCAAACAGGGATGCCCTGCACTATCACAGGTTCCCTGCTGGCTCGACTGCGAGCTAAAGGTCTCCCAACCCTCAACACACTCGCACTCCTGAGTACGGTGTGTGCTTCTAAGGGAGAGACGGGACGAATACAAAAAATATATATAAATAAAAGTGTTGGTCCCGCCTCCAGGAGGAAAAGGGAAAAAAATGGAGAGAAAGGAGAGAGCCTCCCAGCCACGGCACGTCAAATCCTCCAAACAGGGCACCACAGAAGGTGTGTCTGTATCACACCCCCGTAGGGCACCACTGATTGAGCTCCAGTAACGTTCTCGTTCGAGGAGAAGTCAAGCTCAGTCCAAGAAGAACTGATATTTTGTTGGTTGCTGAGGTCAGGCGAAACTGCTGAGTGTTGTTTCCAGAGGTGGTCGGGTAAAGTGCGCAGCTCCCGGACCAGCAGCCGGCCGTTTCTAGGCTCAAGTCTCGGACCAAGTTCAACCACGTCAGCCAGCCGACTCAACAACAGTTACATGAACAGCATTGCTAGTTACAATAATTATAGTCTTTGTTAACTATATTACATTACATTACATTACATTATTCTTCAGTCGCTACAAACTCTATAAGACCTGTGTGAATAAATTGTTGACCCAACTAACTACACTACAAGATAACTGTGATCAATGGACCTGACTAAACAAACTCTAAATAACTTATCATAACACTTCATTGAGTTAATAAGATTTTTGTGTAAACCCAAAAACTTACCCAACTGAGCAAGACTTGTGTTAACGACCAAAATCATTAGAATATTTACGTATAAGTCAACTCGTTTAGGTAAAGAAAAATTGTGAGTTAGCAAACTTCATTAAAGTAGCTCAGAAGACTTGCAAGTGAACATCACCCTCATTCAATAAACTAGATTTGTTTTGTTGTGAATAAATAAACCCCGAGTCCCTTTGTCCTAGTAACGCTATAAGGCTTATGACTGTGTACTTTACTTATGAACAACCCATTTAACCTAACTATTTCTATAAGTGTTTTGAGTGAACAGTTCCCTGATTGAACCAATATCAGAGACATGTCAGTGTAACCCCCTGACTTAATTAATTCAATAAAGATATGTAAGTGAGCATTTCTGGCCCAACTAACCTTTCGGCTCGACTATTTATATATGACTGGGGAGTAAGCGAATCACTGGTCCAAGTGTCTCAATAAAACTTATCAATGAGAATAGTCTGACTTAACTATATTTAAACGCTTGTAGATATCGGTGAACAGCCCTCAGTTATAAACGTTGCTTGACTCAATCAACTCTTCACAACTTGTTACGGACTCAGTTAACTCTATGCGAATTATGAACGAGAAAGTCACAAATTCAACTCCAGTAGATCTGAGACATGAGAGTAATTCCCTGATTATAGGTTTTGCGAGTGTTGAACCCCTGAACCAAGTAACTCCGTAAGACTTGTGATTATGTATCCCTTGATTCAAATACTGTACATTTATAAGAGTCTGCGTGAACATTTAACCCCAATGCTGAACTAACCTTTATAAGAAATATATTGGAGTAGAAGTCAACCAACTCCATTAAATTAAGGAATGAACTTACCTGTCAATTATCGCAGATCAAAACTCATACTAGATAATATTCAAGTAACGTATCACCTATAGGTTATGTAGTACATGAGTCAACCTACACTACAAAATGTATTAGTTTTGTAGTATGAGATAACTCGCACTACCAGACATACACGATGTTACGGCCCTAGGGTAGATCGTTCCCTGAGCACAAATCACTGATGTCTTTCAAATATATCAGTATTATTGGTTATGTTATTAATACCAAGTTCTCCCAACAAAGGTCAAATTAACAGGTCAAAACCTAAACAAGTCAATATGTACACAAAATAAAATAAATAACAATAATATACGACAAGATGTTTGGACTGAAGGTCCAACAACATCACACAAAATCAATGTCAAGCAATAACAAATCTCAATAGACAAATGCCAACTCCTAAAACACCAGAGAGAAGGTGTACTACTTAAGACAGCTGTGCCTAGACTGACTAAAGTGTACCAGTCAGCCACCGACGTCACCTCTCTACCGCCAAATACTGACGTATCATATCCGGATTGGCCAAAACGTAAACTTTATCTAAATTACTCTACTGACATTAGTTTCACTATCTAACCTATATACAAACATTATACAATCAAACATAATACAATAAATACACAATGTAATAAAACAAATTTAATACGTAAATGAATGGCTCGGTCAGTGTGGGCGAGTAATGAGCGAAACTGCTCCAGCCAACCACACACCATCCGATCCAACGTATTTCATACCAAGAACAGAAACTTATGGCGGACACTCGTAACATTCTCCTCCTTATCTAAAAAGTTTACGAACAAAAGAAGAAAAATTTTATACATGACGGGTCAGGGTGTCTGCCAAAAGATTGTCTTTCCTCTTAATATGTTTCACTTCTATATTGAAGAGCTGCAATCCTGAAGCCCACCTAAGTAACCTTGGATTCTTATTTCTATTCCTCTGTACAAATTGTAAAGGATTATGATCTATGTACACCTCTACGGTACACTGCAAACTTTTCTAAAAGCCAACAAAAGCCCCAAAGACTCCTTTTCTATGGTGGCATAACCACGCTGATGCGGTTTTAGTTACACTCTGTGGAAGCAAACTGGGTGTAGTATACCTTTTTTAAACTAACAACACAGCACCCACATCATAGGCATCAACTTGGATCACAAAAGGCTTGTCAAAATCTGGCACTTTTAACGCTGGGCTTTAGGTTAATAGGTATTTAAGGATTTCAAATGTAACCTGACATGCTTTTGTCCACAAATACCTTCTTTTGGACTGAATAAGTCTGTCAAAGGAGCCGACACTTGCGCAGTTCTTACAAAACCTTCGGTAGAATCCTGCCATACCGAGGAACGTACGCAGAGCTTTTCGATCTGCAGGAGGCGGGAGTCTCTGTAGAGCCTCTATCTTTGCATTGACTGGGGCCACCCTAAACTTGGCCCACCACATGGCCAAGGTAGGCGAGTGTTGCATGGCCACTCACTTTTAGCCAGGTTGACAGTGAAGTTGTACTCCGAAAGGCGGGTGAAAAGAGCACGAAGTCGCTCCGTGTGTTCCTCCCAGGTAACTGCTGTCACTAGGAAGTCATCCAAGTTGGGACATACACCAGGAAGCCCAGACTTCACCACATTCAAAGCCCACTGGAATTTCCCAGGGGCACTGCGAAGCCCAAGGGGGAGGACTTTTTGCTGGCAAAGCCAATCAGGAGTGACAAAGGCAGTAATTTTCTTTGATTCCTTCGTCAGCTTCACTTGATAGTACCCCTTCATCAGGTCGAGCTTCGAGACAAACTTTGCCTGCCCGTTGCTGTCAAGGATGTCGTCTATACGAGGGAGAGGTGTAAAGGCCTGGGACTTAGGGATATAAATCCCTTACCAGGCTAATCAGGATCTTAAAAAAGGAAAGTCAAGGACCATGGTTTTCCGAGGAATAACAAACAACCGTTAGAGATTGGCATCTCTTTACTATAAAAATATAACAAAACTCTGACACCACTCAACAAACATCAAGTAACTATTACGGGAGTCAAACAATTAAGGCAGTCAACAGTTTATGGACTCAAACAATTAAGGGAATCAAACAATTAATGGGAGTCAACAACTGATAGAATCAACCAATAAAAGGGAGTCAGCAATTAAAGGAATCAAACGACAAAAGAATCAAACAATGAACAGATATTTCCTACGGCAGTGGCCCTGGGGGAAGGTTCTGGAACATGGTGATCCACACTCAGGGTAGGGAAGCGTCCGTTCAACTCCACACTCGAGCGACAGCGGCCGATGTCTTGAAATGGCAGGAGAACACCAGGGCACAGACGGAGGAGATGAACTGACGGTCGTGGTATGTGGTAGTGGTAGATGACCAGAGAATTGACAGTCGATAGGTGAAGGTCTGGGGACACAGCCCACGAGTCCCGAGCCTTGACGAGATCACAGCCAGAATTTGACGAACAGCGGGGTAGATAGATAGTGACTGTATGACGGCTGGGGTGAATCTGCCGGTGACCCAGGTAGCAGCGAACCTCCTCTCCTCCATCCACCTACCCCCTCCCAAGTGGGGGTCGCGTCAGCAAACGAGAGTTAGCAGCGGTAACGAGCAGGAAGGTCGTTTCCGCTCTTACAAGAGGATAGGAGTCAGCCCTGGTCACATCATTTACCTGTCTATAGTTTGCACACAAGTGGAAGGAGACGTCCGGTTTTGGCACCAGCACGCACGGTGACGCCCAGTCACTGTCGATTGGTTCTATGAGTTCCAGTTGAAGCAAATTGTCCACTTCCTCCCTCAGAATCTCCTTGTTGTCAGGGCTGGTCCTAAAGGGTGTTTGCTTGATATGGGTAGTCTCTGGTAGAAGGGTCACCTGGTGTTCTATGAGGTTACAGGTCTGCGGCACGTCCCCAAACAGGTGCTTCCTGTAACATCCTCGTGACATCTTCAACCTGTAGCTGTGAAAGATGTAAAACTTTAGAAGTGGGATCAGTTGAAATCTGTGAATTGCTTAACTGGAACCTCCACCAGGAAATCTTGCTCCTGTTCCTGTGGCTCCTGGGTCTCCATAACACACACAATTGCTTCCCTGGAGTAGTAGAGCTTCAGCCCATTCACATGGATCAATTGTTCTGACTTTCCTGGGGTTGCTATGACATAGTTGAGGGGGGCTTTGTTTCTTAACTATTGTATATGGGCCTTCAGACTTTGCTTGCAAGGTATTTCTGTGGATTGGTATTAAGGCTAGTACTGGGTCATCAGGGCTAAACTACACATTTGCACTTCTGGTCACGCTGGCCCTTCATTTTCAACTGAGCCTGGGACAGGTTCTCTCGAGCAGTCTCCCAAACTCTCCTCAGTCTAGCCTTTAATTTGTCAACATAGACTAAAAGCGAAATTGTTATCTTGTTATTCACCCAACTCTCCTTCAAACCTGTCAACGGACCCCTTACATCATGTCCGAAAACTAACTGAAAAGGACTAAAACCAAGAGCATCCTGACAACTATCCCTAATGGCAAATAACATGAATGCGCCTTCATCCCACTCCTTCTCCCTACAGTATCTGCTTAACGTGGATTTGAATGTTTGGTGGAACCGGTCAATGGCTCCCCGAGACTGTGGGTGATAAGCAGTAGACAGATATTGCTGAATGCCTAACTCATTCATGACTTGCTGGAAAATAGACGACGTGAAATTACTTCCCCTGTCGGACTGTATAACCTTTGGAATACCATATTGGGTGAAAAGGTGAATTAGAGCCTTACCACATTTTTAGCAGTGATTCGCCTAAGTGGTATAGCCTCTGGGTATCTAGTCGTTGCACACATGATAGTCAACAGGAACTGGTTGCCACTACGTCTTTCTGGGAGAGGACCAACACAGTCTGTTATTACCTTACTGAAGGGTTCTTCTACTGCTGGAATAGGCTGTAAAGGGGCTGGTTTGATCGGCTGATTAGGTTTACCTGTCATCTGGCATTCGTGACAAGTCGTGCAGTACTTTGCCACATCTCTATTCAAGCCAGGCCAATAAAAGGGAGGGCATATCTTATGGTAAGTTTTCCTAACCCCTAAGTGTCCTCCCAGGAAATCGTGTGCCAGTCTCAAGATCTCTCCCCTATGACATTTTGGGACAACAATTTGCCTAACCACATGCCAGTCTTCCCCACCAGGCACCGAGGGTGGTCTAAATTTCCTCCTCAGGCCAGACTCCGAGTAGTAACAAACAGGCAAGTCATCAGCTTCCTCCCTGCTTACAGCACTATAACTCAACTCTAACAACTCTGGATCACTTTCCTGTTCAGGAATTAAGATTTTCCTATTTATGGGGACTTGTTCTATAGGGATTACATCAGTATTCAAAGTTGAATCAACACTAGATGAGAGTAAGTTGTCAAATACGACACCAATGTCTTTAGGGGGATTATCGCCGCTGACGCCACTGGCTTCCGTCAAATAAAACTCACTGTCATTAACAGAATTGCATTGAAACACACATACTGTAGGCTCCAAATACCAAAGTCATTTACATCACAAACTGCACCACTTGTGTCAGCTACATTAGAAACAGGGTCAACACGAGTATTCTGCTCTTCTCTATGCGACATACTTCTGGTAACAACACAGGCAGGGAATAAACCAGGATACTGATCTTCAAACAATTTAGTATTATTGTCCACCGTAGGAGTCGTGGTCACTACAGGATCCGGGACAACACGAGTACCGGCAATGTCATTAGCTAGCAAGAAGGTAACACCAGATACAAGGAGAGAGTCTTGGACACCAACAGTCACCCACTGAGAAACCATGTCGCTCCTCAAGAACATCCTACATAAAGGAACAGTGACTACACCACCGACACCCTTCAATAACACATGCTCACCTGTATAGGAACTTTCCACACAGGGTAAAGCACCTTTCACCACAATACTATGGTTAGCAGCGGTGTCTCGCAAAATCCGAACAGGGTACCGAACATCACTGGACTCATCAGTTGAGACAGTCCCATCAAACATAAATGGCTCAAGTAAATCTTCCTTTGAGTAAGAACTAACTGACTGAGGGTCTAACTTCTCAAGCTGCACGAATGAAAGAACGAGTATTCCTTTTTCTTCTCGAGCTTAGGGCAATTTGCAATAACGTGACCTATCTGTTTACAGTAGAAACAGATCATTTGACTCGTACTCTCAAACCTCAGACAATTTTGTTCCAAACCACTACGGACATTTAACCTGCTTACCACCCTTGTCCCTAGTTACATGACTTTGAAACCTAACATTCTTATGAGTCAACGCATAACTGTCTGCCAGAGCTGCTGCTCGTTGCACGTCTGTAGCCTCTCTCTCTCTCTTCCAAATATAACTGAATGTCTCGTGGAAGGGCTCTCTAAAATTGCTCTACCCCACTAGGGTGTATCATAGGAGGGAAGATCAGCTAAAACTAATGGCCCATCACTTTTTTGGTAGATTTTAGTGTATATAAACAGAAAATAATTTCAGTTTCAATATTTTGCAACCTTTTGCTAGGTAAATTTTAGCGTGAAATTTATCGAAAATCTAACGTACAGCTGCATTAGTGCATTACAATTAAATAGTGAACATTGCTTTCTGACTTCATTCTTTAACAACCCAACTAACAATATTTTTTCTGTTTCAGATTCTGATGCATTTATAAGTTGATAATATTTGCGATGGCTGCTTGTGTCAGGACGAGGAATCAAAAAATCCAGCCATCTCAGTCACTATCTTGGGTCTGGGAGAGAGCTCCTGAAGTCGGAGTTGCCTACATTGAGAGATGCTTTGAGATACGGTGTTTTAATCAGGCAAATCAGTGAAAAGAACCAAAGAACTTACACAAACAAAGACATTGCCAGTGATATGACCAAAGTTGTCTTGGCACAGTACACTCTGGCTAACGCTCAGTTCAAGCCTCCAGTCATAACAAGTCAGAAGAAGATTAGTGAGAGAGTGCTAGCCAGTTGGGAAAAGGCAAGAGATATCTCTCTTGGGAGAGGAAAACTTGCAGTTAAGGACAGCTTTGCCAAGCAACTGGACCAGTTATTTGACATAATTACTTGCAAGTGCCCAATTGTTCTCTGTCCTGAGTTTGGATGCGATCGTGACTGTAAATCCGAGGCCCACATCTCCTGTATTTGCAAGCGTGAAAACGAAGATTCCTGTGATCGAACTGGCATTTGTCAAAGCACAGGAGAGACTGGCAGTATAGGGCCTCTATGATTTCTAGCCAAGATATTCCGGAGTCCAAGAGACAGGAGGCTGCCACAGAGAGACAGAAGAGGAGAAGAGTTGCCGAGGAAAAGAGACTTGAGAAGGCCCAGGGTGAGGTAAAAAGGCCGATGATTGGAGTCAAGCTGATTCAGAGTTTAATGACTTCCCCATGGCTGATCCGAGTGCTGACCAGGAGAATGGTGACTTTGTCCCTAACCCAGAAAATAATGATCCCAAACCTTCCAGGCATAAGATTCGAAATAGGAAAGATATCCCGAGCATAGCTCTGGCCAGCATGCGACACCACACCGGTCTCAGAGAAACTGCAGAGATAGCAACAGCTGCCTGGATTGACGGTGGTTTGATAACACCTGATGATGTTCACCTGGTGATAGATCATAACAAAAGTAAGGAGAGCTCAGGAGAAACCTTGTCAGTAACCTAGAAGAGGAGTTTGATAAGGGATAAGAGAAAAATGGAATCAATTGTTTGTTCTTGATGTGGGAGAAGGATGACACTAAAGTGTTCATGAAAGTTGGAGATTCTGACAAGTTGTTCCCTGCCATGGTGAAGGAGGAACACTACTCCTGCTGCAGTGAACCAGGAGGGAAGTATGTGTGGCATTTCACTCCAGAGAAAGATGACATCAGGAAACCAGCTGAGATAGTGGCAGATAACATTGTGAACTGGCTCAGAGAGAGGAACGTAGACCAGACCCTGTAGGCCATTGGAGGGGACAGCACCAACACGAACACAGGGTGGCAAGGGGGGTCATACAGTGGATAGAGCGGAAGATTGGGAGGAAGCTGGTCTGGATTGTTTGTGACCTCCACACCAACGAGTTGCCACTCAGAAATCTGATCCAGGAGCTGGATGGCAAGACTCTTTCAAACAACAGATGGTCTGGTCCTCTTGGCAAGATGCTGGACTCTGCCACTGAGTTAGAAATAAATCCGAGCTTTGAAAAAATCACAGTTGGCCCTCCACTCGTTGAGCTTGCACATACTGTCATTGACGACCTGAGTACTGACCAGTACTATGGTTACATGATTTGCAGTGCCATCAAAACTGGGGTCATGCCTGATAGACTTGCTTACCTGCAGATAGGTCCAGTCTCACATTCTAGGTGGCTCACAACGGCTCTCAGGTTCTGCAGAATTTGGGTCGCTCATCATAAACTGAAAGGGAACCAGCTTCACAACCTGAGACTTATTGTCCAATTCATCGTGAGTGTCTACTTGCCAAATTGGTTCAACACCAAGGTCAAGTCATCGTTCTCCGAAGGTCCGAGGCATGTTCTCTTCCAGCTTGAGCTCCTGAGGTCAGCCAAGGAGGTTGTTCAGATTGTGGAGCAGACTGTGAGGAGATCTTCCTGGTATGCTCATCCCGAGGCAGTTCTGCAGACAATGCTCTGCAGTAAGGATGAGGAAGAGAGAAGAGTGGCAGTCAAAAGATCTTGGATATGAGACTTATGAGAGGATCTGGGCATGACGAATCAGTTGGTGACGATTCCTTCAGGGTCAGGAAGACTCCTGAAGTCAATCTAGGTGCCAAGACCCTCACTGATCTCATAGATCTGGATAACATCCAGGCTGGCAGTGAGCTCCCTCTTACCTGCAGCCTCACCAATGTTCAAGTCAGAGCTTTCCTGGACAGCCCCATGCATGTCCCTGCCTGGCCCTCGCACACCCAGAGTATAGAGCGTTGTGTACAGCAAGTGAGCGAGGCCAGCAGTCACGTGTACAGCCAGGAGAGGAGGGAAGGCTACATCCGAGCTCAGGTGGTCAGGAGGGAGGTGATGAGTAGAAACAGAAGCAAGAAAGACATGTTCTCTATGGTGTGCAGCAACACCGGGTCGTAGTAGTAAAACCGGTTTTTGTATTTGATGATTTTGTTTTCTAGAGGAATATTACATTTAATAAATGTGTCAAGATCATTCGTTTCACTATTCTGGATCATTTTCATCCTAATAAATTAACCTGATACATTTACTTTACTTTAAATAAGCTATTTAGTGGTGGTGGTAAAAGGGTGGGAATACTGAATTTTCATAAGATTTCAAGTTAAAATTTACCTAGCAAAAAATGAAAACTTTTCAAATCTGAAGATATCACATGATTCTGCACATAGAACTACATCATTAATACCATGGGCCGATTTTTCAAACTCAAAAAAAAAAAAATTCGCCTCCGTATGACACACCCTACTACCCCACTGCTTTTTATCCAACTTCCAAACATCTTTCAAAGACGGTGCATAAATTCAATATATGACTGACTCTAGTTTACTTTCATTCCTAAATTTTACTCAGTAATGTTCCGGAATCAACTCTAAGACCTTCAAAATAGTGTCTTTAACCTCTTCATAACTTTCACATTTTTCAGCCGATAAAGACAAAAAGACTGACCTAGCTGCGCCTTCAAACACAGTCTGAATCATTGTCACCCAGGATGTTTCAGGCCACTTGAATGCTTTAGCTACTTTCTCGAACTGCTGGAAAAGTTCTTCTGGGTCATCCTCGTCAAACTCAGTTACTAGTCGCAAATGTTTAGTGATGTCAAACACTGATTGATCACGGTCCTGAACACTGTCTTGCTACTCCTACTCTACCTTGCACCTCAAGGGTTTTTCTCTTTTCCTCTTCCATGGCTAACTAATGTGCTCTCTTTTCCTCGTGTACCTTAACTCATGTTGCATCTCCAGCTTACGTAATTCTAAACTAGTCCAGTGTCCACACTAGTTCCAGTACCAAATACATGAAACTGAAGGACGTCCTCCGAAATAATTTCTTCCCACACCAGCTCTGTAAGCAGAGCATTTTGTATTGCTGACTTACGCTTACCTTTTTGGACGTTAATTCCAGAATGGCTAGCAATGCTAATCCAGTCTGTTTTACGTAACTGATCAGGGAAAAGAGTCTCTAGTGAGGGATCATTAACGAATTTTTCCAGGGAAAATATGATGACTGGCCAAATCAAATGGTAAGTCACTAGGTTATACACACACAATCACAGTAGCAAAACAACAGAACAATAGATTAATATCAGCCTCAGCCATAACACATTACACAGCATCTCACTTTAAGACTTTTAGATGAAACACCATAATTATGAACTGACTCCTTATAGACTTGTCTATGATCTGTCACGTAACATTTCACACTATAAGACTTGTTAGAGTGCTGTCACATGTCTGTTAATGAAACTGTTGTCTTTAGGTTTCTTGGGTGAGACGGACTCGGTTGGAAGCAAGAGGACTATTATACAGAAGACTCACGCCACTAGTGTTTATCTTCATTTCCCAGTCGACCAGGCAGATCGCTACAAGTTGATAGACCCTGGCCTGCCTGCAGTCCTTATCCTGCGTAACCCTGCCGAGTAAGTACACCTTCCCTTGTGGTCTCTGCCACCGAATTTAAAGTGTTTCTCTACGGTTATCCAAAACCTCTCCATAGGATTCATAGCAGGCGCCTCCGTCAACTGGAGTTGTTTAAATCTAATTTATTCTCATAGAGTATATTGTTACATGACAGTTGGACAGAAGAAGAGCCACCCTAGATATGAAAGCAGTACTCCAAGTTAGGACGAATGAATCCCTTATATACTTGAATCAACTGCTCAAGAGTGAAGTAGCTACAGCATCTGTACAGCATTCCCAACTTTCGGGAGGCAGCTTTAGTAATGTTGAGGATGTGTGGCTTCCATGACATATTAGAGGAAATGGTGAGGCCTAGCATATCCATTTTAGAATTTGGCAGAATGATAGCATCTTGAAATGTAATTGGTGTGAGATCATCTAATATGGAAAGTGTAATTGGTAAAACCTGATTTTTATCACTAATGAATTTAACCAAGTTTCTACCTCCCTATTCGGAGATGCTGCACAGATCTGCATTGATAGAGGTAATGATATCAGCTCTAGAAACAGATCTAGTTTGAAAGTTAGGAGGAAGGGGAAGATGTGAAGAAGAGTGAAGAGTAGAATCATCAACATAAGAATGGATAGAATTAGTTGTAGTGTGAAGTAAATCATTGATAAAAAGAAAGAAGAGTGTAGGTGAAATAACAGAACCCTGTGGGACACCACTATTGGTAGAGAAAGAGCGAGAGATCGATCCCTCGACAACAACTGCCATGGATCGGTTCTTAAGGAAGTTAGAGATTAGAAAACAAAGTGGGGAAGAAAAACCATAAGAGGAAAGTTTAGAAAACAAAGACTTGTGCCATACCCTGTCAAATGCTTTGGAAATGTCGAAGGCCACAACGAAAGTTTCCCCATAATCCGTAAGCGAGGATGACCAAAGATGGGTGCAGATCCCCAGTAGATCTCGCCTGGCGAAAGACCATACTGGTGATCCGACAAAAGAGAAAGGCGTTCAAGGTGACGGAGAAAATGAGAGTCTAAGATAGTTTCGAAAATCTTAGAAAGGAATGAAATTAGGGAAATGGTGACGATAGTTAGAGGAATTAGAATGGTCACCCTTCTTCGGGGTGAGCTGAACCGAGGCATGCTTCCAAGAAGAAGGAAAATTTTGGGTTTTGAGGCAAAGGCGAGAAAGCACAGGGGACAGAGCTTCAGCACACTCCTTCAGAGCACACGGGGGTATTCCGTCCGATCCTTGCGCCTTACTCACATCCAACCTGGACACCGGCAACCCTGCGAGTGGAGATTATAGGAAAGTGCATAGGTTCAGTAGGAGGAGCAGGGGTAGGAGGGATTGAGTTGGAATCGTCTAAGGTGGAATTAGAGGAGAATATGGTGCCAAAGAGGTTGGCTTTGTGAGGGGGAGAGTTGGCTATAGAGTTATCAGGTCGGAAGACAGGAGGAAAAGAAGGAGTGCAGAAGTTATTATAGATGTTTTTGGTTAAGGACCAGAAGGATTTACTAGAGGAAGAATTATTCAGGACAGTGGTCATTCTTTTTATAAAATTCCGTTTGGCCCTACGAAGAATAGCCTTACAACGATTCCTTGAAGTAATGAAAGAGGTGTGGGTAATAGGAGAAGATAGTTTCATAGCTTGATATGCCCTATCTCTCACCCTGCATGCAAGAGAGCAGGAGCCATCAAACCATGATTGTAAAATAAAAGTTTTGGTGGAAGATGGGATAAATGCACTCATACCGCCCTCTATAACCCCAGCAATGCTGTCATCACATACCGAGGCGTCCCGAGTGGAAAAGCAACATTCATCCCAAGGAAAGTCGGTGAAGAATTCTCGTAAGGATTGCCAGCTTGCCCTTCGATAGTGCCATAATTGACCTTAGAGGGGGTGGAGGAGGTGGTCGTGCCCAGTTTGATTTAATAGAAATAAGACAAGTGATCGTGGGCACTTCGTGCCCGGTGGCGAGTCCGGTGGTACAGTTTACCAAAGCGTGAAAGTTCGAACGCTCGTGCTTGGCTTGCGCGCAACCGTGGGAAGGCTGGCAGCGTACAGCAACATCGTTTTCCAGCGTAAATAAAATGGTTAATTAATGCCATCCTAAAGAAACCTTCGATATGGGACTCTACGAATTTTTTGCGATTTTTCCACCAAATTTGATGAAAAACAATTGTGCCGTTTCGGCTGCCTACAACAAACACACACACACAGCTATTCCTATAGTATATGAGATAATCATGGTCGTGGTTGTTATAATCATGGTTGTGGTTATAATCATGGTCGTGGTTGTTATAATCATGGTTGTGGTTGTTATAATCATGGTCGTGGTTGTTATAATCATGGTCGTGGTTCTTATAATCATGGTCGTGGTTGTTATAATCATGGTCGTGGTTGTAATAATCAAGGTCGTGGTTGTTATAATCATGGGGGGTGTTATAATCATAGTCGTGGTTGTTTTAATCATGGCCGTAGTTGTTATAATCATAGTCGTTGTTGTTATAATCATGTTTGTGGTTGTTATAATCATGGTCGTGGTTGTTATAATCATGGTTGTGGTTGTTATAATCATAGTCGTGGTTGTTATAATCATGGTCGTGGTTGTTATAATCATGGTCGTGGTTGTTATAATCATGGTCGTGGTTGTTATAATCATGGTCGTGGTTGTTATAATCATAGTCGTGGTTGTTATAATCATGGTCGTGGTTGTTATAATCATGGTCGTGATTGTTACAATCATAGTCGAGGTTGTTATATTCATGGTCGTGGTTATGATCATGGTCGTAGTTGTTATAATCATAGTTGTGGTTGTTATAATCATGGTCGTGGTTGTTATAATCATAGTCATGGTTGTTATAATCATGATCGTGGTTGTTATAATCATGGTCGTGGTTGTTATAATCATAGTCGTGGTTGTTATAATCATAGTCGTGGTTGTTATAATCATGGTCGTGATTGTTATAATCATGGTCGTGGTTGTTATAATCATAGTCGTGGTTGTTATAATCATAGTCGTGGTTGTTTTAATCATGGTCGTGGTTGTTACAATCATAGTCGTGGTTGTTATAAGAATGGTATTGGTTGTTACAATCATAGTCGTGGTTGTTATAATCATTGTCGTGGTTATGATCATGGTGATAGTTATTTTAATCATGGTCGTGGGTGTTATTATCATAGTCAAGGTTGTTATAATCATGGTGGGGGTTGTTATAATCATGGTCGTGGTTGTTATAATCATAGTCGTGGTTGTTATAATCACAGTCGTGGTTGTTATAATTATGGTCGTGGTTGTTATAATCATGGTCGTGATTGTTACAATCATAGTCGTGGTTGTTATAATTATGGTCGTGGTTATGATCATGAGTAAATAGTTATTTATAATCGTAATTACGTGGGTGTTATAATCATCGTCGTGGTTATTATAATCCTGTAGTCGTGGATTTGTTCTAATCATGGCCATGGTTGACATTATAATCATGGTCGTGGTTGTTATAATCCTTGGTCGTGGTTGTTATAATCATGGTCGTGGTGTTTATATAATCATGGTCGTGGTTGTTATAATCATGGTCGTGGTTGTTATAAGCATGGTCGTGGTTATTTTAATCATGGTCGTGGTTGTTATAATCATGGTCGTGGTTGTTATAATCATAGTCGTGGTTTTATAATCCTTGGTCGTGGTTGTTATAATCATGGTCGTGGTTGTTACAATCACAGTCGTGGTTGTTATAATCATGGTCGTGGTTATGATCATGGTCGTTGTTGTTATAATCATGGTCGTGCGTGTTATAATCATCGTCGTGGTTGTTATAATCATAGTCGTGGTGTTATAATCATTGTCGTGGTTATGATCATAGTCGTGATTATTCTAGTCATGGTCGTGGAATTAGTATAATCATGATCGTGAATTTGTTATAATCATGGTCGTGGTTGTTATAATCATGGTCGTGGTTGTTACAATCATAGTCGTGGTTGTTATAATCATGGTCGTGGTTATGATCATGGTCGTAGTTTTTATAATCATGGTCGTAGGTGATATAATCATATTTGTGGTTATTATAATCATAGTCGTGGTTGTTATAATCATAGTCGTGGTTTTATAATCCTTGGTCGTGGATTATTAAATGCGGTCATTAGTTGTTATAATTATGGTTATTATGATCATGGTCGTAGTTGTTATAATTATGGTGTGGTTATGATCATGGTCGTAGTTGTTATAATCATGGTCGTGGGTGTTATAATCATCGTCGTGGTTGTTATAATCATAGTCGTGGTTGTTATAATCATAGTCGTGGTTGTTGTAATCATGGCCATGGTTGTTATAATCATGGTCGTGGTTGTTATAATCATGGTCGTAGTTGTTATAATCATGGTCGTGGTTGTTATAATCATGGTCGTGGTTGTTATAATCATGGTCGTCGTTGTTATAATCATGATCGTGCTTGGCATAATCATGGTCGTGGTTGTTATAATCATGGTCATAGTTATTATAATCATGGTCGTGGTTGTTATAATCATGGTTGTTGTTGTTATAATCATTGTCGTGGTTATAATCATAGTCGTGGTTGTTATAATCATGTTTGTTGTTGTTATAATCATGGTCGTGTTTGTTATAATCATGGTCGTGGTTGTTATAATCATAGTCGTGGTTGTTATAATCATGGTGGTGGTTGTTATAATCATAGTCGTGGTTGTTATAATCATGGTCGTGTTTGTTATAATCATGGTCGTGGTTGTTATAATCATAGTCGTGTTTGTTATAATCATGGTCGTGGCTGTAATAATCATGGTCGTGGTTGTTATAATCATGGTCGTGGTTGTTATAATCATAGTCGTGTTTGTTATAATCATGGTCGTGGTTGTTATAATCATAGTCGTGGTTGTTATAATCATGGTCGTGGTTGTTATAATCATAGTCGTGGTTTTTATAATCATGGTCGTGGTTATGATCATGGTCGTAGTTGTTATAATCATACCCGTGGGTGTTATAATCATTGACGTGGTTGTTATAATCATGGTCGTGGTTGTTATAATCATAGTCTTGGTTGTTATAATCATGGTCGTGGTTGTTATAATCATAGTCGTGGTTGATATAATTATGTTCGAGGTTGTTAAAATCATAGTCATGGTTGTTATAATCATGGTATTGGTTGTTACAATCATAGTAGTGGTTGTTATAATCATGGTCGTGGTTATGATCATGGTGGTAGTTATAATCATGGTCGTGGGTGTTATAATCATAGTCGTGGTTGTTATTATCATAGTCGTGGTTGTTATACTCATGGTCTTAGTTGCTATAATCATGGTCTTAGTTACTATAATCATGGTCGTGTTTGTTATAATCATGGTCGTGGTTGTTATAATCATAGTCGTGGTTTTTATAATCATGGTCGTGGTTGTTATAATCATGGTCGTAGTTGTTATAATCATACCCGTGGGTGTTATAATCATAGTCTTGGTTGTTATAATCATGGTCGTGGTTGTTATAATCATAGTCGTGGTTGATATAATTATGTTCGAGGTTGTTAAAATCATAGTCATGGTTGTTATAATCATGGTATTGGTTGTTACAATCATAGTCGTGGTTGCTATAATCATGGTCGTGGTTGTGATCATGGTGGTAGTTGTTATAATCATGGTCGTGGGTGTTATAATCATCGCCGTGGTTGTTATAATCATAGTTGTGGTTATATTCATAGTCGTGGTTGTTATAATCATGGTCGTGGTTGTTATAATCATGGTCGTGGTTGTTATAATCATGGTCGTGGTTGTTATAATCATGATCGTGGTTGGCATAATCATGGTCGTGGTTGTTATAATCATGGTCATGGTTGTTATAATCATGGTCGTGGTTGGCATAATCATGGTCGGCATAATCATGGTCATGGTTGTTATAATCATGGTTGTTGTTGTTATAATCATTGTCTTGGTTATGATCATAGTCGTGGTTGTTATAATCATGGTCGTGGGTGTTATAATCATAGTCGTGGTTGTTATAATCATTTTTGTTGTTGTTATAATCATGGTCGTGGTTGTTATAATCATAGTCGTGGTTGTTATAATCATGGTCGTAGTTGTTATAATCATGTTCGTGGTTGTTATAATCATGGTCGTGGTTGTTATAATCATTTTTGTTGTTGTTATAATCATGGTCGTGGTTGTTATAATCATGGTCGTGGTTCTTATAATCGTAGTCATGGTTGTTATAATCATGGTCGTGGTTGTTATAATCATGGTCGTGGTTGTTATAATCATGATCGTGGTTGGCATAATCATGGTCATGGTTGTTATAATCATGGTCATGGTTGTTATAATCATGGTCGTGGTTGGCATAATCATGGTCGTGGTTGTTATAATCATGGTTGTTGTTGTTATAAACATTGTCGTGGTTATGATCATAGTCGTGGTTGTTATAATCATGGTCGTGGTTGTTATAATCATAGTCGTAGTTGTTATAATCATGGTCGTGTTGTTATAATCATGGTCGTGGTTGTTATAATCATGGTCGTGGTTGTTATAATCATGGTCGTGGTTCTTATAATCATAGTCATGGTTGTTATAATCATGGTCGTGTTTGTTATAATCATGGTCGTGGTTGTTATAATCATGGTCGTGGTTGTTATAATCATGATCGTGGTTGTTATAGTCATGGTCGTGGTTGTTATAATCATAGTCGTGGTTGTTATAATCATGATCATGGTTGTTAAAATCATAGTCATGGTTGTTATAATCATGGTATTGGTTGTTACAATCATAATCGTGGTTGTTATAATCATGGTCGTGGTTATGTTCATGGTGGTAGTTGTTATAATCATGGTCGTGGGTGATATAATCATAGTCGTGGTTGTTATAATCATATTCGTGGTTGTTATAATCATGGTGGTTGTTGGTATAATCATGGTCTTGGTTGTTATAATCATGGTCGTGGTTGTTATAATCATAGTCGTGGTTGTTATAATCATGGTCGTGGGTGTTATAATCATAGTCGTGGTTGTTATAATCATAGTCGTGGTTGTTATAATCATGGTGGTGGTTGTTATAATCATGGTCGTGGGTGTTATAATCATCGCCGTGGTTGTTATAATCATAGTTGTGGTTGTTATATTCATAGTCGTGGTTGTTATAATCATGGTCGTGGTTGTTATAATCATGATCGTGGTTGGTATAATCATGGTCGTGGGTGTTATAATCGTCGTCGTGGTTGTTAAAATCATAGTCGTGGTTGTTATAATCATAGTAGTGGTTGTTGTAATCATGGCCACGGTTGTTATCATGGTCGTGGTTGTTATAATCATGGTCGTGGTTGTTAAATATATCATAGTCGTTTTGTTATACGTGGTTGTTATAACATGGTCGTGGTTGTTATAATCATGATATAATCATATACGTGGTTGTTATAATCATGGTCGTGGTTGTTACAATAATAGTCGTGGTTGTTATAATCTTAGTTGTGGTTATTATAATCATAGTCGTGGTTGTTGTAATTATGGCCGTGGTTGTTATAATCATGGTCGTGGGTGTTATAATCATCGCCGTGGTTGTTATAATCATGGTCATGGTTGTTATAATCATGGTCGTGGTTGGCATAATCATGGTCGTGGTTGTTATAATCATGGTTGTTGTTGTTATAATCATTGTCGTGGTTATGAACATAATCGTGGTTGTTATAATCATGGTCGTGGTTGTTATAATCATAGTCGTGGTTGTTATAATCATGGTCGTAGTTGTTATAATCATGGTCGTGGTTGTTATAATCATGTTCGTGGTTGTTATAATCATTTTTGTTGTTGTTATAATCATGGTCGTGGTTCTTATAATCATGGTCATGGTTCTTATAATCATAGTCATGGTTGTTATAATCATGGTCGTGTTTGTTATAATCATGGTCGTGGTTGTTATAATCATGGTCGTGGTTGTTATAATCATGATCGTGGTTGTTATAGTCATGGTCGTGGTTGTTATAATCATAGTCGTGGTTGTTATAATCATGATCGTGGTTGTTAAAATCATAGTCATGGTTGTTTTAATCATGGTATTGGTTGTTACAATCATAGTCGTGGTTGCTATAATCATGGTCGTGGTTATGATCATGGTGGTAGTTGTTATAATCATGGTCGTGGGCGATATAATCTTAGTCGTGGTTGTTATAATCATATTCGTGGTTGTTATAATCATGGTGGTTGTTGGTATAATCATGGTCTTGGTTGTTATAATCATGGTCGTGGTTGTTATAATCATAGTCGTGGTTGTTATAATCATGGTCGTGGGTGTTATAATCATAGTCGTGGTTGTTATAATCATAGTCGTGGTTGTTATAATCATGGTGGTGGTTGTTATAATCATGGTCGTGGTTGTTATAATCATTGGTCGTGGTTGTTATAATCGTGGTTGTTATAATCTGGCGGTCGTGGTTGTTATAATCATGGTCGTGGTTGTTATAATCATGGTCATGTGGTTGTTATAATCATGGTCGTGGTTGTTATAATCATGTCGTGGTTGTTATAATCATGGTCGTGGTTATAATCATATAATCATTGGTTGTTATAATCATGGTCGTGGTTGTTACAATAATAGTCGTGGTTGTTATAATCTTAGTTGTGGTTGTTATAATCATAGTCGTGGTTGTTGTAATTATGGCTGTGGTTGTTATAATCATGGTCGTGGGTGTTATAATCATCGCCGTGGTTGTTATAATCATAGTTGTGGTTGTTATATTCATAGTCGTGGTTGTTATAATCATGGTCGTGGTTGTTATAATCATGATCGTGGTTGGTATAATCATGGTCGTGGGTGTTATAATCATCGCCGTGGTTGTTATAATCATAGTTGTGGTTGATATAATCCTAGTCCTGGTTGTTGTAATCATGGCCGTGGTTGTTATAATCATGGTCTTCGTTGTTATAATCATGGTCGTGGTGGTTATAATCATGGTCGTGGTTGTTATAATCATGACGGGTTGTTATAACATGGTTATAGTCATGGTCGGTTTTATAATCATGGTCGTGGTTGTTATAATCATGGTCGGTTGTCATATTCATGGTCCTGGTGTTATAATCATGGTCGTGGTTGTTATAATCAGATCATGGTTGTTGTCATGGTCGTGGCGAAAATCATGGTCGTGGTCATAATCGTGGTCGTGGTTGTCATAATCATGGTCGTGGTTGTTATAATCATGGTCGTGGTTGGTTATAATCATGGTCGTGGTTGTTATAATCATGGTCGTGGTTATTATAATCATGGTCGTGGTTGTTATAATCATGGTTGTGGTTGTTATAATCATGGTCGTACTTGTTACAATAATAGTCGTGGTTGTTATAATCATAGTTGTGGTTGTTATAATCATAGTCGTGGTTGTTGTTAATCATGGCCGTGGTTGTTATAAACATGGGCGTGGTTGTTATAATCATAGTCGTGGTTGTTATAATCATGGTCGTAGTTGTTACAATCATAGTCGTGGTTGTTATAATTATGGTCGTGGTTATGATCATGTCGTAGTTATAATCATGGTCGTGGTTGTTATAATCATGGTCGTGGTTGTTATAATCATGGTCGTGGTTGTTATAATCATGGTTGTGGTTGTTATAATCATGGTCGTACTTGTTACAATAATAGTCGTGGTTGTCATAATCATAGTTGTGGTTGTTATAATCATAGTCGTGGTTGTTGTTAATCATGGCCGTGGTTGCTTGGTAACTCGCGGTCGGGTTGTTTTAATCGGCGGTCGGGGTTGTTATAATCATGGTCGGTTGTTATAATCATGGTCGTGGGTTGTTATAACTCGTAGTCGTGGTTGTTATAATCATGGTCGTGTTTGTTGCGTAATCATGGTCGTGTTTGTTATAACCGCGGTCGGTTGTTATAATCATGGTCGGGTTGTTTCTTAATCATGGTCGTGTTGTTATAATCATGGTCGGGTTGTTATAATCATATTCGTGGTTGTTATAATCGTGGTTGTTATAATCATGTCCGTGGTTGTTATAATCATGGTAGTGGTTGTTATAATCTTGGTCGTGGATGTTATAATCATGGTCGTGGTTGTTATAATCATGGTCGTGGTTGTTATAATCAGTGTCGTGGTTATGATCATTGTCGTGGTTGTTATAATCATGGTCGTTAGTGTTATAATCATAGTCGTGGTTGTTATAATCATGTTTGTTGTTGTTATAATCATAGTCGTGGTTGTTATAATCATGGTCGTGGTTGTTATAATCATAGTCGTGGTTGTTATAATCATGGTCGTGGTTATTACAATCATGGTCGTGGTTGTCATAATCATGGTCCTGGTTGTTATAATCATGGTCCTGCTTGTTATATTCAGTGTCGTGGTTATGATCATAGTTGTGGTTGTTATAATCATGGTCGTTAGTGTTATAATCATAGTCGTGGTTGTTATAATCATGTTTGTTGTTGTTATAATCACGGTCGTGGTTGTTAAAATCATGGTTGTGGTTGTTATAATCATGGTCGTGGTTGTTATAATTATGGTCGTGGGTGTTACAATCATAGCCGTGGTTGTTATAATTATGGTAATGGTTATGATCATGGTCGTAGTTGTTATAATCATGGTCGTGGGTGTTATAATCATCGCCGTGGTTGTTATAATCATAGTTGTGGTTGTTATAATCATGGTCGTGGTTTTTATAATCATAGTTGTGGTTGTTATAATCATGGTCGTGGTTGTTACAATCAGAATCGTGGTTGTTATAATTATGGCCGTGGTTGTGATCATGGTCGTTGTTGTTATAATCATGGTCGTGGTTGTTATAATTATGGTCGTGGTTGTTAAAATAATAGTCGTGGTTGTTATAATCATAGTTGCGGTTGTTATAATCATAGTCGTGGTTGTTGTAATCATGGCCGTGGTTGTTATAATCATGGTCGTGGTTGTTATAATCATGGTCGTGGTTGTTATAATCATGGTCGTGGTTGTTATAATCATATAGCCGTGGATGCTATAATCATGGTCCTGGTTGTTATAATCATGGTTGTGGTTGTTATAATCATAGTCGTGGTCGTTATAATCATGGTCGTGTTTGTTATAATAATCATGGTCGGGGTTGTTATAATCATGGTCGTGGTTTTAATCTGGTCGTGGTTGTTATAATCATGGTCGTGGTTGTTATAATCATGTCCGTGGTTGTTATAATCATGGTAGTGGTTGTTATAATCTTGGTCGTGGATGTTATAATCATGGTCGTGGTTGTTATAATCATGGTCGTGGTTGTTATAATCAGTGTCGTGGTTATGATCATTGTCGTGGTTGTTATAATCATGGTCGTTAGTGTTATAATCATAGTCGTGGTTGTTATAATCATGTTTGTTGTTGTTATAATCATAGTCGTGGTTGTTATAATCATGGTCGTGGTTGTTATAATCATAGTCATGGTTTTATAATCATGGTCGTGGTTGTTATAATCATGGTCGTGGTTGTCATAATCATGGTCCTGGTTGTTATAATCATGGTCCTGGTTGTTATATTCAGTGTCGTGGTTATGATCATAGTCGTGGTTGTTATAATCATGGTCGTTCGTGTTATAATCATAGTCGTGGTTGTTATAATCATGTTTGTTGTTGTTATAATCACGGTCGTGGTTGTTATAATCACGGTCGTGGTTGTTATAATCATGGTCGTGGTTGTTATATTCATGGTCGTGGTTGTTATAATCATGGTCGTGGGTGTTACAATCATAGCCGTGGTTGTTATAATTATGGTCATGGATATGATCATGGTCGTAGTTGTTATAATCATGGTCGTGGGTGTTATAATCATCGCCATGGTTGTTATAATCATAGTTGTGGTTGTTATAATCATGGTCGTGGTTTTTATAATCATAGTTGTGGTTGTTATAATCATGGTCGTGGTTGTTACAATCAGAATCGTGGTTGTTATAATTATGGCTGTGGTTGTGATCATGGTCGTTGTTGTTATAATCATGGTCGTATATAATCATAGCCGTGGATGCTATAATCATGGTCCTGGGTTGTTAAACGGTTGTTATAATCATAGTCGTGGTCGTTATAATCATGGTCGTGTTGTTATAATCATGGTCGGGGTTGTTATAATCATGGTCGGTTGTTTTAATCATGGTCGTGGTTGTTATAATCATGGTCGTGGTTGTTATAATCATGTCCGTGGTTGTTATAACTCGCGGTAGTGGTTGTTATAATCTTGGTCGTGTGTTATAACTGGTGGTCGGTTGTTATAATCATGGTCGTGGTTGTTATAATCAGTGTCGTGGTTATGATCATTGTCGGGTTGTTATAATCATGGTCGTTAATAATCATAGTCGTGGTTGTTATAATCATGTTTGTTGTTGTTATAATCATAGTCGTGGTTGTTATAATCATGGTCGTGGTTATAATCATAGTCATGGTTTTATAATCATGGTCGTGGTTGTTATAATCATGGTCGTGGTTGTCATAATCATGGTCCTGGTTGTTATAATCATGGTCCTGGTTGTTATATTCAGTGTCGTGGTATGATCATAGTCGGTTGTTATAATCATGGTCGTTCGTGTTATAATCATAGTCGGTTGTTATAATCATGTTTGTTGTTGTTATAATCACGGTCGTGGTTGTTATAATCACGGTCGTGGTTGTTATAACCGCGGTTGTTATATTCATGGTCGTGGTTGTTATAATCATGGTCGGGTGTTACAATCATAGCCGTGGTTGTTATAATTATGGTCATGATATGATCAGGTCGAGTTGTTATAATCATGGTCGTGGGTGTTATAATCATCGCCATGGTTGTTATAATCATAGTTGTGGTTGTTATAATCATGGTCGGGTTTTATAATCATAGTTGTGGTTGTTATAATCATGGTCGTTGTTACAATCAGAATCGTGGTTGTTATAATTATGGCTGTGGTTGTGATCATGGTCGTTGTTGTTATAATCATGGTCGTGGTTGTTATAATTGTAATGAGACAAATTTCACATGAAGAGGTGTAGCGGTTTATAGTAGTGAATATTATAGCGAGAGGAAATGGTAGCGTGTCTCGAGGGTGTGATGTCAACACTGTATATTAACACAGGCTCAGTACAAGTGTAGTATATAAAACAATGCGTGTTACAGCTTTATTTTACTAGTTCAATAGGGATTAATGGGGCTGTACACAATTTATGATAGACTATGGTATTCTCGTATAACCTAACCTCACAATTAGAATGGGCACTTCACTAAGTCGATTGTCGAGGTTCGGGATCACTGCACTTCCACAGTCTACAGCCAGCACTTACTGTTACATGTTGAGTTGACAGCACTCTGTCGATGTACCCGGCTGAGACTGTTACACTTAGTGGCGGGCTTTCCGAGCGACTGGGGACGTAGTAGCTGGCCCTTCTTGGTTAAGGACACTCTCTGCCTCTCGAGGAGGGTTACGACGTCCTATATATTGGGAGACATCAGGTTGAGCTGATCCGGGGTGGGGGCGGCGAAGGGTCTCTACATTTGCCTTGCTAATGTAGGGTCAGGTCTGACTTTATCAGAGACTATAAGTTGTTGTATATTCTGGAGAAATCTTCAGATGAATGCTTGTCTGTTAACATCGTTGAGCCGCAAGTTGAGAGGCTTGTGATTGTGGCCCTTGACTTGGGCTCGAGGGTTACATTTGACCTGGCTAATGTGACGTCAGGTCTGGACTTCTTCATGTAGGTGTTTGTGTATATTGGGGAGAGTCGGCAGGTGCCTTTTACATGTTTGTTGGGGACGTGACATGGGAGGAGCCTAGTTGATTTATAACCCTTGGGCAGCCGCGAGTGTTACCCTTACACTTGACCCCTAATGTCGGGTCAAGTCTGGACTGTTTCTGAGATGTTGTGGTCTGACAACCCATCACTACACCTCCCGCCAAGACCAAAGCTTTCATGCTCACAGAACTGATGACATTAAGTAGACAGTAACATCATGTGCAGTATCTAATATAGTCCCTGAGGCGATAATGCATCCTTACATTTTACAAATAATAACCCTAGAGATGTATGTTTTTCTACTGGCATAGTTTGATCTGACAAAGCTTACTATATAATCATAGTCGTGGTTGTTGTAATCATGGCCATGGTTGTTATAATCATGGTCGTGGTTGTTATAATCATGTCGTGGTTGTTATAATCATGGTCGTGGTGGTTATAATTATGGTCGTGGTTGTTATAATCATGGTCGTGGTTGTAATAATCATTGTCGTGGTTATTATAATCATGATCGTGGTTGTTATAATCATGGTTGTGGTTGTTATAATCATAGTCATGGTTGATATAATCATATACGTGGTTGTTATAATCATGGTCGTGGTTGTTACAATAATAGTCGTGGTTGTTATAATCATAGTTGTGGTTGTTATAATCATAGTCGTGGTTGTTGTAATCATGGCCGTGGTTGTTATAATCATGGACGTGGTTATAATCATGGTCGTAGTTGTTATAATCATGGTCGTGGGTGTTATAATCATCGCCGTGGTTGTTATAATCATAGTTCTCGTTGTTATAATCATAGTGGTGGTTTTTGTAATCATGGCCGTGATTGTTATAATCATGGTCGTGGTTGTTATAATCATGGTCGTGATTATTATAATCATGGTCGTGGTTGTTATAATCATGGTCTTGGTCGTTATAATCATCGTCGTGGTTGTTATAATCATGGTCGTGGTTGTTATAATCATGGTCGTGGTTGTTATAATCATGGTCGTGGTTGTTATAATCATGGTCGTGGTCGTGATACTTACAGTATCTAATATACTATAAGAATTAATAGAATAAAGGTTAGAATAATTAGTTAGTGAAATATTCGCCATAGGAGAGGTTAAAATCATAAAAAAAAAAATATTATGAATCACCGATGATCATTCCGAGATAAATTATATTATGAAGAGAAGTGACCTTGATTCTGGTTATATTAGTCACCATCTGCTTAAGTCATCACCTGTGTTAAGTCATCATAGTCATCACCTACGTTAGTCAGTTTTAGGCCCATCTCACATGACTGACCGACCATTATTTACGCTGGTGGATGTAAGACCTCCTACCCTCACTGACGCAGCTATGGTCAATTTGGTGTTATTCTTGTTTATAAATGCCTTCTAATCTGTCTCAAGTCTATCCGTCCTGTCTATTGCCATCCCAACTGTCTGTTCGTCTGCGTGGTGTTTGAATGTAAGCCCGTCTGTACTCTTTGTGTCGTCAAATCTGTCGGTCTTATCCGTTGTTGGCGTGTGTCTGCCTGTTTGTCTAATGTGAACCAGTCAGTCAGTTGTCTGTCTGTCATGTTAGTTGCCATATTGTCTATTTGTGCATGTATGAATCTGTCTATTTTTATCACCCTCCTGTCTGTTTCACTCTCTTTATTCACCCTGTGTCTATTGTAGTCATTTTCTCCATGCATTTTTATTATTATCTTTTTCCATGTACAGTCACCCACAGGAATAAGTATATACTGTAGCTGTAAGGTCGTCTGGTAACGTTGAAACTGCGCATCCAGACGCATGATGAAACTCAGCTCCTCCCTACCTTTTTCTCTAACTATTTTCTGTTTCCCCTTCTTTATTCTTTTATTTCCTTATCTTCCTTCCTTTACTAATCCAAACAACATTAAAAAAAGTAGGCTAAGAAAAAGTGGGGAGGAGGGAGAGCCATACGATAACTGCAATCGTGGGCTGACAGCGTACAGCGGATGAGGGGGCGCCAAGTCCGTAGGCTTGCATCGTTTTCTCTCGTAAATATAATTGTTAACTAATGCCTTCCTAAAGAAACCATCGACATGGGACCAGGTTTGTTCCACCCTACGAATTTTTGCGATTTTTCCACCAAGTTTGATGAAAAACGATTGTGTCGTTTCGGCTGCCCAGAACAGACACACACACACACACACACACACACACACACACACACACACACACATGCCTAGTCCTATAGTATATTAGATAGTGATCAGAAGACCCTGAGGGGACAGAAATTGAGTATGAATAGTGTAAGGGGTTAGAGGTAAAACAAAGATCAAGAATGTTAGCAAGTTGATCGTGTCGATCAGGAACAGCGTAGGGTGTTTGATTATTTGTTCCAAATCATTAAGTAAGGAAAAGGAGAGTGCCTCAGCTCCACCTGGGTCATCCCTTGCAAAGCCAAGCCAATCTGTGATTTACATTGAAATCCCCAAGGTAGAGGAACTCCTTGTTGGGGTGTGTGGATAGCAGCGACTCACGGCAAGAAGTGAGATAGTCACAGAGTTACAAATAGTTTGTAGAGATGAGAGAACAGTATAGGATGTCACCTTCATTGGCGAGATTTAAGGTCACTCAAGAGGCCGATGTGGGACCGGCAGAGTCGTTCACAGAAGTTGCACAGGTGGGTGGCTCCATCTGGTGCGGGAGTGGCTGTGGCAGCGACTTTCCGGCGCTGGCTCTTGTCTGCCTCGGTTTGCAGTCGGGTTAATTCGAGGCCGCGCTCCGGCGGAGGATCGTCCCAGGTGAGGAGATTTGCCAGAATTTTTCAGGTTTGTCTTAAGACTATCTTTATACAGTTTCAGATGCCCGCCAGCGGTACGTTTACAATTCGTTAGGTGACTGTAAAGTAGCTGCTTTGGCAGTCTACTGTCATCCATGAGGGTAACATGGCAGTCCAGCATAGTTGTTCATGGATAATCGTTGCCTCGATGCTTCTACAGTTAGATTCAGCTAGAACACTGGCATTTGTTCTCTTGTCTTCCCAGCGAACTCGGAGGATGAAACGTAGACTACATTGGTGAAAGTTTTCAAGTGCCTTGAGGTGCCTCCTGCATGTAACCCATGTCTCACTGTCATATAGTAGGGTGGGGAGGACCACTGCTCGATATACGTGCAACTTTGTATATAATTTCAGCTTCCTACAGCTGAAGATACGGTCGGAGTCTGCCAAAGGCTTGAGATGCACATCTTATCCGATGCTGAATCTCTTCATTGATGTCCGCTGTGGTGGACAGGTGGGAGCTGAGATACTGAAAATGGGTAACACGAGTGAGGGTAGTACCATTCAGAAGGATAGATGGTGGAGGTGTGGCGGAACCAGGGACGGGCTGAAAAAGAAATTGAGCCTTACTCACATTCACCTCATAGCCGAAGTGTGCATACGCATCTGCATAGGTGTTCAGGAGCTCCTGTAAGTCGCATTCGGTGCAAGCAACAATGGTGAGGTCGTCTGCATACTGAAGTTCAGTAATTGTAAAGGCCTGGGACGTAGGGATAGAAATCCCTTACCAGACTAATCAGGTTCATAATTAAGGAAAGTCAAGGACCATGGTCTTCTGAGGAATAACAAACAACCGTTTGAGATTGACATCTCTTTACTATAAAAAATATAACACAAAACTCTGACACCACTCAACAAACATCAAGTAACTATTACGGGAGTCAAACAATTAAGGCAGTCAACAGTTAATGGAATCAAACAATTAAGGGAATCAAACAATTAATGGGAGTCAACAACTGATAGAATCAACCAATAAAAGGGAGTCAGCAATTAAAGGAATCAAACGACAAAAGAATCAAACAATGAACAGATATTTCCTACGGCAGTGGCCTGGGGAAGGTTCTGGAACATGGTGATCCACACTCAGGGTAGGGAAGCGTCCGTTCAATTCCACACTCGAGCGACGTCTTGAAATGGCAGGAGAACACCGGGGCACAGACGGAATGAGATGAACTGACGGTCGTGGTATGCGGTAGTGGTAGATGACCAGAGAATTGACAGACGATAGGTGAAGGTCTGGGGACACAGCCCACGAGTCCAGGACCTATGATGAGATCACAGCCAGAATTTGACGAACAGCGGGGTGCAGATAGTGACTGTATGGCGGCTGGGTTGAATCTCCCCGTGACCCAGATAGTCGCTGCCGTTCTCACCTCTGTCCAACCGCCCAAGTGTCGTCCGTACCAGCAAGCGAGAGTTAGCAGCGGTAACGAGCAGGAAGATCGTTTCCGCCCTTACAGTAATGAAAGCTGCCGACACCTTTGTTCCTGCCTGGAGTCGTCTTATTTTGAAATTATCCTTCACCCAGTACTCTCTGTCCACCCGCCCGGCTAAATTGGCACTTCCACGACCCCAGTTGTTTCAAATTTTATTTCTTGTTGGAGCACTGTAAGATGGTATCGCCTCTTAGAGCCTTGTTGTTTACTTTATGGAGGTCTGATGGATTCCTATACGAATTTTCAACATACATTGCAAAGCTTGGACACTTGATCTTGATGTTGTGCAGTGCAGCCTTGCAGTTAAGTATGTTGAATGCGTTTGAAGCATCCACCAGGAGAACGGCCTCACAATCACGCTGCTCAAATATCAATCTCATGGCGTGAATGGCGGCCTACCCGCCAACCTGGTGACCAGCACACACTTGAAGGTTCCCTGCTGCTGCCCTGACATCATCCTTTACCACCTCCATTATGCATTTTCCGTTGATCCGCCTCAGCACTTCCCCCACCCCTATAGGTCTACATCCTGGCTTCTTTTCCAGAGGAATAAGGCGGCAGGCCGTCAGGGCCTGGAGGTGATGGCAGCAAGAGGATGCAAGCTTTCTTGCAAGGGCGGCAATGGCAGTGCAGAGATCGCTTGCTACAGGGCCGAACTTGCTTGTGCTGAGGATGACTCTCCAACCGTTTGCATCCAGACCTGAAGGGCCGGCTCCTCCTCGAGTCTTCAGTGCCTTTTTTCACACCATCTCTCCTGTTATTTTCTCGAACAGGACAGCATTTAGAGGGATATAGTCACCCTGGAACCCGATGCCTTCATCTTCGCTTGCCGGGGGATGTTTCTCTTTCAATAGTTTTAATGTCTCTCTGTTAATTGGCATCACCCCACCGGAAGATTCCTCTGTGAGAGATCTTACCGCAAGAGACACTTTTCCCACACGCATTATGATTCCAAATTTTCTTGCCACGTCATCGGTGTTTTGCTTTCCGTCACTCGTAATTTTTAGTCTCTCATGCAGTGTTCTTGCTTCACATAGGAGATCATCAAGGGCCCCTGTCTGCCACATTGCCAATCTTCTCTTCATTGCTGCCAAATTTTCTTTGTGCTTAGCCTTTGTGTGTGTCCTCTGACAAAATAGATGTGGTATTATTGCCAGTATTTGAAGAGCTAGAGGGGCGAGGAAGCGGTCCTGAGTGTAATCAGTCATGAAGCGAGTCATCTCCCGAATCATTTCTTTGGTGGCCGCACACTTGGGTGGTTCAAATAAGTTAGCGTGCGACCACTTGACAATTTCTGAGTAGGTTTCTTTGACCCATATGTCTGCATTTTCCATCGACCTGCCATTCCGCTGAGGTGGCTGTCTCTCATTCTCCTCGTGGACACCTGCTACTAAGGGAGAAGCATTTATTAGTACTACATTTTCGGGTTGAGTAGACTCACTGCTATCATTTCGGATATCATCGGGTGGTTGGGTCCCGGCGATATCCAATGTGGCCACCTGTGTCGGCTCCCTGCGACGTGGGTTCCGACACTGGTCTAGCTTCCTGCAATCCACACATGGTCGGTTGTTTCTCGCACAAACACAATTTGTGCAGTTTTGGTTCGGGCTAGCACAGACGCAGCAAAGAATGTTACCAGGCATAGTGAACAGCACCTTGGGCGACAATTATGTCCGCCTCCGAACATCTGATTTGGTCCCAGGCACAATATTATACTGGTTCTTATGAGGGAAGGGGGGAGAGGTGACAGGCTAGACTGCTGTGTCCAGGTAGTAGGGGCATACGTGCGCGCGTGGGTGTGTAGGCTACCCCCCCCCACCCCCCAAGGGCGACCATCCATACGTCAGAATGATACACTATGGACAAGAATTTGTCTCACCAAGCACTTGTTTATAAATCCTTGGCACAAATAACCACTATTTATATGGTCTCACTGGTGTAATATCAGTTATATATACTCACTTGGTTCGTCGAGACCATACATGAAGTGTCCGTTACTATAGTGGGGAGGCGACCGCATGGGGCTTCTCGGCCCCCATAGGTGATTACAAATATGCCGTATGGGATGAGAAAAGCCTTGGGTGGCAATGTAGGGTGACATCCGATATTCACGACACATTGTTAAATTCGCTCCTGGCGAGTATATCCCACCAATAACACTTTAGATCAGGAGGACGTTCCACGACACCCACGCCACGCCAGACAAGGCCACTCACTACTACTACTACTACTTACTACTACTTGAAAGTGGCCTCCAGCCTCCCCAATAGCCACACCTTCGCCACCATTTAATTACCTTAATAATAAATATCCTAATACATAGTGGCAGCTATCTATCTGTGTTAAATTAGTTGAACGCAGATCGTCGACATTCGGTTGTCGGAGTTGGGCAGAAGCTCTCATTCCCTGAGGCGAGCAAAGCCGATAGGAGGAGAAAGACGATGCGACATCTCACATCCAGGCTGTAACATAACATCTGGGCTACCTGCTTCTGTTAGGAGATCAACTCCGCGAGTCTGGCGTAGAAACATCTTGCACTTGGTTTCCATCCACCGGTTTGTGAACACTAGAGGAGTGTTTTGCCTTGATCAACGTTTTTGAATTCTCTCCCCCATATGCCTCTCTTGTCGTTCTCGTTCCTCTATGTGTGCAGCATCGAGGGCTAGGTTACAGTGACATGCGTACCATGGGATGCAAAAATCGATGTCGAAAAAAGCTACCGCTGTCCGGCGTCCAGAATCCTCGAGCACTGACGTCCACCGCGAGACTTCGTTAGATGTGTTTGAAGTCCTGTGTTGGATATCTCACCATCGATGGAAGGAGATGGGATTTCATGACATCTGACAGATTTCATCTCAACATATTTGCTGTGAGATCACTTACCTCGTCATGCCTCTCATGCATATGAAGTCCCCTTCTTGTTTACACCATGGCGTGATAAGCCGCTCATAGGAAGTGCCACACGCATTGGGATAGCAAAATCTTCTACTGGCGACGTATCTTAAGAACAGCATCTGTAAATTCTTGTTTATTAAGACTGAAACCATTTGCCCTTATCGGTAACGTAGTTAACAGTTCGAGCGCCCACCTCCTCGCGTATAGCTACTTTTTTTTCAAATTTTTCTGGTACTGCAGCAATAGTTGCTGCAACTTATCATTTTGGCAGTGCTGTCGATCTGTCATAATGGACCTACAGATCTTATTTACTCCTTCAGTATCCACTTCCTATATTTCCTGTTGCATTCTGGGCTATTATGTGGTCCGTGAGGGCTGCCGTGAGCTTAAGTGAATTTTGATGTTCAGTGGCAGCAATCTCCTCTGGATTTGTTAGTCCATCTCAGCTTGGTGGGTGGAAAAGTGCTCTTTCTGCTGGGGTTAAGTCAGGGTGTTTCACTAATTTGGGAATGAACTTGACACTGATAGCTTCTTCCAGAGGGTGGAGGAGGGGTCTGATATCACGGATAGTACACTTCAGGTAGTTCCAGCGATGCTTGAGTCCATGGGTGAATGCAGGAAAGGCCGCATGAGGCTCTGTGTTAGCAATCTCAGACAGAGCTTGGATTTCACTAACCCACTCATTCACCTTTCCGCTACTACTACTACTACTACTACTACTTTATTTTTTTTTTATTGTGGCCTCCAGCCTCCCCCAATAGCCACACCTTCGCCACCATTTAATTACCTTAATATTAAATATCCTAATACATAAGTAGCTATCCTATCTGTGTTAAATTAGTTGAGCACCAGATCTATGTGGCATTCAGTGACAGTAGCCTCATAGTCAATATCCGCAGCAGTTGTCGGAGTTGGGGCAAAGCTCTCGTTCCCTGAGGCAGAGCAAAGCCGACCGAAGGAGAGAGAGAAAGACAGTCGACATCTCATCCAGGCTGTAACATAACTTCTGGGCTGCTGCTTCTGTTAGGAAGTCAACTCCGTGGAGTCTGGCGTAGAAACATCTTGCACTTGGTCCCATCACCAGGGTTGTGAAACATTAGAGTGAAGCTGCCTTGATCAACGTTTTGAATTCTCTCCCCATATGCCCTTCTCTTGTCGTTCTCGTTCCTCCTATGTGCAGCATCGAGGAGCTGGAATTCTGGTGACATGCGGCCATGGGATCAAAAATCCTGATGTCGAAGGCTCCGCTGTCGCGTCCAGAATCCTCGAGCACTGACATACGGGCATCGTTAGATGTGTTTGAAGTCCTGTGTTGGAAGATCTCACCATCCAATGGAAGGAGGTCGGTTCTACCATGACAGCCGTTCCTTCAACATATTTGCTGTGAGATCCCTTACCTCGTCATGCCTCATGCATATGAAGCCCCCTTCTTGCACACCATGGCGTGATCGCCATCAAAGGAAGAGCACACCGCATTGGGAGGGCAAACCTTCTACTGGCCGACCATACCTTAGAGCAATGGCATCTGTAAATTCTTGTTTATTAAGACTGAAACCATTTGCCCTTATCGGTAACGTAGTTAACCAGTTCGAGCGCCCACCTCCTGCGCTATAGCTACTTTTTTTTTTTTCTGGTACCTGCAGCAATAGTTGCTGCAACTTATCATTTGGCAGTGCTGTCGATCTGTCGTAATGGATCTACGAATCTTTACTTCGCTGGAATCCACCCCTGTTGCATTCTGGGCTATTATGTGGTCCGTGAGGGCTGCGTGAGCTTAAAGAAATTTTGATGTTCAGTAGCAATCTCCCTGGATTTGTTAGTCCCATCCGCCCAGTCTTGGTGGAAGTGCAAGTGAGTCTTTCTGCTGGGTTAAGTCAGGGTGTTTCACTAATTTGGGAATGAACTTGACACTGATAGCTTCTTCCAGAGGGTGGAGGAGGGGTCCGATATCAGGGATAGTACGCATCAGGTAGTTCCAACGATGCTTGACTCCATGGGTGAATGTGAAGCCGCATGTGGCTCTGTGTTAGCAATCTACTACTACTACTACTACTATTATTATTATTATTATTATTATTATTATCATTATCATTATTATCATTATTATCATCATTATTATTATTATTATTATTATTATTATTATTATTATATATTAATGATAATAATAACAAATTTACAAAATAAAATATAATAATAATAATAATAATAATAATAATAATAATAATAATAATAATGATAATGATAATAATACTAAAAACCATAAATGTGATAAATATTACTTATTGGTAAGACTGTGAAGAAGAAGTAATTTTGAGTTATTTTCAAAGCAAGTTTAATGAGAAAATGAGATTTTTACCATGAATAATATAATTTTTATCAAGTGATTGTTTACTTAAGAACTAAAGTAATGCATTTCAGATACTGAATCCAAAAAAATATGAAATACAGGGAGAGACTGTTTTGTGTATTTAACAAGTCGCTGAGGAGATTTACCTAATATTCCAGAGATGTTCACTGATTTAAAGTTAATTCAGAGAGTTAGTGTTAACTTTTAATGTATATTCTATATCATTTAACATCCCAAAGCAGCTGATAAAATGAAAGACTGTTATCGGCCGTTAAATATGTTGGATTATGAATATAGTCCCTAGTGGTAATATTATTCTTTCACTTCTCTTCATGAAACAGGGCCATCATCTCCTACTGGAAGTTCATTAAGTCACGAGGAAAGAAGAACATGCACACAGCTCAGATTCCTTTGACAAAATTTAATGATCCACGTGAGTCATTGTTAATATTACAGAAAAGTGGTTTGTTAAATTATGAAGTGTTTGTGCCTCAGTATCCATCTCTTAGCCATGTTTTTATGTTTCATTGTGCACATAAAAGTATCCCAAGAAAGTCTTCGCTTACCACCAACACCCAGCACCTCCATACTTCCATTTTACTAATGCTTTAAGCCGACTTTAAGTATGTACAGTTACGAACAAATATCCCTACAAACTAGGCGGTATCTGGCATTTAAGTACAGTACTATAAATAATTAGATGAAGGAGTTTTGAATTGTAATGTATTTTCTAAGTTTTTTCTATGTAACAAAGAGTGTGTTTTTATTTTGTGGTCTCAAGATAATAAGGTAAGAAAATCAGCATAAACCAATTAAATATTTAACTCATATGTGGAGGCTAGTTATTGCCAATTGTTCAGGGAAATTTGTCCACAACTATACATGTTGTTTCCTTCATGGTCACAACCTACCTACACACATACTACTTCACACACTCCTAAATTATCATAACCTTTTCACTCTCCTACACACTAACAACTTGCCTACACTCATACTGCCTCACTGATCACTTCACCGCCCGTCACCCTCTCTAAAATTCTCCACTTGCTTTAGATATTCTTAAGCAACATTTACACTTACAGCTTCTACACCAGTTATCCCCAACCCTTAAAAGGCCTTGGGCCACATTTGTCATTGTATAGAGCCGGGCGCCAAGACTTTCAAACTTCTTGTACAAATATCATGCTTTTTACATTTACTCTTGGAATATACATTCTTAAAGCGATATATATATATATATATATATATATATATATATATATATATATATATATATATATATATATATATATATATATATATATATATATATATATATATATATATATATATATATATATATATATATATATATATATATA
>NW_024722227.1:16161127-16298627 GCF_018991925.1 Homarus americanus
GAAAATCACTGTCACTGACGCTGCTCAAAGTTGCTAAATTCTTCGAGGAGGGGTGGCGGGCGGCGGTTGACGCAGGGCGAGGGGGTCCATAAGCCGGCTTTCCACAAACTTTGCACTGTCACTCGTAATTATCCAGTAAAACCGGTTCACTGCGCCATGTTCGTGTTCTGGGTAATAAGTTCTATATACAGGAGCGAACACAAACACCTATATAGTTTGTAGGTTCGATTTACTGGATAAGAGATATGTACACAAGGGGAGTAGCACTGTTCAACCTGTCTGCTTGTCAACTGCTCTATAGACGACGTATGGCAAGTGATACATTAACAGCTTCCATACGTCGCCAGGCACATTAATTAAGCATGTGGGACATGGTAATAACATTGCCACACGCTGCTAGCTAGGCTGAATAAATAATATATATAAAGGGAGCATATACATAATATACATAGCATAATATATAATACAGCATACATAATATACATACAAAGGAAACAAGTACATAAGAAATACAGAGTCTGCAATAGGCCCAGGAGTTGAGCCTGTTAGTTATATGTTAATAACATCTATTTTCCCCTTTGCTTTTATATTAATAAACTTGTTCTTTGAGAATTTTAGGAGTATTCATTTCTCCCACAGTAGTTACCTTTATTTCCGTCCAAGTGACCCTGATATCAGAATTACACTACCTATGTGCCTAGACCATCGACATGCTACCAAGAAGAACTGAGGTTAGGTAGTACCAAAAATGAACTGAAGTGAGTAGAAGGAACATTTGAAAGGACTAAGACAGGTTGTGGTTTCACCCTTATCGATCTGGTCAATAAAAAACCTAACCCAATGCCTAGTCCACTCTGCCCGCTACCTAACGAGCTACATGCTGTCCAGAGGGGGTCTGGTGGCAGCGACCCTTAGAAATTAAGATTAGAGTTAAGTATTCCCCCTTAGAATGAGTAACCCCAGTCTGGCAGTATAATCAATGCGTTGTTTATTCCACTTTCTCCTGGGAAGCTCAATCTTGAATTAGTCTGTGTATATCAACTCAAGTAATTCGCCATACCATTGTCAACTGAGGGTCATCTTTGAATGAGTAACAGTTAGTTTGTTTGTGATTATTGTCATTGCGTGAGTAGCGATCACTGGCAACTCAGGGATATATATACCCGTGCATCGCGCAGGACGACCGTCCCCTGACGCATCCCCAACGTTTGTTCCAGGTATGTTTATGTGTAGCCATTCAGGTAATTTAGTCAATTGTAGTGAATATCAGTGTTCATCAGTGTTCATGCTTTAACAGTTGAATTGTCATTCACCCAGTGTAGGAAGTAATATAACGTAAATATGTCTGTCATCTAGACAAGAGAGTTGTTTGTGTTGTCATGCTTCCGTCCCCAGACGCCGCCCCAACGTTTGTTCCAGATCCCATTGTGATTCTTTCATCAACAACTGCCCCGGATGTAGTAGATACCCAACAGGGACCATATATGAAACGATGGCACCGATGAGGCCTGATTAAAGTACTCCACTGCCTCGTTGGGCCAGACCCCAGACTCGCCATGTGTCTGGCTACCACACACAATAACAACGGTCGTAAATCTCAGTGTTCTACCCTGGGATGCACCCTGGAAGTATATGTCCACAGAGAGTGATGTAACATGTATGTTAGGGATAATTAGTTGGAAATAATTATCCCATGTTGGGTAGTGGACTCAGGTATCTGCCGATTTCATTATTAACGTGTATGTTGAGTAAGGTCTTGTAACTGTACTGAGAAGTACCACTTGGATGTTGAGTAAAGTAATCTACAATAAGTGCCATGTACTATGTATGGTGAGTAGGGCCAAGGAACTGGTCCTGCTATGCCATGTAATGTAACACCAGTAAGGTTGTGTGCAGTAAGAGTGTAAGATCTAAGTAATTACTGTTGAGTAAAGAAATAAGAAAATAAGTAAATAAGAAAATAAGCAAAGAAGAAAGTACTGAGTCTGCAATAAGCCCAGGAGTTGAGCCTGGTAGTTATATGACTAATAATATATCTTTTTCCCTTTGATTTCATATTAATAAATTTGTTTTTAGAGTACTTTAGGTGTATTCATTTATCCCACAGTATTTTACCTTTATTTCCGTCCAAGTGACTTGATACCAGAATTACCATACCCATGTGCCTAGACCCTCGACCATGCTACCAAAAGAATGACCATGCTACCAAAAGAATGTCCATGCTACCAAAAGAATGTCCATGCTACCAAAAGAATGTCCATGCTACCAAAAGAATGACCATGCTACCAAAAGAATGTCCATGCTACCCAAAGAATGTCCATGCTACCAAAAGAATGTCCATGCTACCAAAGAATGACCATGCTACCAAAAGAATGACCATGCTACCAAAAGAATGTCCATGCTACCAAAAGAATATGTGACAGAACTGAGTAAGAGTAAGAACTAAGACAAGAGAAGTATGTAAGATGAGGGTGGTGAAGAGGTGTTGGAAAACACACGCGCCCTCACACTACAACTAATTCTATCCATTCTTACGCTGATGATTCTACTCTTCACTCTTCCTCACATTTTCCCCTTCCTCCTAACTCTCAAACTAGATCTGTTTCTAGAACTGATATCATTACTTTTATCAACGCGGATCTGTGCAGCATCTCTGAATGGGGAGATACAAACTTGGTTAAGTTCAATAGTAATAAAACTCAATATTTACCAATTACACTTTGTAAATTAGACGATCTCCCACCAATTACATTTCAGGACGCTATCATCCTCCCAAATTCTGAAATAAATATGTTACGCCACACCATTTCCTCCAATATGTCCTGGAAATCACACATCCTTAGTATAACTAAAGCTGCCTCCCGAAAGTTGGGAATGCTGTACAGATGCCGCAGCTACTTCTCTCCTGAGCAGTTGCTCCAAGTATATATGGGATTCATTCGTCCTAACTTGGAGTACTGCTCTCATATCTGGGGTGGCTCTTCTTCTGTCCAACTATTAGATAGGGTGGAATCAAAGGCATTTCGTCGTATTAACTCTCCTCCTTTAGTCGACAATCTCTCTTCCCTTTCTCTTTGCCGCAATGTTGCTTCACTCTCTCTCTTTTACAGGTACTTTAACGGACAATGTTCAGTGGATTTGGCATCCTGTGTACCGCCGGCAAGGCCGTGGGTTCGTAACACACGTCTTGCCCACGGTGCCCGCCATTTCTCCTTGGATGTCGGTCACACGAGAATAACCCGTTATAGTACCTCCTTCTTTCCTCACACAGCCAAGCTGTGGAATGCTCTTCCTTCTTCTGTGTTTCCATGCTCTTACAATCTGTCTCACTTTAAAAAGCTGGTTTTCCGGCATCTTCGTGGTGTATAACCTTTTTTTCTATATTTACAATTTCTTTCCGTTCTTTCTTTTTCGCCCGCAGGCTCCGTTGTGGGTCGTTTGACCTGTGCCCGGGTGGGCTAATTCCCGTAAAAAAAAAAAAAAAAAATCAGTGCGTATCAGAGACGTGACCGACCGCCCAAGCAGCTAACGAGCCGATCAGTGGTGAAGAGGATAATGTAAAGTAAAAGTAAAAACATGACTAAGATCAGCTTTCTAATCAGAAGGGTATTTGGGGCACCAGCGGCAATATTTAAATTGTGAACAGACAGCTACACTCCTCATACGTGATATACAGCATACATTGGCCATAATAAACCCTATAACTGATGTGTTTGGGAACTCTAATGTTCAAAGTTATAAGACTGGCAAATTCATTTTCACATTATTTGAGTTGGCAAACTTGTCACTTCGCTAGAGTGCAGTCCTTGGACAGTTATTCATACTTGTCTAGACTCTGGCCATTGTAGACAATATAGACAGCACTTCTCTCTACTGCCTTCCACTTCCCTTACTGTAAACCTCGAAGAGGATAAGATAAGAATGTGTCATGGCTGAGGGTTTTAGATAAAACAATATTTGTTGAAATTATATCAAGGATTTGTGCAGTAACAGCTGATTGTTCTATTAATGATTCTGAAACGATTGCAAAGACCAATTTAATAATTTTTGAGATTGTTAGACATAATTCAGCATCAGATTATTCCTAAAATATCATTTTAACTGGTATACTGTAGCCGATACGTCGATGTTCCTTAATGCATAAACGTTTTTAACACAGCTGTATATATATTTATATATGACAGTATGACGAGGTTAAATAAATTCTAGATTATTATAAATAGTCTAGCATAATATATAGGCCAGGAATGGCCAACCTCCGGCGCATGCGCCAAACGTGGCGCATTGGATGATTAGAAGTGGCGCATTGCATCCCTGTGATAATAATAAAGTAAGGCAGTAAGCCTACTCATTATTTTTAGCGATTTTATTATTTCGTGCACAGCATCAGACTGAAATAGAAGGAAAACTGAAGCTCGTGCTTGGGTCTGAGTTATGGAAAGAATACGTGACTAAGAAAAAGGAAGAATTCAGAAGAAGACAAAATGTATTTGTTAAAAAAAGTTGTGAAAGTCTGTCGATGACAGAAGCGTCCTATGAAATTGCTTTAGCGTTGGCGGAAAAAAGGAAGTCTTTCTCTGATGGAAAAGAAATTGTTAAGCCTTGTCTCCAAATATTTGCAAGACGTCTCGGTGATAAAAGTATTGAAAGGAAAGCAGACGAAATTGCTCTATCAAAGCAGACAGTTTCGAGACGTACCAAGGAACTCTCTCATGATGTATCTCAGCAACTGAAAGACCTTGCCCATTCTTGTACTTTCTTTTCTTTAGCTTTGGACGAATCAACTGACATATGTGATGTAGCCCAGTTAAGCATTTTTATAATGAGGAATTGATGATCATTTTAGTGTCTCTGAAGAACTTGTCAGTCTTGAGTCGCTTCATGGAAAAACAAGAGGATCAGACACATTTGACAAAGTAAAATCATGCCTAGAAAATCTACAATTAGATTCTAGTAAACTCACCACTGTGTGTACTGACGGAGCGCCGTCAATGCTGGTAAAGTCGCCGGGACTACAACTTTGCTTGAAAACTTTTTAAATCGTCCTCTACTAAAATATCACTGCATTATACACCAAGAGTCACTGTGTGGAAAAACTTTAAATTTGCAGCATGTTATGTTAACGGTTGTGAAATGTGTGAATAAAATTAGAGCAAGAGCATTAAACAGACGAGAATTCAGAGACTATTGTGAAATGTTTGATTTGGAATATGGCGACCTTGTCCTTCATTGTGAGGTGCGCTGGCTTTCTAGAGGACAGGTTCTGAGTAGGTTTTGGAAACAGAAAAATACTGTTCACAATTTTCTAGAAGAGAAAAATGAGCTACCTGAGGAAAGAGCCCTTTTATGTGATAAAAACTGGCTTTTTGAGTTGGCATTTTTATTTGATGTTACCAGACATCTCAATGATCTAAATTTGAAACTACAGGGCAAGAACAAAGTGTTTCCTAACTTAGTAAAGGACATCAATGCATTCAAGATGAAGTTAAAACTGTTCATCTCTCAGTTAGAAAATGAGGATTTGAGCCAGTTTCCGCACTTAAAAGAACAGAGTGAATGTGCTGCTGATAATAGCAATTTGACAAAATATACTGAAAAAATCAAGTTATTGCAAGAGTCATTTGAAAGTCGTTTTCGTGATTTTGCTAAAGAAGAAGACTGCATACTCGCATTTATAAACCCATTTTCACTTAGTGGACAAAAAATAATGAAGATGCCTAGTGACATACTGTCATGGTTTTAGTATTGATCGGTGGTAGTAGGAGTGGATTATATTATATAAAGATAATAATATGTCGTATTTCTTACCGTAGAGTTCGATACCTTCACACTGGTTACTTACAGGAGATTATGGTGTATCTACATAAAAGTTCACTCCACCACTCGACATTCCATGATTTATACTTGATAAATAATGATTTAATGAATTCATTTAATTTTCAACATCCATCTAAGTTATTGGTTATACTTTCTCATAACCAATCAGTCATTACCTTTAGTAATAATAAGATAGGATCACAGATACGGGCAGATAATTTCACTTACATTTATTTGTCAAGCTTCCATACAATGATTTACAATTTGCATGGATATATGATTCGCTCACGTTCACGCTGTAATAAAATTAATCTTCTAAGACAGGGAATTTCCAACTTGGGGACACATGTGATTACTCTACTGTTGGTATGACTTAACAGAGCCTTAATTCTTCAAGTGATACATTTACTGCCAGCCTGGATTGCTTTTGTTACAACCAGGCTTCATCACAAGAACTTCTTTCCACGGCCATAACAACAAAAAGTACTCTTGGGTTACCACACATAGTCTCGCGTCACTGACAGTCACTGTAGACGGTTATCGCGGCAAGGAGAACTGGTAAGCGTGACTTGAATTAACCATTTAGGTGCAATAGACCAGCCTGGATTGCTTTTGTCGCAACCAGGCTTCCACACGTGATATTTCCACGGGGATAACAAACCTAGGTTAACACACTTAGTCTCGTGTCGATCACGGTCACGGTAGACGGGTGTCGTGCAGGAGAACTCTGTAAGCGTGAATTAATTAACCATTTACTGTAGGTTTGATAGGCCAGCCTGGATTGCTCTTGTCGCAACCAGGCATCCACACGTGATATTTCCACGGTGATAACAACCTAGGTTAAAACGCTTAGTCTCGTGTCGACGACGGTTCACAGGACGGAGTGGCGGTGGAGGACTCTGTGTGGTGTGGTGTCCCGCCCCCTTTTAGGAGGGAGAGGATGGAGACGACGTCTTAACTAACCCATGGCTCAGGGGATACTCCTTAAAATGAGGTTTTTGGGTGTGAAGCGATGAACAGTACAACACTGTTTCACTGCCCACCCCCCTAAAGGCTGGCTAACATACACTAATTGAAAAATACATGTCCCAGTTATGCCTCGCCGGGCGTCTTATCTCTGGTAAAACAAACTTTGGAGTTGGTTGCGTGGGTAAGCCTAACGCAACCCATGACACCTAGCCAATGGTGAGGAGTCTAGGGCAGGTACTTGTTTCTGCTCAGAACATCCCGTCTTTTTATGATCTAATGTAAGTGGTAGGGCTGCCAAGGCTGTCACTGGGGTAACGTTGCATCTTTCAATAGAGTGGAGTTGGTGTGGGTTCTAGGGCTCTTCTTTTACTGCGAGGGAACCACGAGTGTTCTCTTCTTCCTTCTTCTGTCTCTTCCATCCATTCTGTGATTGGTCCTGCCTCTATTTCTTCTAACTTTGTCCATATTCTTTTTGAGTGTTGGTGTAGGTAAACGTTTAGGGGTTCTATTTGCGCTCGTTTGTGTAGTTGACGGTTGGTGATTATGTCAGGATATCTGATGTTGTATACATCCCTTAGGGCTAAGTTTTGAATTGTCTGCAGAATCTTTGTTTGTTTGTTTTATTGCATGTAGGGGAATTGGTGGATATACTAGTCGGGATTGGACAAAGGCTCTATATAGCTTTAACTTGTTTTTTGCTGACAGGCTTCTGAAGAGTTTTAATTTAATTACCATGTTTCTGGTTTTTGCAAGTTTTTCGGTGATGAATGTTTTGTAGCCTTTTGTTGTTATCTTCAGCCCTAGGACAGTGCCTTCCATGGCATATGGAATTACTTTGTTGTCTACTATAACGGGGTCTTTTTTCCTTTTAGCGATTGGTATTATTTTGAACTTGTTGGTGTTCGTTTGTATCTTCCACTTTTTTTCGTACTGGTTGATGTTCTCTATTGCGTTGGCAGTATGATGCGCAATTATTGCTGTTGATTTGCCGGGGTATGTGATGATTTGTGTGATATCGTCTGCAAAACTTATATATTCACTGTAGGGAGCTGGTTCTGGTAGGTCTACTGTGTAGATATTATACAGCGTTGGTGAAAGGACACTGCCTTGGGGTACTCCACTTTTCAGTTCTATGGGTGGTCCTATATAGCTGCCAATTTGTATTTGTGCCGTGCGATCGTCTAGGAAGTCACAGACGATTTTTTTCTAGTGGTTCTGGAAGATTTAATTGAAGCAGTTTAAATTTTAATCCTAGGTGCCATACTTTATCGAACGCTTTCTTAACGTCTCTTAATACAATGTTGACTTGGTTTCTTTCTGCTTTCTTGTTGGCTAACGTTTCCGTGATTATGGCTAGTGCAGTATGTGTTCCTATTTTTTCAGTGAATCCATGTTGTCTGGGGTTTAGTAGTCCGTTTTCGCTCCTGTGTTTTCTGATTCTCCTGTTTATTGCCTTTTCAAATGGTTTTCCTATAAATTCGAGTAGGGAAATCGGTCTGTAGTTAATTACTTGAGTGTGGTCTTTGGCTGGTTTCGGTATGAATATGAGTTTTGCGTTTTTGAATGCATCAATGAAGTATCCACTTGCCAAAGCTGAGTTTAATATTTCAAGGATGCCTTTTGTGCAATTGTTGGGTAGGTATAGGGTCATATTTCTTGTGATTTTTGTAAATCCTGGTGGTTTTTCTTTGTCTGATGTAGTGTAGCAGTTCTCCTTCTGTACAGTAATTGGTTCCATCGAGTTGAGCCTGGTTTTGTCCACCACATGGTATGGGGTTATCCTATGTATCATTTCAGCCAATTCTCTGCAGATGTGATTTTCGTGTTCCTCCTCAAGTTGCTCATTTTCTTCTTCTGATATTTGAAATACTTTTTTCCATTCTCTCCTGTATGCGGATTCTATCTCTTTTTCTTCAAAGGGGTTTTTTCCCGTTTTGGTCTTTTATGTACATTTGTTGGGGTTTGTCGTTTCCTAGAATTTTGTTTACGTTCTGCCAAAAGTTCTTGTCATTTCTTGTGGTATCCAGGTTGTTTATTAGTTCGTTCCATATCTGTTGCTGTGCTACCAGGCTTTCATCTCTTAACTTTTGTTGTATTTGCCTTAAGTTTCTAATAAGCTCTGTTGTTGGTGGATAGTTTTGTATGTACATCATTATGTTATTGTATTGTACTTGGACCATTCGCAATTCATGAGATATCCTGATGTGTGGTAGCGTTCGGTATGTTATGGTTGGTATGTTGTTCTCTATTGCCTTTTGATGTTAAGTATAAGGGTATCTGTTTCGTTGTCTATATCTTCTAGTATTTTGCCTTGGAGATCTGGGATCTTAACTCGTTCTAGTTGCTTCCTGTAGCCTTCCCAGTCTGCTTTTTGCATTTGGAAGAGTGGGGTTGTTGGTACGTGGATTGGGCTTGTAGATAGTTTTATTATCATTGGAGTGTGGTCACTGGTAGTTAGTAGTCCTTGTTTTATATGGTAATTCAGGAATGCCTTGTTATTGGTGAATACTTTGTCTTGGGTTGTTGTTTTGTTGATGCCAATGAATGTGGTGAAGTGTGGTCCTAGGTGGATCAGCTTCCCTGTGTTCATTATGGTATGCAGTGCAGTGCCCACCCTGTTTCTGTTTCCGTGGCCGAATATTGGATGTCTTGGGTTCAGATCTCCTATTATATATGTTGGGCAGTTGTAGTTCAATAGTTTTATCAAGTCTGGGGCCGGTAGGTAGTTCCTTTTTGGCTGTAAATATGATGTGGCTAATGCTATTTCTCCAAGCCACGGCCTTATTTATACAATTTAGAAACATCAGGATTAGGGGTGCGCGTAGCGTGAGAGCCAATCACAGAAGAGGAGGCCAGGAATCCCTGGCACTCTGGTCCTAGCGTTGCTACGTGTGCGTCCGCACTGAGGAGTAGATCTACCAGCATCGCTGGCTGTACGCTTGTCTCCTCTCCTCTCCTCCCCCCTCCTCCCGACAACCGAACCATACCTGACCTTATATCAATTACCCTAACCCTCCCCCTCTCCCCTTACTACATTTCCACGCAAACGCATACACACTCACACAACAACCCCCCCTAAGCAAAAAAGTAATTCACCTCAACTCAACATACAACCTCCACCCCCGCCAATCCCCAAACACAAACTCCCCCACCCCCGCCAGACAAAGCCTCTCATAACACCACAACTCTCCAAAACCAAATCAAACATACCCAACCTCTATACCAGCCACTGTCAACATTATCGACCTAACTCAAGACTGAAACCAAACAACCTATATCTCACTCTCATCTCCGTTCACAATTTGACAAAGCTCAATCTGTCCCCTGCTATTACTAAATAACTCTCCTACGATACACTCATCCTTCCTTACTACGAATACTTTGACATTTCAAGCTCAATGATTCAAAACTCTTCCTCCAACTCTCTCCATTTCTCTCTGACATAGCTGAAAGACCCACAACTCTCAGAAACAAATCAAAACATACCCAACGTCTGTGACATCCAATTCTCAATAAAATCAACCTAACTCAAGACTGAAACCATTCAGCCTATATCTCATTCTCGTCTCCGTTCATAATTTGACAAAAAAGCTCAAATCTGTCTGCTGCTATTACTAAAAACTCTCCTACGATACGCTCATCCTTCCTTACTATGAATACTTTGACATTTCAAGCTCAAAGATTCAAAAACCCTTCCTCCAACTCGCTCCGTTCCTCTTTGACATAGCTCAAAGACTTTACCTTCATCTTTATCCAAACAACCCTACGACTAGCAAAATTTCTATATTTTCACCTTCTCTGTTTACTTTGATCGTGTGTGCCTGTGCGTCCGTCCACCTGCGTTTCTCGGCTTGCGCCGCCGCCGTGGCGGGGCGGTTCTTCCTACGCTCTGCCAACACTGCCCGAGCTAAGACGACAATCAGAACACCCGCGTTGGCCCTTTGCTTGCTCGGACCTGCTCCCGCCCTCCCTCTGCCTCGTCCTGATTGTTGTTGTTGCACCCTCAGGGCATTTTGCCTACCCCCTCACGCAAGCGGTGTTTAGCCACTGCACCTGTTCTCTCCTTCTAAAATTCACTTCCATCCTCCCTTTATTCTTCCTCTGAACCTCCTTCCCCCCTGTCACTAGCATTTTTCTTTCTTTTTCTGTACGCTTGATTGTGATTGTTGCACCCTCAGGGCATTTTGCCTACCCCCTCACGCAAGCGGTGTTTAGCCACTGCACCTGTTCTCTCCTTCTAAAATTCACTTCCATCCTCCCTTTATTCTTCCTCTGAACCTCCTTCCCCCCTGTCACTAGCATTTTTCTTCTTCTTCTTCTGTACGCTCATCGTCAGTGAGTCGCCAGTCGCAGTCGGGAGCAGTCGCAATCAGGAGCAGTAGCAGTCACTCACAGAGCGAAGTGGAAGCCGGAGAAGGAACAGTCACAGCTAATTGGCTAGTCATTGGACCTCTCCCACCTTCCCACGTACCCTGGAAAACCCAAGCTCCTAACCTCCATTTTCCTACTGACAATTCTGTTGATTCGATCAACACATTGAGCCTCTCCTACAGTATCGGACCTCCCTTAGGAACCCCGAATGCTGCTGAGGGGCTTGGTGTGAAGAGAGAGTCGGCAGTGAGTTTTCAGACCTTTTTCTTCTACTCTAATCCTTCTCTTCCGTGCCGTGAAAGGACCTATTCCCCTGTCAGCTGACGTACAGGGGAGTATTCGTCTGGAAACGCCCTCTGTCCCCACACCTCGCTAGTGCGTGTTTGTGTGAAGGGTGGAGGGACAGCGCAGCCTGCCGATTCGCCTGGGGACCCCTGTGATAGTGCAGGGCCTCCCCTACGTGAGGGGCGCAGGAAATTGGGGACTGTTGGGGGAGATCTCCATAGATCTCCGATTCAAACAGTTAACGTGCCTTCAATTAAAATCGGAGTGGACCGTACCATCCAACCGTGCATGGACCTCGCCTCACTTGTTTTCCAGCTGACATGTATATTTCGGATCCGTTCCTTCACCAGTGACGACATTGTCAAGATATTTGTGCAAACTGATGAAGATGCCGACCTGTTCCACTCCCCAGCAATGAACAACGGACTGAGGGACAGTGGCCTGGCGGTCCTCAGCTCACCCGAATGCCGCGCAAAATGCACCCTCATGTGTGGAAGGGTCATCCCTCAGATCCTTGACAACCCTAACCTATTAGCGGAACTCAACTCACAAAACACCCCCCAAATGACATTTGCAGCCCGGATGGGAGCTCTCCCCATGTTGAAAATCACTGCGGCTACTCAAACTGACGCCATCAAATTGGAATCATGCGGAGTTGAAATCGGCAGCAATATCATCCCCTCAAGAGACATTGAGTTCCAGCACTTCATACAAGTGCATCAATGTTTTGATTGCTACCAATTCGGGCACAGCACCAACCGTTGCAGTGGCACAATGGCTTGCTCAAGGTGTGCCAATCAAGGCCACTCATACCGAAACTGCACTGCCACGGTGACTGGGTGCTGCAACTGTAAGGGCCCTCACGCTGCTATCAGCAGCAGGTGCAGGATCGGACTCGACAGTAGCACAACACCACTCCCTCCCCGCCGACCTTCACCTCCTGCAGCGCCCCCCACAGCACCGCCTCCACCGCCCCACCACTCACTCCCTACTGCCTCGGCCCTCCCCACCCGCACTTGCTGGACCAACAACGTGACCGCCCCCCCACCCTCCTCCGACATGGATGCAAAAATCACCACCATCATACTTCTGGCACATACCCTAAGCAACGGAAACAGGTCTCTTTTTCTGAAACTGGCAATTGATGGTTTGAGGGAGAACGGCCTCCCTACCATACACATTCCTGATTCCTTCAGAACCGGTCCCGACCTCATCTTCCCCACTGCCCCCATCCCCGACCGGACCAGCATGCCACCCCCTCCCCCCAGAGAAGCCACTGCAATCTCCCTCCGCCCCTCCACTTCTGCCATGCCCACACCTGACTTATCTCACCAACCTACTATTACCTCACCCCCCGGAGTAATCAGTCGAAAACCTCCCGACCCCTCCACCTTGACCTTGCCTACACCTGACTTTTCCCACACGACTACGATGAACTCCCGAACCTCCAAAATCCGAACCAAACCCAATCTTCCCCTAACACCTCAGACTCCCAAGAATAAAATGGCTGCCCATCCCCCCACTGAAATGGTGGTCAAGACCACTAGACCTAAGAGGAAAAACACCTCCCCCCTTTCTTCCTACACACCTGACTGCAAAAGAATTATAAAATACACACATCCAACTAAATCTATAATTAAAGTAAATCTATTCGGCACTACCCCAAAGAAAACAGGAAACAACCCCGACACGAACCTAGCACACTCCACTCATCCTCCCGACTCCCCCACACACACAGTCACGTAACCGCCCATCCCTCACTTACATACACCTCACTCAGACCTCGCTCACAGTCACTCGACAAGTTAGACCTCATCCCTGCACCCCAGAATTTCAATCTCATATAAGTAACAAATTATACAACATGATCACCATTATGCAATACAACTGTAGAGCATATCACTCAAACAGACACGCCATCTCTCTCCTCATACAAGAACACAACCCAGACATCCTCCTCCTTAACTCAACATGCACAAACACCAAAATCAAGCACTTCGGCTACACAAGCAGACAATCACCCCACGAACTATTCGAGGGCGTTGCAATCCTCATCAGATCATCCATGAAACACGAATTCATCACCAACTTTGCTTTCAAACACTTCATGGCCGCCAAGATCTACACTCAACACGGACAGATTATCATCTGCACAACATACTCAAGACCTAACTCGCGTATCCCCTTCACAGACCTAAACTCCATCTTTAACAACTCACACCTACCTGTAATACTAATGGCCGACCTCAATGCACACCACACCGCATTCCAACACAACCGCATCGACCCCCTTGGCCAACAACTACACGCTTTGGTCACTCACAAAAACCTTCACCACATTGGCCCTTTCTTCCCCACATTCTACGCTGCTCACGGCAAAGGCACTCCAGACATCGTCATCACCAACACCCCTGCCCTCCAATTCCAACACTACATCACTCCCGGCCCCCTATCAGGCTCAGACCACATTCCCATCACTCTTCACCTCTCCAACAATCCCATCCTCCTCCCAACAACCTCACCTCAATACCAGTATCAACACGCAGATTGGGATGCCTTCAAAACCACACTCTCTGAACAACAATACACACTCAACCTCGAACACCAACCCACTAGGATGATTGAGGAAACCTGGACACACCTTTTCAACACTATCACCGCCATAGCAGATACCCACATTCCTAAACACCGGTTCAAGAAAAAATACTCCTTCACACCCTCCATAAGAACTCAACGCCTACTTCACTGCTACAGGACACGATTCGAACTAAACAAACTTAACCTAGCACCAGTTTCCACAGACATCTCCACACTAAAAACACACATCATCCATAGCCTCCGTCAAGATCATGAGGTTCACTGGGCAAAACTCGTAGAGGCTGCCCAGGAACACAGAACACATAACCCCCGAAAATTTTGGCAAAGGATCGCCAAGCTGAAAGGAACTGCAAAACCCCCCTTTGATCACCTGCTAGTAAATGGTAGGAAAATCAATGAGCCAGCCGACGTAGCACAAACACTAAAACAACACTGGGAACACATTTTCCACCCACACCCCCCTACACAACAAAGGTACATCTTAAACCACATAAACAACATCACCACACACATGCAAACACTTCACGACAGAACAACTCCTGACAACACAATAGATACCTCCACTCTCACACAGGACCACACCCTCACTGCTCCTTTCACCCCAACAGAAGTCGCACAAGCACTGGACAAAACCAAAAAGAAAACACCAGGTGACAGCAATATTGGTCAAGCAATCCTGAAGCACCTGCCCCCAGAAACAATCACAGCCATTACATACCTCTACAACACCCAACTGGCTACAGGATACTTCCCAAAGCTCTTTAAGACAGCCACAGCCGTCATGATACCTAAACCAAACAAAAACCCAACAGATCCTCAAAACTACAGACCGATCAGCATACTAGAAGTCTTAGGCAAAACTTTTGAAAGACTATACAACACCCGCCTCAGATACCACCTTGAAGATGAACAACTACTGTCCTACAAGCAGTTCGGCTTCAGAGCACACCACTCAACTCAAGACGCACTCAATATAATCACAAACTACCTCCACATGAACAAAGATGCATACAAGATAGCACTCATTACAAAAGACGTACAAAAAGCCTTCGACACAGTTTGGCACGATGGATTAAAGTACAAGATATGCACCAATTTTAACCTCCCTCAAAAATCACAACAATTACTATGTAACTTCCTAACAGACAGAAAAATGAGGATAAAAGTCACACCTGCCTACTCTGACCACTTCACACTGCATGCAGGAGTCCCACAAGGATCAGTCCTGTCCCCAACACTATACATTCTTTACACAAACGACTTACCCGACCCCTTACACATCGACTCTCTGACAATACAGTACGCCGACGATGTAACCCAACTAGTCAGACACAGAACTCTTGATCACCTAACAGACAAAGCACACAGGGAACTCGAACAAGTTACACAATGGGAACTCCGATGGCGAATACAAACCAACCCGAACAAAGCACAAATCACCTACTTCGGCACCAAAAGACGACAACCACGTCACATTTACCTAAACCCCTACATCGCCTACCCTTCACCTATAACTATCAAACGAACAAACACAATCCTAGGAGTCACATTCAACGACACCCTCACCATGACACTACACACCAATATGAAGGCTTTGATCGCAAACAAAACACTCGGGAATATATACAGATTCAGAACCGCATCAATCAAAACCAAAACACACCTATTCAAAGCCCTCATACGCCCACTATTGACTTATGCACCTAACACACTCCAGCTAGCACCACCATCAAGCGCCAAGAAACTTCAAGTCATACAAAACAAAGCACTAAGATTCATCCATAACACACACTGGTCATCCTTCACCCGAAATAGTCATCTACATGAACTCAGCTCCCTCCCCCCACTTAACATCTACTGGAGACAACTAGGTGACAAACAAATAGAATCACTCCTCACTACTTACCCTCAATGGCAGGATTATTTCGACAACATCATACTCCCACGCAGATTCAGAGACAGAAATCCCTCCATACTAAACAGACCAAACACTCCCCTCCCACCTCCCTTGTATTAATAACTTCCCTATAACCACACCCAAAAAAAAAAAAATTCCCCCCCAAATTAAACCTAACCTCTCCTTAACCCTCACCCAACGATTCCCTCCTCCCCCCTCACTCCAAACCCCACGCCACCAACTCAAACTCAAGACCACTCCGACAAAAAAAAAACCTAACCCACTCAATCTGCACTAACACCACCCCCAAAAAAGACCCTAACAATCCCCCAAAATAAAAACCTAACATACCCAGCCGTTACTAGCAATCCCACACAAAATAAAAAATAACCATTCTACCATTAACTAACCACACCCGATCACTCCTCCCAAAACAAATACCTAACTTACCCATCCCATACTAACTCGGATGACATGTATGTTTCCCTTAGCCAATAAGGTCGAGGAGAGTTGCGCAGTACCTGCAACAAGCCCTCTCCCTCTAGCATGTTACCAACACTGTTTTATGGGCACCTCCCTTAGCCAATAAGGTCGGAGAGGTGTACCTAAAAACGGTACCATCAACGGATGATATGAACGCCTCCCTTAGCCAATAAGGTCGGGGAGGGGTGCATTGTTCCTGTACACAAACCCTCTCCCTCAATAATGGGACCAGAACTCACAATACCTGCAAGAGCCTACCACGCAATTGCAGAAGTCCTTTACTAGCCAAAGGAAAGAATGAATGCAATAATTAACCCAACTCACAATACCTGCAAGAGCCTACCACGCAATTGCAGAAGTCCTTTACTAGCCAAAGGAAAGAAAGAATGCAATAATTAACCCAACTCTGCCAACCACCAACAAAACCTGTAATCCTCCCAAAAGAAAAACTTAACCCACCCAACCTTACTCACAATCCCTCCTAAAAAAAAAAAAAAAAAAAAATGCTAACTCTCCATCCAATCACTAATCAACACCTTCAATCCTCCCAAAAGAAAACTTAACCCACCTAATCTTACTCATAAAAAAAAAAAAGCTAACTCACTATCCAATCACTAATCAACACCTCAATCCCCCAAAAAAAACTTAATATACCCGACCTTTCTAACAAGCCCCTTCGACCCTCCTAAAAAAAAAAAAAAAAAAAACCTATGACTCAATACAACTATTCATTAGCAACACAAATCATATCACACCTAAGGAATCCTTCCATACTATAAATTAACCCAACAACCTCCTAAGTCCCCCTCTCCTCTCCTCGCCTCCCCTCTCCTCTCCTCTCCTCTCCCCTCCTCCCGACAACCGAACCATACCTGACCTTATAACAATTATCCTAACCCTCCCCCTCTCCCCTTACTACATTTCCACGCAAACGCATACACACTCACACAACAACCCCCCCTAAGCAATTCTAATTCACCTCAAATCAACATACAACCTCCACCCCCGCCAATCCCCAAACACAAACTCCCCCCCCTCCCACAACCAATCTCCAAACACAACACCCCCGCCAGACAAAGCCTCTCATAACACCACAACTCTCCAAAACCAAATCAAACATACCCAACCTCTATACCAGCCACTGTCAACATTATCGACCTAACTCAAGACTGAAACCAAACAACCTATATCTCACTCATCTCCGTTCACAATTTGACAAAGCTCAAATCTGTCCCCTGCTATTACTAAATAACTCTCCTACGATACACTCATCCTTCCTTACTACGAATACTTTGACATTTCAAGCTCAAAGATTCAAAACTCTTCCTCCAACTCTCTCTGACATAGCTGAAAGACCCACAACTCTCAGAAACAAATCAAAACATACCCAACGTCTGTGACATCCAATTCTCAATAAAATCGACCTAACTCAAGACTGAAACCATTCAGCCTATATCTCATTCTCGTCTCCGTTCATAATTTGACAAAAAAGCTCAAATCTGTCTGCTGCTATTACTAAAAACTCTCCTACGATACGCTCATCCTTCCTTACTATGAATACTTTGACATTTCAAGCTCAAAGATTCAAAACCCTTCCTCCAACTCGCTCTGTTCCTCTTTGACATAGCTCAAAGACTTTACCTTCTTCTTTCTCCAAACAACCCTATGACTAGCAAAATTTCCATGTTTTCACCTTCTCTGTTAATTTGTTCGTGTGTGGCCTGTGCGTCCGTCCACCTGCGCTTCTCGGCTTGCACCGCCGCCGTGGTGGGGCGGTTCTTCCTCCACTTTGCCAACACTGCCTAAGCTAGACGACAACCAGAGCACCCGCGTTGGCCCTTTGCTTGCCCGGACCTGCTCCCGCCCTCCCTCTGCCTCGTCCTGATTGTGATTGTTGCACCCTCAGGGCATTTTGCCTACACCCTCACGCAAGCGGTGTTTAGCCACTGCACCTGTTCTCTCCTTCTAAAATTCACTTCCATCCTCCCTTTATTCTTCCTCTGAACCTCCTTCCCCCCTGTCACTAGCATTTTTCTAGTTCTAGTTCTGTACGCACTCTCTAACCCTCTCTCACCATGAACGGTTACGAGTTTGATAACGTGGCGCGGATACGTCCGGATGCACCGACCTGCCCCAAGAAATTAAACCCCCTAGTTCTCAAGAAGTTCTTTAAAACTTGACAGAGTAGGAAGGAGAGGTGGCGGTGTAGCAGTGTATATCAGGGTGTCATTAAAAAGCTGCAATAAATCAAACATTAAAACAAATAGCAACAATTAAAGTATTTGGGTAGAGATTGGCGAGGGCAGTGAATCTGTAGTCATTGGTGTTATATATAGACCACCTAATTTGAGTAGGAACGATGGTAAATTGCTATGGGAGGAAATAAAAAAGGCATCTGATAGAAGCAATGTATGTATTCTAGGCGATTTCAACTTTTCAGGCATAGATTGGAAAAATCAACTTAGCGATAATGAATCTGAAGATTTTCTAGAAGTAGTACAGGATAGTTTTTTATATCAATTCATAAACTCGCCCACGAGAGGAAATAATATCCTCGATTTAGTTCTCAGTAATAATGAAAATCTAGTAAAAGATGTTGGGATTGGAGACGAACTAGGAAACAGTGATCATAAAGCCATATATTTTAACATAATATGGGATGGCAGGAAGAAGGAAAATTCGGCCTTGATCCCGGATTTTAGGAAGGCTAATTACGGTAGCTTAAGGAGAGACCTAAGGGATGACCCTATGGTCAAAAGATTAATCCCCCCCACACCTCCGGAAACTGTCAACTTAGGACGGGATAACCCCGAATTTAATTTAGCAGCTACTTATGAACAATTTATTGCGACAATCAATAATGCCCAAAATAAACACATCCCTAAAAGAAAATTCAGATCGATACGGAACCAACCAAAATGGATGAATAATAGACTCTTAGATCTTCTAGGGAAAAAGAAAGGGGTATATAGAAAAGTTAAGAAAGGCGAAAATCACTTACTTGGTTACTATCAGAACCTAACAAGACAGGTATAAACAGAAATTAGGAAAGCAAAGAGAAATTATGAAATCAAGGTAGCAAACGAATCGAAATATACCCCCAAAGCTTTTTATCAACTGTATAAATCAAAGGTTAGAGATACAATAGGTCCCCTTAAAACTACGACAGGAGAAATGACTGATGATGAGTTAGAAATGTGTAGTACGTTAAATAGTCATTTCGCTCCGTATTCACAAATGAAAACCTAGCACAGTTTCCAGAAGTTCATAAGGTATATAACGACAGTATAGAAAATATGTTGATGAATATCAATATTACTAGTAACGATATTAAGTAATTAACAAACTGAAGCCTCATAAATCGCCTGGTCCAGACGAGGGTATATGCTGAATAATTAAGAATGTAGAGATGGGTTGAAAATCCATTAGCAGTTTTATTTAATAGAGTCATTGGAATCGGGCCTGGTGCCAGAAGCAGAACTTTACCAAAATGTAGTTCCGATTTTTCCAAGAATGGGTGATAAATCAATAGCATCAAATTACCGTCCCATTAGTCTCACACGTCAATCATGAAACTAGTTGCTGCAGAGTCAATTATTACTACAAAAATCAGAAATACATATTATTCAACTTAATTCATTCTTCTCAATACGGGTTCACCCAGGGACGTTCTTGTCTCTAAATTTAACAGCTTTTCTCAGAAGTATTTAGGCGGTAGATAATGATAAGAATCATATGATATAATTTATTTAGATTTCAGTAAAGCATTCGATAGAGTCCCTCATGAGATTGATAAGGAAGGTAGAAGCACATGGAATAGGTGGATCCAGTATTAAAATAGGATTAAGGTCATGGTTGGCACAATTTGGAAACAAAGGTCAGCATAAATGGATTAAGTCAGACTGGGGTGCGGTCCATGGAGTTCCCAAAGTAATATTAGGCCCTCTGCTGTTTGTTATATTCATTAATGATCTTGATTTGAGGCATAACTGGTAGAGTTAGTAAATTTGCGGATGATACCAAAATGGGAGAGTGATAAATTCAGACAGTGACTTTGAACACCTTCAAAGAGATCTAGATACCTTACATGAGTGGGTCGGTAGACTGGCAAATAAGATTTTTAATACTGATAAATACAAGGTACTACAGATAGGGAAGACGAATACAAACGTTAGAAATTATGGCTTCATTAACACGGAAATAGAAAACTCAGTTTGTGAAAAAGATCTAGGTGTATTTGTTAGCAACGACTTGAAACCTAGAAAACAATGTATTAGCGCATTCATAACAAGGCAAACAGGATTCTTGGGTTCATATCTAGGTCTGCTTGGTAACAAGAACTGCTGACATTATCTTAAAACTTTACCTAGCATTAGTGAGCTACACATGGATTATGCGGTTCAGTTCTGGTGTCCTTATTATAGAGATGGACATAGATTCTTTGGAGAGAGAGTACAAAGAAGAATATTAAAAATGATCCATAATATTAAAGAAACCTTCCATATGAGAAGAAAAGACTGAAAGGCTTAGGCTTGCATTCATTAGAAGGCGTAGAGTTAGGGGAGATATGATGAGGTGTACAAGTGGGTAAGTGGGATTAACAAGGGGTAAAATGGAGAGAGATGTTCTGGAAGCTCAAGTAAATAACGAAATAACTAGAACAAATGGCTTTAAATTAGATAAATTCCGATTCAGAAAGGATATAGGCAAGCACTGGTTTGGTAATAGAGTTGTGGATATGTGGAATAGGCTACCGAGTGCTATAGTAGGATCGGGGACGCTAGGGAGCTTCAAGACGAAGTTGGATAGGCACATGGAAGTGCTGTGATGGGTGTGAAAGGGATCTGCCCTGTATGGGCCAGTCGGCCTCCTGCAGTGTCCTACTTTCTTATGTTCTTATGTTCTTATGTTCTTAATGAGATCGTGGGGGTCACCAAGGTGGAACGACTGAAGCTCCATGGTGACATCAAGATCACCTTCGCCGAGAAGGGTATGCCCGTACAGCTCGCGGAGATCCCAGACATCAACGGCATTCCATTTAAAGTGATTGCCTACAAGTGGGACAACCTGAAGCTGGGTGTAATCTCCCACGCCGAAATTGCCCACGTGGACCAAGCAGAGCTGAGTGAGCTCCTCAAGGGGCAACTCCAAGTTGTGAAGAAGCTGTCCGACACCACTGCCCTCATCGGACACCATACAACCTTACCCAAGGAGGCTCAACTGGCGTGGGTACTGTGCCAGTCAAGCCCTACTGCAACCCGAAACGCTGTTACAAATGCCAGCACTACAGACACACTGTCAACAAGTGTGAGGCGCAGGAGGACACCTGCTCCCTGTGCGGCAGCCCCGGACACTGCTACAAGGTCTGCCCCAACACAGTAAAAAAATGCGCTGCCTGTGGCGGCCCACATTCCTCCGCCGATCGGACCTGCCCGAAATGGAAGGAGGAATGCAGGATAGCCAAGGCTCGACTCGACAAGAAACTGAGCTACAAAGAGGCCCTCCTTGCTGTACGCTCCCAAGACAAGAAAAAACCAGCAGAAAAGAAAAACCAAGAAAAGAAAACCCAAGAAAAGAAAACTCAAGAAAAGACACCCGCCACACAGAATCAAGAACACCACGAGGCCTGTGGAGCTGAAGCCCACGTGGTCAACCTCACCGTCTCTGACTTCTTCCACACCTATGAGGACATAAGACACGAGGAAGACGAACAACAAGACCCAAACACGAATGAATGGACACTTCAACAGAGCAAGAAGAGGAGGAGAGTTAGAAGAAAATCTACATCAAGCTAAGAAGAATACCAAGACAGAAGACCAAGACATTTCCTTCACACAAGAAAACAACACACACAATCAAGCCGACCAAGCACTGAGAATCCATGGCCCAACCCAACACGCACCTGACGCTTGACCTGACGCTAGCCTGACTCTGTCCTGTCGCCTCCTGGCCGCGTCCGGGCGAGTTGCTGCTGCCTCCAACTTATACTCCCTCACGCAAGCGGTGTTTAGCCACTGCACCTATTCTCTCCTCCTAAAATTCACTTCAATCCTCCCTTTATTCTCCCCCCCCCCCCTACTAGCCTCCTCGGGGGCAAATCTGAATTTATTCTTCCCCTGAACCTCCTTCCCCCCTGTCACTAGCATTTCATGTTCATGTTCATGCTGTACACTGCTTGGCTGGTAGGCGCGCGGCCGGTGCTCAGTTGGGAGTTGTAGGGGAGAGGAGCCACAACAATACCTTCGAAAAGATTTCTTCGTCGGAAGGGGTAGATGTTGTTTAATAATATGACCCTTACTCTTAAATCACTACTGTAATGTGATACAGATGATTAATTTTTATCTCTTGTGCAAAATATATGACGTTTATATTCAAATTATTCACTGACTTGCAAGGATTCCAGCAAAGGAGATTATAGTCTCCTAACTTTAGTTCTGAGATATGATATAAGATAAAAACTGTAAGCCTAAAACCCTGGCTGGGAGGGAGGGAGGGAGGGAGCAGGAGGTGAGGTGATATGCTTGACAGTTGGAGCCGAAGGTCTCATGTGTGTTTATTTAACAGTCCTTAAGTCACTAAGCCTCTCTCAAATTTAAAATGCCAGTGAAATGACCTGGGAGAATATAATTTACATTGTTGGGATTCTTGTAAGAGAGTGATTAATTTGAATATAAAAAAGCCATAATTTGCACTAGACATAGCAATTTTAGTACCGTAATCATTTGGTACATGTACACTCCAGGTTTGCACTTAGGTCATTTATTTCTTTTACGTTTCTTTTAGTATGGTGTGTGCATGTAAATGAATAAAAGTAAATGAAGAAATTTATGTAAATCTACCCAAAAATACAGTTGAAAAACTTTACAAAACTAAAATGTACTAAAATTTTTATCTCTTGTGCAAAATATATGATGTTTATATTCAAATTATTCACTGTCTTGCAAGGATTCCATCACTGCAAATTATATTCTCCTAACTTTATTCTGTGATATTATATAAGATAAAAACTTAAAGCCTACTGCATAACCACCAAACCCTTGCTGGGAGTGGTGGGGAGGGGGGGAGAGTGATATGTTGGCGCCTAAGGTCTAGTGAAGTATTTATTTCTTTATTTATGTCCTTTAGATTCAGTTTTTTTTACTTTATGTAACTTGACAAAACCTATGACCCTTCAGGCTTTTACGCCCTTAATGTACGAGTCATAAAGGCAAGTATGAACTTTTCATACTTCCGTGTTGGGCGCTGTAAACGCTTCTGCGCTTCACCTTGCACAGGATGTAAGGGGGTGCCCAATAAACTAGCCCCCTCGGAGGCAAATCTGAAAATCTGAATTCAGTTTTTGTTTTTTGCTTATAAAATGTCATAGAAATGACAGGGGAGAATATAATTTACATTGCTGGAATACTTATAAGATAGTGATTAATTTGAATATAAACAAGCTATAATTTGCAGTAGACATAACAATTTTAGTACCGTAATCATTTAGTACACGTACAGTACAGGTTTGCACTTAGGTCATTTATTTCTTTTACGTTTCTTTTAGTATGATGTTTGCATGTTAATGAATGAAAATAAATGAAGAAATTTATGTAAATTTACCCAAAAATACAGTTGAAAAACTTTACATTATAAAATGTACTACCATACTGTACACTTATGTACTAAACTTTTTATCTCTTGTGCAAAATATATGACGTTTATATTCAAATTATTCACTGTCTTGTAAGGATTCCAGCAATGCAAATTATATTCTCCTAACTTTAGTCTGTGATATTATATAAGATAAAAACTTAAAGCCTACTGTATAAACACCAAACCCTTGCTGGGAGGGGTGGGAAGGGAGGGAGGGGTGAAAGTGACATGTTTGACAGTTGGCGCCTAAGGTCTAGTGAAGTATTTACAGTATTTGTTTATTTATGTCCTTTAGATTGAGTTTTTGTTTTTTGCTTATAATTTGCATTGCTGGAATTCTTATAAGATAGTGATTAATTTGAATGTAAACATGCGATAGTTTGCACTAGACAAAAATTTTAGTAATCAATTTGTACATTATTTTGATTACATGTACAGTACAGCTTTGTCCTGTAGGACAGTGTGTGAATGTAAATGATCTTCAATAAATGAATAAAGTTACATATATAGAGCCAAAAAAATAGTTGAAAAACTTTATGTAGACAGAGCTTGGATGGATAAATTTTAGAATGACCAATAATTTTAATATAAAAAATTGCACAAATATTAAAGAGCACAATTTTATTGATATTTACTCCACTGGAAACGAACGTAAACATAGAACAAATTACTGAATTGGCAGACTAGCCCTTCAGCTGATTAGCTGATGCTCACAACAAAATGTGTTTGTCCTAAGGATTTTGTTAATGGAAGTTTTGTTAGTTAACAGAATTGAAGATCCTTATGGGAGGTAATTCGTTTACCGAAATTTCGTTAATCGAACCGTTCGTTAACCGAGGGTTGAAGACTCTATGAGGTGAAATGGATGCCTAGTGAATGCAAGCTTTGAAAATGGAGTGTTGAATACAATACAGTCTCTCCTCGACTTACAGCATATTCTACTTACAACAACCCAGACATACGATGGCCATAGTCGTATAAAATATTTTTCACATTACGTATTTTCGAGTCCCGACGTTAGTGATCACGCTGTGCACTGACAAAATTTTTGTTTGTAATTCCCTTTAAAATGGCTGGCAAGAGTAAAAGTGAGAGTTCTCGTGGTGCTGAGAAGAAAAAGAGATACCCATTTTAGAATTTCTATGTATCATTTTCGCCTTTTCGACTTACGATCAATTCAACTTACGATCTGGTCATCAGGACGGAACCCCGTCGTAAGTCGAGGAGAGGCTGTACATGTAAGAACCACAAATTGTAAGTACAGTACAATAGAGTAATTTGTGAAGTGTTAACACAGTGTTAAGATAATTGTGCATTGGAAGAGACAGTGTATACTTGTTGAGTACAGAGAATCTTCTTTAGTGTTATTCACTTGTGAAAACTTAAGAATTATATTTTCTTTGAGACATTCTCGCCAAGTATTATCAAATATTTTTGTGTGTTGAAACTGTAATTGTTCTTTTTGAAGGAGAGTTAATTTGCCATGTGTGAGTCTCCTATCTAATATACTATAGGACTAGGTGTGTGTGTGTGTGTGTGTGTGTGTGTGTGTGTGTGTGTGTGTGTGTCTGCTCTGGGCAGCAGAAACGGCACAATCGTTTTTCATCAAACTTGGTGGAAAAATCGCAAAAAATTCATACAATGGAACAAACCTGGTCCCATATCGATAGTTCTTTAGGAAGCCATTACATAACCATTCTATTTACCCTGGAAAACGATGCAAGTGTACGGACTTGGCGCACCCTCATTCGCTGGTCAGCCCACAATTGCAGTTATCATACGGCTCCCTCCTCCTCCCCCCACTTTTTTTTCTTAGCCTACTTTTTTTAATGTTGTTTGGATTAATAAAGGAAGGAAGATGAGTAAATAGAAGAATAAAGAAGGGAAACAGAAAACAGTTAGAGATAACAGGTGTGGGGAGTTGAATTTCATCATGCGTCTGGATGCGCAGTTTCAACGTTACCAGACGACCTTACAGCTACAGTGTATACTTATTCCTGTGGGTGGAAAAGGAGAAGAGATAAAAAGATAATAACAGGAATGCACGGAGAAGATGACTACAATAGACACAGGGTGAATATAGACAGTGAAACAGACAGGAGGTTGACAAATATAGATAGATTCATACATGCACAAATAGACAATATGGCAACTAACAGGACAGACAGACAGCTGACTGACTGGTTCACATGATGACTATCATGACTTAACACAGGTGATGACTTAAGCAGATGGTGACGAATCTAACCAGAATCAAGGTCACTTCTCTTCATAATATAATTTACCTCGGAATGATCATCGGTGATTCATAATATTGTTTTTGTTTTTTTATGATTTTAACCTCTCCTTATAGCGAATACTTCTTTAACTAAATATTCTAACCTTTATTCTATTCCTTCTTATAGTAAATTAGATACTGTAAGTATCACGGCCACGACCATGATTATAACAACCAGAACCATGATTATAACAACCAGGACCATGATTATAACAACTACGACCATGATTATAACAACCATGGCTATGATTATAACAACCACGACCATGATTATAACAACCACGACTATGATTATAACAAGCACGGCCATGAATATAACAACCACGACCATGATTATAACAACCACGACTATGATTATAACAACCACGACCATGATTATAACAACCACGACCATGATTATAACAACTACGACTATGATTATAACAACCATGACCATGATTATAACAACCACAACCATGATTATAACAGCCACGACTATGATTATAACAACAACGACTATGATTATAAAAACCACGACTATGATTATAACAAGCACCACCATAAATATAACAACCACGACTATGATTATAACAACCACGACTATGATTATAACAACCACGACTATGATTATAACAACCAAGACCATGATTATAACAACCACGACTATGATTATAACAACCATGACCATGATTATAACACCCACAACCATGATTATAACAGCCACGACTATGATTATAACAACCAAGACTATGATTATAACAACCACGACTATGATTATAACAAGCACCACCATAAATATAACAAGCACGACTATGATTATAACAACCACGACCATGATTATAACAACCACAACCATGATTATAACAACCACAAATATGATTATAATAACCACGACGATGATTATAACAACCACGACCATGATTATAACAACCACTACCATGATTATAACAACCACGACCATGATTAAAACAATCACGACTATGATTATAACAATCACGACTATGATCATAACCACGACTTTGATTATAACAACCAAGACCATGATTATAACAACCACTACCATGATTATAACAACCACGACTGTGATTGTAACCACGACCATGATTATAACAACCACGACCATAATTATAACAACCATGACCATGATTATAACAACCACGACTCTATGATTATAACAACGACGACCATGATTATAACAACCACGAATATAATTATAACAACCACGAACATGATTATAACAACCACGACCATGATTATAACAACAACGACCATGATTATAACAGCCACGACCATGATTATAACAAACACGACCATGATTATAACAACCACGACCACAACAACCACGACTCCACGACCATGAATATAACCCACGACTATGATTATAACAACGACTATGATTAGACCATGATTATAACAACCACGACCATGATTATAACAACCACGACTATGATTAAAACAACCACGATCCTGATTATAACAACCACGACCATGATTATAACAACCACGACCATGAATATAACAACCGACCATGATTATAACAACCACGATGTTATAACAACCACAACGATGATTATAACACTCACGACCATGATTATAGCAACCGACTATGATTATAACAATCACGACTATGATCATAACCACGACTTTGATTATAACAACCAAGACCATGATTATAACAACCACGACCATAATATAACAACCACGACCATGATTATAACAACCACGACTATAATTATAACAATCACGACTATGATTATAACAACCACGACTGTGATTATAACCACGACCATGAATATAACAACCACGACCATGATTATAACAACCACGACCATGATTATAGCAACCATGAGCAAGATTAAAACAACCACGACTATGATTATAACAACCACGACCATGATTATAACAACCACGACCATGATTATAACAACCACGACCATGATTATAACAACCACGACCATGAATATAACAACCACGACTATGAATATAACAACCACGACTATGATTATAACAACCACGACTATGATTATAAGAACCACGACCAGCTTATAACAACCACGACCATGATTATAACAACCACGACCATGATTATAACAACAACGACCATGAATATAAAATGTAATGATTGATTGTCAGACCAAAGCTTACAGCCCAGAATTATGTCACATATAACAGCAAGTACACTGCAGACCTCGTGGTACCACCACATTCCGGGTTCACACCTCAGGTTGACCCTAGGGACTTGACCTCGCCCGCTAATGACGCGAGTTAGCCGGGTGACCTACAACCTCACCTAACCAAGACGCCTGGGCAGGACCACACCTGCACACAGCTATCCAGATCTAACCAGTTTAGTGATAATTGGTTAGAGGTCAAAGGCCGGTTGGGCCGACCCCATATAAAGGCCTTACAGTCCCGTCCACCATCATTCTGGATTACATCAGCATTCGGGTTCTGATTATCATTCTGGGATCATTATCGTTATGATTCTGGGTGCTATCCGAACATTCGAACATTACTCTGGAGATTCTCAGAGTCACGCTTGTCCTCTCCCCAGGTCGGGAGGGGGACTTCCCGACCAGACCCAGGCAAAGCACAAGCCTCCCATAGGAGGCAGCCCAGCCAAGCATCCACTGGGCCTACGTCAGGGTACACGTGAGTCCTGTCAGGATTTCTGGGAACCGACTATGATTATAACAACCACGACCGCAGATATAACAACCATGATAATAACAACCGCGACTATGATTATAACAACCACGACCACGATTATAACAACCACGACCACGATTATAACCACGACCATGATTATAACAATCACGACCATGATTATAACAACCACGACCAAGATTATAACAACCACGACCATGATTATAACAACCCCGACCATGATTATAACAACAACGACCATGATTATAGCAACCACGACTATAATTATAACAACCACGACCATGATTATAACAACCACGACAATGATTGTAACTACCACGACCATGATTATGACGACCATGATTATAACAACCAAGACTATGATTATAACAACCAGGACCATGATTATAACCACGAACATGATTATAACAACCACGACCATGATTATAACAACCACGAATATGATAATAACAACCGCGACCATGATTATAACAACCACGACCATGATTATAACAACCACGACCATGATTACAACAACCACGACCATGATTATAACAACCACGACCATGATTATAACAACCCCGACCATGATTATAATAACCACGACCATGATTATAACAACCACGACAATAATTGTAACAACCACGACCATGATTATAACAACCACGAATATGATTATAACAATCACGACTATGATTATAACAAGCACGACCATAATCATAACAACCCCGGCTATGATTATAACAACCACTACCATGATTATAACAAGCACGACCATGAATAAACAAGCACGACCATGAATATAACAACCACGACTATGATTATGACAACCACGACCATGATTATAACAACCACGACCATGATTATAACAACCATGGATATGATTATAACAACCACGACCATGATTATAACACTTACGACCATGATTATAACAACCACGACCATGATTATAATAACCACGACCATGAATATAACAAGCACGACCATGAATATAACAACCACGACTATGATTATGACAACCACGAACATGATTATAACAACCACGACCATGATTATAATATCCACGACCATGATTATAACAACCAGGACAATAATTATAACAACCACGACCATGATTATAACAACCACGAATAAGATTATAATAGTCACGACTATGATTATAACAAGCACGACCCTAAACATAACAACCACGGCTATGATTATAACAACCACTACCATGATTATAACAACCACGACCATGAATATAACAAGCACGACCATGAATATAACAACCACGACAATGATTATGACAACCACGACCATGATTATAACAACCACGACCATGAATATAACAAACACGAATATGATTATAACTACCACGACCATGATTATAACACTTACGACCATGATTATAACAACCACGACTACAGTATGATTATAAAAACCACGACTATGATCATAACCACGACTAAGATTATAACAACTACGACCATGATTATAACAACGACCATGATTATAACAACCACGACCATGATTATAACAACCACGACTATGATTATAGCAACCACGACTATGATCATAACCACGACTATGATTATAATAACCACAAGCATGATAATAACAACCGCGACTATGATTATAACAACCACGACCACGATTATAACAACCACGACCACGATTATAACCAAGAACATGATTATAACAACCTCGACCATGATGATAATAACCACGACCATGATTATAACAACCACGACTATGATTATAACAACCACGACCATGATTATAACAACCACGAACATGATTATAACAACCACGAACATGATTATAGCACCCACGACTGTGATTATAAAAAACACGACTATGATCATAACCACGACTAAGATTATAACAACCACGACTATGATTATAACAACCACGACCATGATTATAACAACCATGAATATGATTATAACAACCACGACCATGAATATAACACTCACTACCATGTTTATAACAACCACGACTAAAGTATTATTATAAAAACCACGACTACGGTCATAACCACGACAATGATTATAGCAACCACGGCTATGATTATAACACTCACGACCTTGATTATAACAACAACAACTACAGTATGATTATAAAAACCACGACTATAATCATAACCACGACAATGATTAACACAACCACGACCATCATTATAACAACTATGCCCATGATTATAACAACCACGACTATAATTATAACAACCACGACCATGATTATAACAACCACAACCATGATTATAACCACTACCATAAATATAACACTCATGACCATGATTATAACAACCACGACTACAGTATGATTATAAAAACCACGACTATGATCATAACCACGACTATGATTATAACAACCACGACTATGGTCATAACCACGACTATGATTATAACACACCACGACCATGATTATAACAACCACGACCATGATTATAACAACAACGACCATGATTATAACAACCACGAGTATGAATAAAACAAGCACGACCATGAATATAACAACCACGACCATGATTATAACAACCACGAATATGATTATAACAATCACGACTATGATTATAACAAGCACGACCATAATCATAACAACCACGACCATGATTATAACAACCACGAGTATGAATATAACAAGCACGACCATGAATATAACAATCACGACTATGATTATAACAACCACGACCATGATTATAACAACAACGACCATGATTATAACAACCACGAGTATGAATATAACAAGCACGACCATGAATATAACAATCACGACTATGATTATAACAACCACGACCATGATTATAACAACAACGACCATGACTATAACAACCACGAGTATGAATAAAACAAGCACGACCATGAATATAACAACCACGACCATGATTATAACAACCACGAATATGATTATAACAATCACGACTATGATTACAACAAGCACGACCATAATCATAACAACCACGTCTACGATTATAACAACCACGAGTATGAATATAACAAGCACGACCATGAATATAACAACCACGACCATGATTATAACAACCACGAATATGATTATAACAATCACGACTATGATTATAACAAGCACGACCATGAATATAACAACCACGACCATGATTATAACAACCACGACCATGATTATAACAACCACGACCATGAATATAACAATCACGACTATGATTATAACAACCACGACCATGAATATAAAAACCACGAGTATGAATATAACAAGCACGACCATGAATATAACAACCACGACCATGATTATAACAACCACGAATATGATTATAACAATCACGACTATGATTATAACAAACACGACCATGATCATAACAACCACGACCATTATTATAACAATCACGACCACGATTATAACGACCATGATAATAACAACCAGGACCATGATTATAACCACGACCATGATTATAACAACTATGACCATGATTATAACAACCATGACTATTATCATAACAACAACGACTATGATCATAACAACCACGACCATGATTATAACAACCACGACCATGATTATAATAACCACGACCATGATTATAACAACCGCGACCATGATTATAAAAACCACGAGTATGAATATATCAATCACGACCATGATATATAACAACCACGAATATGATTATAGCAGTCACGACTATGATTATAAGAAGCACGACCATGATTATAACAACCACGACTATGATTATAACAACCACGACCATGATTATAACAAACACGACTATGATTATAACAACCAAGACCATGAACATAACAAGCACGACCATGAATATAACACCCACGACTATGATTATAACAACCACGACTATAATTATAACAACCACGACCATGATTATAACAACCACGACCATGATTATAACAACCACGACTATGATTATAACAACCACGACCTTGAATATAACAACCACGACCATGATTATAACAAAAACGACCATGATTATAACAACCAAGAATATGATTATAACCACGACCATGGTTATAACCCTCACGCCCATGAATATAACAACCACGACTACAGTATGATTATAAAAACCACAACTATGATCATAGCCACGACTATAATTATAACAACCACGAATATGATTATAACAACCACGGCCATGATTATAACAACCACGACCATGATTATAACTACGACCGTGTTTATAACAATCACGACAATGATTATAACAACCACGACCATGATCATAACAACACCGATCATGATTATAACAACCACGACCATGATTATAACAACCACGACTACAGTATGATTATAAAAACCACGACTATGATCATAACCTCGACTATGATTATAAGAACCACGACCATGGTTATAACAACCACGACTATGATTATAACACTCACGACCTTGATTATAACAACCACGACTACAGTATGATTATAAAAACCACGACTATTATCATAACCACGACTATGATTATCACAACCACGACCATGATTATAAGAACTATGCCCATGATTATAACAACCACGACTATAATAATAACAACCACGACCATCATCATAACAACCACAACCAAGATTATAACCACTACCATAAATATAACACTCACGACCATGATTATAACAACCACGACTACAGTATGATTATAAAAACCACGACTATGATCATAACCACGACTATGATTATAACAACCACGACTATGGTCATAACCACGACTATGATTATACCACACCACGACCATGATTATAACAACCACGACCATGATTATAACAACAACGACAATGATTATAACAACCACGAGTATGAATAAAACAAGCACGACCATGAATATAACAACCACGACCATGATTATAACAACCACGAATATGATTATAACAATCACGACTATGATTATAACAAGCACGACCATGATCATAACAACCACGACCATGATTATAACAACCACGAATATGATTATAACAATCACGACTATGATTATAACAAGCACGACCATGATCATAACAACCACGACTATGATTATAACAACCACGACCATGATTATAACAACTATTACCATGATTATAACAACCATGACTATTATCATAACAACAACGACTACGATCATAACAACCACGACCATGATTATTACAACCACGACCATGATTATAACAACCACGACAATGATTATAACAACCACGACCAAGATCCAAACAACCAGGACCATGATTATAACAACCACGACCATGATTATAACAATCACGAATATGATTATAACAATCACGACTATCATTATAACAAGCACGACCATGATCATAACAACCACGACTATGATTATAACAACCACGACCATGATTATAACAAACACGACCATGATTATAACAACCACGACCATGACCATAACAAGCACGACCATGAATATAACACCCAGGACTATGATTATAACAACCATGACTATGAGTATAACAACCACAACCATGATTATAACAACCACGACTATGATTATAACAACCACGACCATGAATATAACAACCAGGACCATGATTATAACAACCACGACCATGATTATAAACATTCACGAATATGATTATAACCACGACCATGATTATAACACTCACGACTATGAATATAAAAACCACGACTACATTATGATTATAAAAACCACAACTATGATCATAACCACGACTATGATTATAACAACCACGACCAAGAATATAACAACCACGACCATCATTATAACAACCACGACCATGATTATAACAACTACAACAATGATTATAACACTCAAGACCATGATTTAACAATCACGACTATGATTATAACAACCACGACTATGATCATAACCAGGACTATGATTATATCAACCACGACCATACCATGAATATAACAACCACGACCATTATTATAACAATCACGACCATGATTATAACGACCATGATAATAACAACCAGGATCATGATTATAACCACGACCATGATTTTAATAACCACGACCATGATTATAACAACCACGACCATGATTATAACAACTATGACCATGTTTATAACAACCATGACTATTATCATAACAACAACGACTATGATCATAACAACCACGACCATGAGTATAACAACCACGACCATAAATATAACAACCACGACCATGATTATAACAACCACGACCATGATTATAAAAACCACGAGTATGAATATATCAACCACGACCATGATTATAACAACCACGAATATGATTATAGCAGTCACGACTATGATTATGACAAGCACGACCATGATCATAACAACCACGACTATGATTATAACAACCACGACCATGATTATAACAACCACGACCATGAACATAACAAGCACGACCATGATTATAATAACCACGACCATGATTATAACAACCACGACCATGATTATAATAACTGCGACCATGATTATGACTCTTTCGACCATGATTAAATAATCACGACTATGATTATAACAACCACGACTATGATCATAACCACGACTATGATTATAACAACCACGACTATGATCATAACCACGACTATGATTATAACAACCACGACCAGGATTATAGCAACCACGACCATGATTATAACAACCACAACCATGATTATAAATACCACGACAATGATTATAGCGACCATGATTATAACCACGACCATGATTATAATAACCACGACCATGATTATATCAACTATGCCCATGATTATAATAACCAAGACTATAATTATAACAACCACGACCATGATTATAATAACCACGACCATGATTATAACCACGACAATGATCATAACAACCACGACTATGGTCATAACAACCACGAGCATGATTATAACAACAACGAGCACCATTATAACAACCACGACCATGATTATAACAACCACGACCATGATTATAATAACCACGACCATGATTATAACAACCACGACTATGATTATAACGACCACGATTATAACCACGACCATGATTATAACAACCACGACTATGGTTATAACAACCAAGACCATGATTATAATAACCACGACCATGATTATAATAACTGCGACCATGATTATAACTCTTTCGACCATGATTAAATAATCACGACTATGATTATAACAACCACGACTATGATCATAACCACGACTATGATTATAACAACCACGACCAGGATTATAGCAACCACGACCATGATTATAACAACCACAACCATGATTATAAATACCACGACAATGATTATAACGACCACGATTATAACCACGACAATGATCATAACAAACACGACTATGGTCATAACAACCACGAGCATGATTATAACAACAAGGAGCATCATTATAACAACCACGACCATGATTGTAACAACCACGACCATGATTATAACAACCACGACTATGATTATAACAAACACGAATATGATCATAACCACGACTTTGATTATAAGAACCACGACCATGATTATAATAATCACGACCATGATTGTAATAACCACGACCATGATTATAACAACCACGACCATGATTATAAATACCACGACCATGATTATAACGACCATGATTATAACCACGACCATGATTATAATAACCACGACCATGATTATAACAACCACGACCATGATTATAACAACTATGCCCATGATTATAACAACCACGACTATAATTATAACAACCACGACCATGATTATAACAACCACGACCATGATTATAACCACGACAATGATCATAACAACCACGACTATGGTCATAACAACCACGGGCATGATTATAACAACCACGACCATAATTATAACAACCACGACCACGATTATAACCACGACCATAATTATAACAACCAAGACCATAATTATAACAACCACGACCATGATTGTAACAACCACGATCATGATTATAACAACCACGACTTTGATTATAACAAACACGCCTATGAACATAACCACGACTATGATTATGACTACCACGACCCTGATTATTACAACCACAACCATGATTGTAATAACCACGACCATGATTATAACAACCACGACCATGATTATAATAACCACGACCATGATTGTAATAACCACGACCATGATTATAACAACCACGACCATGATTATAAATACCACGACCATGATTATAACGACCATGATTATAACCACGACCATGATTATAATAACCACGACCATGATTATAACAACCACGACCATGATTATAACAACTATGCCCATGATTATAACCACGACTATAATTATGACAACCACCACCATGATTATAACAACCACGACCATGATTATAACCACGACAATGATCATAACAATCACGACTATGGTCATAACAACCACGAGCATGATTATAACAACCACGACCATGATTATAACAACCACGACCATAATTATAACAACCACGACCACGATTATAGCCACGACCATAATTATAACAACCAAGACCCTAATTATAACAAACACGACCATGATTGTAACAACCACGATCATGATTATAACAACCAGGACTTTGATTATAACAAACACGACCATGAACATAACCACGACTATGATTATAACTACCACGACCATGATTATTATAACCACGACCATGATTGTAATAACCACGACCATGATTATAACAACCACGACCATGATTATAACAACCACGACCATGATTATAACAACCACGACCATGAATATAACAACCACATATATATATATATATATAACAACCATGACAATGATTATAACACTCACGACCATGATTTAACAATCACGCCTATGATTATAACAACCACGACTATCATCATAACCAAGACTACGATTATAACAACCGCGACCATGATTATATCAACCCCGACCATGATTATAACTAGCACGACCATGATTATAACGAACATGGTTATAACAACTAGGACCATGATTATAACCATGACCATGATTATAATAATCACGACCATGATTATAACAACCACGACCATGATTATAACAACCACGACCATAATTATAGCAACCACGACCATAATTATAACAACTATGCCCATGATTAGAGCAACCACGACAATGATCATAACAACCACGACTATGGTCATAACAACCACGATCATGATTATAACAACCACGACCATGATTATTACAACCACGACCATGATTTTAACAACCAAGACCATGATTATAACAACCACGACCATGATTATAACAACCACGACCATGATTATAATAACCACGACCATGATCATAACAACCACGACCATGATTATAACAACCACGACCATGATTATAACAACCACGACCATGATTATAACAACCACGACCATGATTATAATAACCACGACCATGATTATAATAATAATTGACGGTTTATTGAAAAAGTTCTGCAGCCCGAAGGCTGAAAATATACATTGGACATAAATGACTTATTACATACATTGGTGGTTTAACAAAAGCCTTCATTAGAGAAAGGTAAAGGAACATACAGTGAACATACAGATTATTGTAGGTGTTGAACAGCAAAAACGTAGTGTAGTAACTCCCTCCCAGATGGTGTTAGGAGGGGCCTCACGTGGTGTAGTAATTCCCTCACAGATGGTGTTAGGAGGGGCCTCACGTGGTGTAGTAATTCCCTCACAGATGGTGATATGAGGGGCCTCACGTGGTGTAGTAATTCCCTCACAGATGGTGTTATGTGGGGCCTCACGTGGTGTAGTAATTCCCTCACAACCACGACCATGATTATAACAACCACGACCATGATTACATCAACCTCGGTAAACTGTATCACCGGACTCGCCACCGGGCACGAAGTGCGTACGATCACTTGTCTAATATACTATAGGACTAGGCATGTGTCTGTTTGTGTGTGTGTGTGTGTGTTCTGGGCAGCCGAAACGGCACAATCGTTTTTCATCAAACTTGTTGGAAAAATCGAAAAAATTCGTAGAGTGGTACAATCCTGGTCCCATGTCCATAGTTTCTTTAGGAAGGCATTAGTTAACAATTTTATTTACAATGGAAAATGATGCAAGTCTACGGACTTGGCGCACCCTAATTAAAAATGCAAGTCTACGGACTTGGCACACCCTCTTTCGTTGTAAGCTGTCACACGCGTTCATACTCTCACAAGGGCACGAACGTGCACGCGATCACTTTAATTACGCTGGAAAACGATGTCGCTGTACACTGTCAGCCGGACGGCTGTTGCGCGCTAGCCAAGCACGAGCGTTCAAACTTTCTTATTACTGTTTGACTGCGGTTCTCAGGAAACCGATTTATTAACAAGTGTTCATTGCAAGTGCCCCGACGTTAAATCCTGGCGCGAGCGCACTTCTCCAAATATTCCCTCCATTACTGTTTTGTCGAACTATATAGCGAACCAGGTACTAAGGGCCCACGATCACTTGTACTCACCTATAGATGATACACATATTTTCCTGAGTAAACAGACCAAAATATATCACCACTGTTATTACACACACACCTCCCGTGGATACACCAATAAATAACTGTAGACGGATGTACAACTTGACAAATTACAGTGATAAGTGATGTATAGTAAGAGTCACAAGTACAGTATACAAAACACGGGGACAGTACAGTACATACACTTGTAACAAATGACACCATAACAAGAACAGATGAAACTTACTTGTATATAAAAGTACACGGAAAAGAGAAATGTACATTGAACACTCAGTTTACGTGGTACAACAGACTCCAGATGCGAGTATCTCAAAATAAATAAAATATGACCTTGCATGCGTTGACTTCAAGTCGTTAGAGTGATATAATCCTCAAACACTCAATCATGTGTTGGAAATAATCGGATCATGTCTACTAATACGCTCGAGCTCTATAAGGGACTGGCAGTCTGGCAGGTTTAAAAAATAATAAAGTCTGTCTCTGCCTTCATGAGTAATAGAGATATATAGTTGGACGGGGACGAGAGCCAACATGGAGGGGCTCGCGGTCTCATAACGTTCGTTAGCTCGTTCAAGTGTATACAATTTAAGAGAGTCGTAGAGCCTAAAGATGAAGCTGACAATGCTGAATCTTCCAGCAGTAATACTGTAAATAGCAAGAACACGACCAGCTATTGTTAGTTTCACCGTGTACACAAACACACCAGGAGATACACACGTGTTTATGAAACAAACCAAAAGAAAATAAATGCTAAAATACGTATTATCCCAGCAACCAACAACAACAAAAATAACTAATAGTAAACAAACCACAAATAACAAGAAGTAGACAACACAAACAGACAACAACAAGCAATAGTACACAAAATAACACAACAATCTACTACACAATACACACTAAATATAACCTTATGACTAACTGATATACAATACTTGACTACACTTGTATATATCTCTGTAATATAAGCCACGTGTCATTAATAGTACGGGAACAATATATGTTTGTAGTGTGAGGAAGTGTTATATAATTACTGAGGGAACGTTTTAATATGTGTTTAGTATTTCCCATGATCTTGGTGGTAAATATATAAGATAATGAGAGAAGCATTACATGGCTGATATGGTTCAGGTGTCAGTGATATGAGGTAGACTAGCTGTTAATCGAATTGAAAAATGATAGACATTTGGTAGTAAAGTTTTCAGATAATGTGTCCATTATGGTGAGTGGTTCTGTCCCCAATAGTGTTTGCTTACCGACTATATTGTGGCCTGTGATGATGGACTGCGATGATGGACTGGGTTGACTGACTGCCGTAATGAACCGTGTTGACTGACTGCCGTGATGGACAGTGTTGACTGACTGCCGCGAAGGACTGTTGACTGAATGCCGTGACTGTGTTGACTGACTGCCGTGATGAACTGTGTGACGTGCCGTGATCGATTGTGTTGACTACCTGCCGTGACGGACTGTGTTGATTGACTGCCGTGATGGACTGTGTTGACTGACTGCCGTGATGGACTGTGTTGACTGACTGCCGTGATGGATTGTGTTGCCTAATTCTTGCTATTTTCCGATGGTTTACACTGAGCGACCTCCGTTTGGCTGCGATGAGCTGTGCTGTTAATTATTACCAGTTCTGTGTTGTCCTGTGCTGTGCTATTTCATCTCGTCTGGGCCAGCTGTAATATACTGTGTTATGTTAAGCTAGACTGCTCTGACCAGTGTTGTGCTCTGTTATGGTTATGTTTTTATTGCTGTCCAATGCTACATCTAAACCAACTGAGAGGAACCTATGTTGTATTGACATGTTGCTTCCTCTGCTATCCATGTTATGTAGACTTTGTTCCTCAAGCGTGAGAAGATGACAGGACCTCTTTATACCTTGGCTTACCTTTAGTGTGGGAAATAGTATTGTTATAAAGAGCAAACACTGAAGACAAAGTTCACTGTTTATAGTCGAAGGATAAGGTCGTGAATAAAGTTTCGCTTTTCGTATTGATGATAATATTAATTCCAGGACCAGATATGGACATTGCCTATAAAAACATTTCATTATTAACAACAACAGCATTTCCCAATTATCTAAGCAACTTTTTTTTCCAATTACTTATAACTGCATTTTCCAAGTGCCTATAACTGCATTTCCCTATTATCGAGAACACCATCTCACAATTATCTATAACAGCATTTCCAAATTACCTATCACAACATTTGCCAATTACCTATAACAGCATTTCCCTTCATTGCTATTGAACATATAATCAATGAAGATTTAATCATTACATAAAACAATTCTTTACACAGAAAGACACAATGACTTGACTGAAATACTCAAACAATACTACTACCGCTACAATATTCGAACCCACATTCCCAACATGGCACGTGAGAAGCCAGCAATGACAGGCAAGGCCTAGGGTCATACAACTCGGCCATTCGTGGTGCAGTTAGCAGTTCACTCACATGATACCTGAGCTGTGTAGATTCGAATTGTCTTGGTCAGTAATTTTGATTTTAAATTCAATCCTGGAGATGATTTTGAGATGGAAGTCGACTGAAAGAGGAGGTCATTATAGAGAATTATTGTACGTGTTAGTTGGACGACAGTGTAGGCGACACCAACCATCACAAATATTGTCAAAAAAAAAAGAATTCTCCCCACAAGATGAAGAAAAACCAGTCAAAATATATCAAACGTGGAGGACAACATAGGTAGGTGGAGGACAACATGGGCACGTGGAGAACAACATAGGTACGTGGAGGACAACATAGGTAGGTGGAAGACAACATGGGATATGTGATAGTGACAATATCCTTACATTATTTCAGAGTACGGGACTAAAATTCACTGCTGGAATGTTCAATAAAGATTTATGATAATGTACCGTGCTATGTTGAGGCGGGTCGTGATGCAATAGAGTGCTATGTTGGGGTAAGCTGTAATGCTGTAGAGTGCTATGTTAAGGTGAGCTGTGATGCTGTACCGTGCTGTTTGACGTGATCTGTGAGTCTGTGTTAGCATGTACTGTACAATTCTTTGTAAGTTTGAACCGAACCGGTTTTACAGATTTAGCCTGAAAACATAACAGCATCTTAAAACGTAAAATGAAAGTTGGAACCTAAAAAAATTAAAAAGACAAACATCGAAAAGGCGAGAAAAAATTAACTGAGAATAAAAGAAAAATATATAAATGAAAAAGTGAGTGTGAAAAAATAGAAGGAATGGAAAAAGAAAGACACACGCAATATAAAAAATAGCGGATGCAAGAGAGTGAGAGAATAGTTACGGGTATGAGAGAAAGAAAAATAAATCGAAAAACAAAAACAGAAAAGGTAGAGAGAGAGAGAAAGGGAGAGAAATAAAAAAAAAGACTTATGTAGAGAACTCAAGAACAAGTTAATACATAAAACACTGTACTCTAGAGGATCAAATACTAAAAGACACCATCGTATAAACACAAGGTCAACATCACCCTCATGGTACCGTCAACGCAGATGGTGGCCAAGGGGCTTAACACGAGATAGTCATACATATTAACACATTTCTGGTCCACAAAATCACAATTACCAAAGCGCCAGTACATTTTTTTTAGTAAGTTACAATTATTAAACAAAGTTTATAATACAGAGGAGGTGAACCTTGACCAGCGGCTACACATTTCTGTTGTGGAATGATGGCGGGAACCTGTTGTACCGATGACTGGAATTTTAACATACTCGTAGGTGAAATGTTTGAGAGAATTTTAAGTAACGGCTTTAATGTCCTTCTGAAAATAAAATATTTACTTACACTGATTTGATGTTGACAATATTTACGTCGATAAATTTGTTCAACAGATTTCCTTATTCACGGGGAAGAGATTAATAAAAAAAGGTATCTGTGAAGATGGACTTTTAGTTGAGTAAGTGAGACATACACAGTGAGAGACATACTCGTACACAGTGAGACGTGCACAGTGAGAGACAGACTCGTACAGAGTGAGACATACACAGTGAGAAATATGCACAGTGAGAGACATACATAGTGAGACATAAACAGTAGTAATTCCGATCAGATATAAGCTCAGAAAAGTTTTATGTGCAAGTTCACAAAAGCTCTCCAGGCTGGATTCTGCACGTAGAACTGTTATATATATATATATATATATATATATATATATATATATATATATATATATATATATTTGTTTTATGATATGTAAAACAAACAAAACATTGAGAACTATAACGTGGCCTCTTTTCCTGTTGGCCTTCCTGTTACAACGTTAAGCTGGGACAAGAAGGTGCGCCAGGTTGATCATCACACCGTCTACATATGGAAAACAACAGCTGCAATATGAGTTATGGCGTCATGATGCTCCTCCGGTCAGTAGAACAACTTAGATTTGCTATAAGAGGCTTACATCCTCGTGACTCAACCATAAGAACGTCCACAAGTGACTATCTTCAGGTTGTTGTTAAGACCCGGTGCAGTGATACACAGTACAGCTCATCGCTTATTGTTCTTCACCACCACACCATTATAACTCGTTGGTGTGTGTGTGTGTGTGTGTGTGTGTGTGTGTTCGCACACAGGGTAGTGAAATCCGTCTAGTGTGGCAGCATTATGTCAGTGATAAGGTGCTTGCTCCCTCTCGCTTTCAGCTGCCGCCACTGGCTAGCCCTCGTGGCGAACAGGGAGGCAACTTGCATAAGTCTTCCCTTGCCAGGACACAGCCTCTTCAACACCAAAGACTCCTGATGTGCCTCCTCGTGGCAGCACACGGCAACTGGGTGCTTCATGGGCCCAGGCTAGACCAGAAGGGGATCTCGGAGTAGCAGTGGGCCTCACAGGGACAGCGCATATGCCCACTGGCATGTGGACACGTTCTATTAGTCTACGGTAGTAAACCTAGAACGAAAAATCTTCAGTGGAGCCCCGCATCAAGCAGACATGTTTACAGAGCTCCAACAAGACCCCCAACGGCGGTGTAGGCGGAAGAGGTGACCACCATGTCAACCCAACGACTACACCGGCGGACGAAGGCAATACATGATGGACAGGCTACTAAGACAAAACCCAACAAATTGGGCTATCGGCAGTCCATTACAACTCTCTCTCTCTCCACAATCGTTGCAACACTTGCACTACTGGATCAGGAAAAGGGAGAGCCAACATGCGTGGTTGCAAACTGCACTCCTGCCTCACCACATAAATCAACTCACTCACAGCCATCATCCAGCTCATCTGTAAGGGCGGAAACGATCCTCCGGCTGGTTACCGCTGCTAACTCACTCGTTTGCTGGTGCAGACGACACTTGGGGTGGTTGGATAGAGGTGAGAACGGCAGCGACTATCTGCGTCACCGGCAGATTCAACCCAGCCGTCATACAGTCAATATCTAGCTACCCTGCTGTCCGTCAAATTCTGGCTGTGATCTCATCATAGGTCCTGGACTCGTGGGCTGTGTTCCCAGACCTTCACCTATCAACTGCCAACTCTCTGGTCATCTACCACTACCGCATACCACGACCGTCAGTTCATCACATTCCGTCTGTGCCCCGGTGTTCTCCTGCCATTTCAAGACGTCGCTCTAGTGTGGAGTTGAATGGACGCTTCCCTACCCTGAGTGTGCATCACAGTGTTCCAGAACCTTCCCCCAGGGCCACTGCCATAGGAAATATTTGTTCATGGTTTGATTCTATAATTGTTTGATTCCATTAATTGCTGACTTCCCTTTATTGTTCGATTCTATCAATTGCTGACTCCCATTATTTGTTTGATTCCTTTAATTGTTTGCTTCCTTTAATTGTTTGACTCCATTAACTGTTGACTGCCTTAGTTGTTTGACTCCCGTAATTATTTGAGGTTTGTTGAGTGGTGTCAGAGTTTTGTGTTATATTTTTTATAGTAAAGAGATGCCAATCTCAAACGGTTGTTTGTTATTCCTCAGAAAACCATGGTCCTTGACTTTCCTTTATTAAGATCCTGATTAGCCTGGTAAGGGATTTCTATCCCTAAGTCCCAGGCCTTTACATCATCATACCATTCATCATCACCAAAACCCCTATTGCGACGAACGAATGGCGAAGGGGGACAGGCAGAGATGACTGCCGGGAGTCTCCAGTCACAACTCTGCACATGGGCGGACACAGATAAGATGGTCGTTTATGCACTGGGATCTAGGCAGCAGTGCAATCCGGTCCTGTCTGTGCGACTGAACAGCCCTTTCGAGGAGCCACTCTATTCAACCCACATAGGGAGGGGGGCTATAAAAGGTGCCCTAAAAATAGCCTGACTAAATAAACAACCTGGCTGGGTAACCGCACCCAGTACGGTCATCCTAATATGGTCGAAAACACAATCAAAATCACAGATCCCCCCAAAATAAAAACTATACAGCCTCTTATGGTCGCTGCATGGAGTGTCAGGACCCGTCTAGATACTGGCACAAAACAGCATCCTGAAAGAAGAACTGCCCTTCTGGCAAAAGAGGGTAAGCCTGCTGTGGAGAGAAACCGAATTTATGGAGTTAGCTTTGCCATCCCTACACAGACTAACTGAAATGCCTATTATGATCAACGAGCCTCTCATGACGCTTCGAGTCCTACTGAATTCCTCAAGTCATGCCTTTTTCATTAGTGCATACGCCCCAACACTGGATGCAGAAGATAACATCAAGGAGGCCTTTTACACCGACCTCGACAGAGTGCTAACCTCTATCCCCAGAGAAGACAAGGTTGTGTCCCTTGGTGGCTTCAATGGCAGAGATCCTGACATATGGCAGGGAACCATAGGGAGAAATGGACTAGACAATTGTAATCCAAACGGCCTACCCCTCCTCAGCACGAGTGCTGCACACAACTTCACTATCACCAATACCCTGTTTAGGCATGACGACAATTTCAATGGCTCGTGGCAACACCCACGATCCAAACACTGGCATCTCTGATTACATCATTGTCGGAGAAAAAGATCACCGAGATGTCCTCATCACCCGACCATGCATGGCTCAGACCACTGCGACATTGATTATCGGCTGGTCAGAGCCAAGCTGTCACTTCAAGTTGCCCCAAAACGGCGAAGGCAGCAAGCCTCCAGAAGAGGTTTTAACACTAATCGTTTGGGGGATCCAGCTGTAGCACATGCTTTCAGAGAGCAGCTCGAACATGGGCTTATAAGCAAACAACGCAAATCCCAGTGCCGAGTGGGATATTCTCGACACTGTCATGACAAAAACCTGCAGAGAGACCCTCAGCCAGATCGAAATAATACACCAAGATTGGTTTGATGAATATGACCCGGCAATCAATGTACTCATCAATGATAAACATGCTGCTTTAACTGACTGGCAGAACAACCCTTAGTCTCGGACCAAACCTGATACCTTCCGCAAGAAGAAAGCGGCGGCCCAGTGGGAACATCGCAATCTAAAGAACAACTGTTTTAAAAATAAGCATGTGAAACATAAAAATTTGCAGATCAGCACAAGATACGTGAATTTTTCAAATCCACTAAAACATTTTATGGGCCAATCACTCATGGCGTAGCCCCACTCCGCTCATCCGACGGTAACTCCATAATTAAAGACGATGAAGGACTCCTTCAGCGCTGGAGAGAGCACGACCATGCGCTGGTCAACCGAAACACCGATGTGGATGTACTGACTACCCAGCAGTTCCCTCAGCATCCAGAGCTGACCCACCTAAGCTATCCTCCATCCCTGGATGAGGTAGCTACTCCCATAAAACAGAAGAAAAATAACAAAGCCTCAGGACCTGACGGGATCCCAGCCAAAGTATATAAAGCAGGAGGACCTCGGCTTACCTGCCGTTTCCACTCTCTCCTGGAGAATATTTGGGAAAAGGAGGAATTCCTCCAAGCTTTTACAGACGCCTCCATCGCCAATATTTATAAGAAATGGGAGACCGGTCAAACTGTGGCAACTACCACGGGTTCTAGCTGCTATCCGTAGCTGGCAAGATGATCGCCGTCAGTCCTCCTAAACAGACTTCTTCCTGAGGCAGAAAACTTCCACCCAAAATCTAAATGTGGACTTAGATCATCACGTGGCACCAATGACATGAGCTTTGCTGCCCGTCAGACACAGGAAAAGTGCAGAGAACAGCGTCGTGACATGCACATGGCTTTCATCGACCTAACCAAGGCCTTCGACTCGGTCAACAGGGAAGCCCTCTGGTGGGCCCTCAGCCGTTTTGGCTGCCCACCAATATTCATTGTCATTGTGAGGCAACTCCACGATGGCATAAACGGCAGTGTCCTGCACAATGGCACCCAGTCTGAGTTCTTCCCCATCCAATCGAGGCTGCCTTCCTTACTCATACTAGCACAAATTTTGCCGGCGGGGTAGACATCCGGTACCGGATGATGGGTCTTTTCAACATAAGACGAGTCCAGGTATGAACAAAGGTGTCAGCAGCTTCCATTACTGAACTTCAGTATGCAGACGACCTCACCCTTGTTCCTCACACTGGACGCGACCTACAGGAGATCCTGAACATCTATGCAGATGCGTATGCACACTTTGGCCTTGAGTTGAATGTACTTAAGACTCAGATTCTCTTTCAGCCACACCCCCATCATCGATTCAGCTTAACTGTACTACCCTCACTAATGTTACCCACTTTCGGTATCTCGGCTCCCTCCTGTCCACCAGCGCAGACATTGAAGAAGAGATTCAGCATCCGATCAGATGTGCATCTCAAGCCTTTGGCAGACTCCGAAACCGTGTCTTCAGGTATAAGGAGCAGAAATTATCTACAAAGTTACACGTATATCGAGCAATGGTCCTCCCCACCCTGCTATATGGCAGCGAGACATGTGTCACATACAGGAGGCACATCAAGGCATTTGAAAACTTTCACCAACATAGTCTACGTTCCATCCTCCGTGTTCGCTGGGAAGATAAGAGAACAAATGCCAGTATTCTTGCTGACACCAACTGTAGGAGCATCGAGGCTACCATTATCCACGAACAACTACGCTGGACTGGCCATGTTACCCCCATGGACGACAGTAAACTGCCAAAGTAGCTACTTTACAGTTACCTAACAAATAGTAAACGTAATGCTGGCAGGCAACTCAAGAGGTATAAGGATAATTTCTTAAGACAAACCTGAACTGTGCCAAATCGACCCCCTCACCTGGGAGACGATTTCTCCACACCGTAACGCTTGGAGGAGCACCACACGAGGTGTCAATACTTTCGAGTTAGCCCGATTGCTTAATGAGGCAGACAAGCGACAACGCCTTGAAAGACACTGCCGCCACCCCTCCCGTACTAGATGTAGCCCCCCACATATGCAACTTCAGTGATCGACACTGCCGATTCCGTCTCGGCCTCTTTAGTCACCTCAAAACTCACTAACCTAGGTGACATCCTTAATAACTCAAATCATTGTATCATAGGTGGATGATCGTCTTACTCGAGTCCGAGTGACAGCAAAGTAGTAGTAGTAGTAGTAGTAGTAGGAGTAGTAGTAGTAGGCGGCCAGCGCGGCGTGGGTGTCGTGGACCGTCCCTCCTGATCTAAAGTGTTATTGGTGGGGACATACTCGTTGTGTGGGAGCGGGAATTTGACAATGTGTCCGTGAATATCGGATGTCACCCTAAGCATTGCCACCCAAGGTTTCTCCTCATCCCTTACGGCATAAATTGTAAATATTCCGTGTGTTCACCGGCGTTCACCAAGTGAGTGGTGACCTGTGCTGGGTCAGTGGTAGGATAATGAGAAGGCTCGGCGCCAAGGTCAGTGTCGTTAGGCCTACTGTGACAGGGGTGGTCCCGAGACTATCGCCCCTATGGGGCCGAGAGTGCTGCCCATGCGGTCGCCCCCACCACCATAGTAACGGACTCTTAATGTAGGGTCTCGACGAACCTAGTGAGTATACATAACTGATATTACACCAGTGAGACCATATAAATAGTGGTTATTTGTGCCAAGGAAATATAAACTAGTGCCTGGTGTGACAAACTCTTGTCCATAGTGTATCATTCTGATGTATGGATGGTCGCTATTAGGGGGGGTAACCTACACACCCACGCGCGCACGTATGCCCCTACTACCTGGACACACCAGTCCAGCCTGTCACCTCTCCGCCCTTCCCTCATAAGAACCAGTATAATCTTGTGCCTGGGACTAAATCAGATGTCCGGAGGCGGACGTTACCGTCGCCCAAGGTGCTGGTCACTATGCCTGGTAACATTCCTTGCTGCGTCTGTGCTAGCCCGAACCAAAACTGCACAAATTGTGTTTGTGCGAGAAATAACCGACCATGTGTGAATTGCAGGAAGCTAGACCAGTGTCGGAACCCACGTCGCAGGGAGCCGACACAGGCGGCCACAGTGGATATCGCCGGGACCCAACTACCCGATGATATCCGAAATGATAGCAGTGAGTCTACTCAACCCGATAATGTAGTACTAATAAATGCTGCTCCCTCAGTAGCAGGTGTCCACGAGGAGAATGAGAGACAGCCGCCTCAGTGGAATGGCATGTCGATGGAAAATGCAGGCGTATGGGTCAAAGAAACCTACTCAGAAATTGTCAAGTGGTCGCCCGCTAACTTATTTGAACCACCCAAGTGTGCGGCCACCAAAGAAATGATTCGGGAGATGACTCACTTCATGACTGATTACACTCAGGACCGCTTCCTCGCCCCCCTAGCTCTTCAAATACTGGCAATAATACCACATCTATTTTGTCAGAGGACACACACAAAGGCTAAGCACAAAGAAAATGTGGCAGCAATGAAGAGAAGGTTGACAATGTGGCAGACTGGGGCCCTAGATGATCTCCTATGTGAAGCAAGAACACTGCAGGAGAGACTAAAATCTACGGGTGACGGAAAGCAAAACACCGATGACGTGGCAAGACAATTTGGAAACAAAATGCGTGTGGGAAAAGTGTCTCTCGCGGTAAGATCTCTCACACATGAATCCTCCGGTGGAGTGATGCCAATAAACAGAGCGACATTAAAACTATTGAAAGAGAAACATCCCCCTGCAAGCGAAGATGAAGGCATCAGGCTCCAGGGTGCTTATATCCCACCAAACGCTGTCCTGTTCGAGAAAATAACAGGAGAGATGGTGTGGAAAAAGGCACTGAAGACTCGAGGCGGAGCCGGCCCTTCAGGTCTGGATGCAAACGGTTGGAGAGTCATCCTCAGCACAAACAAGTTTGGCCCTGTAGCAAGCGATCTCTGCACTGCCATTGCCACCCTTGCAAGAAAGCTTGCATCCTCTTGCTGCCATCACCTCCAGGCTCTGACGGCCTGCCGCCTTATTCCTCTGGAAAAGAAACCAGGATGTAGACCTATAGGGGTGGGGGAAGTGCTGAGGCGGATCATCGGAAAGTGTATAATGGAGGTGGTAAAGGATGATGTCAGGGCAGCAGCAGGGAACCTACAAGTGTGTGCTGGCCACCAGGCTGGTGGGGAGGCGGCCATTCACGCCATGAGATTGATATTTGAGCAGCGTGATTGTGAGGCCGTTCTCCTGGTGGATGCTTCAAACGCATTCAACATACTTAACCGCAAGGCGGCACTGCACAACATCAAGATCAAGTGTCCTAGCTTTGCGATGTATGTTGAAAATTCGTATAGGAATCCTTCAGACCTCTACGTAGTAAACAACAAGGCTCTACGAGGTGATACCATCCTACAGTCGACCGAGGGAACAACACAGGGGGACCCCGTTGCAATGGCAATGTATGCAATAGGCCTATCAGTGCTCCAACAAGAAATAAAGTATGAAACAACTGGGGTCAAACAAGTGGCATATGCTGATGACCTCACAGGAGCAGGAAAAGTGGAGGACATCAAAAAGTGGTGGGACCTGGTAACATCGCGAGGTCCACAAATAGGGTACCACCCAAACGCCAGCAAATCCTTCCTCATCGTGAAGCCAGATCATTATGATCGGGCTGTGGAGGTTTTCGGCGAAAGTGAGGTCAAAATAACTAAGGACGGCCAAAGACATCTAGGCGCAGTAATTGGCACTACGGACTTCAAGACCCAGTACGTAGGGGGAAAGGTGAACGAGTGGGTTAGCGAAATCCATGCTCTATCGGAGATTGCTAACACAGAGCCACATGCGGCCTTTGCAGCATTCACACATGGAGTCAAGCATCGTTGGAACTACCTGATGCGTACCATCCCTGAGATCCGACCCCTCCTCCACCCTTTGGAAGAAGCAATCAGTGTCAAGTTCATTCCCAAACTAGTGAAACACCACGACTTAACCCCAGTAGAAAGAACACTTCTTGCACTTCCACCAAGACTGGGAGGGATGGGACTAACTAATCCAGAGGAGATTGCTGACTCTGAACATCAAAATTCACTTAAGCTCACGGCAGCCCTCACTGACCACATAATAGCCCAGAATGCAACAGGGGAAGTGGACACCAGCGAAGTTAATAAGATCCGTAGATCCATTACAACAGATCGGCAGCACTGCCAAAATGACATGTTGCAGCAATTATTGCTGCAGGTTCCAGAAAATCTGACAAAAAAAGTAGCTATAGCGCAGGAGGTGGGCGCCTCGAACTGGTTAACTACGTTACCGATAAGGGCAAATGGTTTCAGCCTTAACAAACAAGAATTTACAGATGCCATTGCTCTAAGGTACGGTTGGCCAGTAGATGGTTTGCCCTCCCAATGCGTGTGTGGCTATTCCTATGATGGCGATCACGCCATGGTTTGCAAGAAGGGGGGCTTCATATGCATGAGGCATGACGAGGTAAGGGATCTCACAGCAAATATGTTGAAGGAAACCTGCCGGGACGTCATGGTAGAACCGACCCTCCTTCCACTGGATGGCGAGATCCTCCAACACAGGACTTCAAACACATCTAACGAAGCCCGTGTGGACGTCAGTGCTCGAGGATTCTGGACGCGGGGACAGCGAGCCTTCTTCGACATCAGGATTTTTGATCCCATGGCCGTTTGTCACCGTAACCTAGCTCTCGATGCTGCACAGAGACCTAACAAATGAAAAGAATGCTGGGGGCAACAAAGAGGTATAAGGATAATTTCTTAAACAACTGAATGTGCCAAATCGCCCCGCACCTGGGAGAGATTTCTCCCACCTAAGCTTGGAGGAGCACCACCGAGGTGTCAAACAGCGAGTTAGCCCGATTCTTAATGAGGAGACTGCGAACGCCTTGAAGAACTGAGCCACCCCTCCCTGCTAGTGTTCACAATGCCTCAGTGATGACCTGCAGATTTCTCGCCTCTCGCACCTCAAACTCATCTAACAGAATTTTAATAACCAAATATTGTCATATTGGATGATCGTCTTGTCGAGTTGGTGAAGGGGGTAGTGGAGTAGTAGTAAAAAAAAAAAAAAAAAAAAAAAAAAAAAGTAGTATGTGTGTGTGTGTGTGTGTGTGTGTGTGTGTGTGTGCGCGCGCGCCAGTCCAACGACATGTCACCTGTAATAGTTCTTGGGGTTGTAAATCCTCGCTGAAACTGTGAGGTTATATACATCTCATATTCGGAAAAATGATTTTAATTAAATTAAATTAACAAAATCTATAATCATCATGTTTCTCATTTATCGATCACAATACATCTTATGAATATAATAATTACAATATGACAGACGCGTGAATAAAAACAAATGCTTCGTAAATATTAAAAATTTTACTAGACAAAATAAGGTTCACCATTTTTTTCATGGAAATTTTGCCAACAATACATTTTCCGTGCATGTAACCAAAGCTTCAGACAGCGACCCCTTTTATTTTGTCCGGCTCTTTAAATACAACATCCAGCTTGGTAAACAGTCTTCCCGGGTTTAGTATCACTTTATTATTATTAAAAAAAAAAAAAAATCTGCGTACCAAGTTTCCCCCAAAATGCCATCGAACCTATACAAGTAAAAAAAAAAATGCTTGTTTGAGGTCCAGACCAACTGCCGTGTTGTGGATGGGGGAGCCAAACATGGAGACATTGTTGAATTATTGTGCTCACGTGAAGGAACAGGCAGGAGGGCTGTGCTGCCTCTACCAAATTGCTCTGAATTCAGTATTTGGTCATGTTCCTGCTGGCTGTAAAGGTTAGCCGGTTAAAATGAACTAACAGAAAATATCAACAAGAGACAATTAACCAAGATAAGAGTGGCTGAGATAAATTACAATTAATAACTTCTTATGTGATGCTGTAGTAATAATTTATATGCACCTATATGTGGGCTTCATGACTCTGTGGCCAATATTGTTTGTTATAAGTCTACTCCAATGTCTGTCTATATCATATAACTGTAAGTAGTGGCTGATAAAGAAACTCATAACTTTACAAACTTTAGGAAAACGCAGTTCCAGATACCATAAAAGATAAGTTTCTTGTACAGTACAGGTATATGACGACAAAACATAATTCTGAAAGCAATGAAAAAGAATACAATCTACTTGTAGTTCAGCATTATTACCAAATCACTTTCTGTAAATATGGGCTGTGATACCTGTGCTAGAGTTTATATTGCCCTGACAGTACTGTAACCTTCAGCATTGTTAGTGACTCTCAATGTGTCTATGTGATAGTTTAGTTTTGGTCCATGTTCGCTTCAGTGTCGCCAAGTTACCTCTAAAGAGAAAAGGTGTTGTGGGAGGTGAACGTGGAGGCCAGAGAATTAGACATTCCGATGTCCCTGATATATTAGGCCTGGGAGGTGCCACCAACACCATACAACTAGATGGTGCACCAACCTATTGACAGACGACTTGTGTTTTTCTTTCATTAAGATATAGCACCAAGAACTGCTCCGTAATATTAATATAGACAGTTTTGTTCACGTGGTTTACAATGAAAGCAAAATAAGCCCATCATCCGATAATACATAAGCCAACACCACCAAATCACTTTTGGTTACCACGGACTAAATGCGGACATAATGAATCATTTTACTGAGGGTATGAATATACGTAAAGTAACCTCATCGAAAATCACTACATGGGCAAAGAATTCGGTTTTACATTTGCGCTGTACACCATCATTCGGGTGGCTGCGTCTGCACCAGCTGTAGATTGTAGGCATTCAGATGTAGCAATTTATAAGTGATAGTTTAAGTTTAGTGTCGGTAATCTGAGTTCTCGTAAAACACGCCAAAGTAAGCTTTAAGAGCTGTGTTTAAACAAGTCGCGCACTTGTCCGTCACTCTCATTACTGTCGGTGGCTCGTCCACCTCCGGTCGCTGTAGTACACTGTCTGTCCCACAACTTTTTCAGTCACTCCCAAATAGTCAATCTCGACGAAGGTTCCTTCCTACGTGCTGCCGTCTGAGTTTAATCTCTGCCACAGCCACTGACTTGGTCCCTGTAAGAAGCCACACAATGCACTGAGGTTCTTTTACACAGTGTCCAGCTTTTGTTTTTCAGTTGGTCTCCTGTCACGACAACCGTAGAAAACAGCGCCAATTAAAACTCCTTGACTTTTCCTCGAAAATGTTACAAATTACATTCAAGTCTGTCTGTTAGTTATTTTTCATCTAAGTTGAAAGCAGAAAATATAAATGTTGAAAGTGTGCATTCCCTCCTGACAGACCTGTTGCTGTTACCTGACAAAGACATCGTTCCCTCCTCTCTCCTCTTAAAAAATATTTTCAAACACTAAAATGGTTTACTTGATATCCATTGGAGCCATTATCCTCGAGGAAGGAAATGTATATATATATATTTATTTTTTAAATAATATTATCAATCTGGACAAATTCCCAGTGAGGTTGATTTGTTGTTTAAATGAGTGAAATATTTCGTTTTTATTTACGAGTTGGATTAAGATAAAAAAAAATTCTGGGAAGTGAGAAGACAACACACGTACACCCTCTCTCACACAGGAAACACTCACCTGTTTACATACTTTATGTGACAGCAACATAATGCCACAACTATCAAGTCACAATTTTTAATAATATAATTTTACATTCACATTTAAGTTCACCAATATCCTATACACCTTTGTTATGTGTCAGTTTTAATACCAGTCACTAAAGTCTATCTCAACCCTAACCGGTGCGTCTCCATTACAATTGTTATTATCGTTAATAAGTCGATTAATTCCTCCGGTCTCGTAAGTTCTGACGTCAATGACACTGATATATTTGAAGTGTTTTTAAATGTAAACTTTTATATCAATTTACTTAAATGTATGAGAAGTAAACTAAGAGACTAAAATATTTAAGTTTATATAATGAACATCTAATATCTAGTTTACTCCTGCCGTCTTCCTCCTCCTCCTAAAGTGTGTCCCAGGGAATTGTTTCCTACCAGCAGGGAAGGATTATGTCAGCTTTGTTCCCAGTGTCCTTGGAGAGATCCTTCCTTTTCTCGTGACGTCTTCTCTTAATGCCTACGAGGATGCTGAAGTCGAACTCTTGGTTGTGATCTACATAGTTATATTATCAGTGGCATAATTGTCAATGTATAAGACATCCCATCTTCGTTTGACAAAATTCATTACCATTGATATATTATTGTCGCCTCTGAAGCATAATTATTCACAGAGGTGTTTAAGTAAGTTGGCCTTTTCTTCCTCTCAGCCGCACCTCTTGGTCCAGGTCAAAACACTTCTCTCGGAACTTGTGTAAATCAACCATTATTTCAGTTAGGAGCACCGAAGGTTCTATCTATCTCTTACGATCATAACCACAGCTGTTACACTTTTATTTCTGTCATTGCTACAGTTTTCACCTATCCTACCGCCGCCGTCACCCCGCCTCGTCTGGCCTTCACTACTCCACACAGACGCACACGGCCGTCAAACTCTGCTTGTTGAGACGTGACACCAACACAAGTAAGTGGACATGTTGGAAGTTCCTGCAACAGCGTACCAAACAATGGCACCTGAGATCTGGTTTGTCCATGTCGACGGTACTACGCTCCCTCCCCTGTTTAACACTGGTAATAAAGGCACCGGAGACAAAGCCACCAGAAAGAAAGCCAAGGGGAAATTAACCACTAGAAAGAAAGTCACCGGGAAAAGCGTCAGCCAGAAATATATCCCGCACGTAAAAAAACACATAGTGGTGTCGTAATGTAATTGTGTACCTTGGTGAAGTTGTAAGATGGTGTAGTTGTACAGTGGCGAAAAAAAGTATCTTACAGGATGGGGTCCGATGACTTCCGGAATTATACCTACAACTCGAGATGTCTCGGGAGGGTTAGTATGCATGTCTTCACCCACCGCCATTCAGTATGCAACACAGGGGGTGAGTTGGCATATAGGAATAAAATAAACGATTAAATGATTACTTACACATAGTATAAGGATACAACACGCATATCCCAATACCTATCGTCTGTGGTCTCATATTGTTTCACACAGAGTATGCACATATACTTTTTTTAGCTACTGTACCTTGGTCAGGTTAAGTCCAAATTACATTAATTTACTTAGGGTCCTGCCTAAATATACAGATTTACTTTATTTAACTTTATAACCAGTGGCTTTCATTCCAGTTTTACTTTTCTAGTAGCTTATATCCTAAAAAATAGATTGACACTTAATTATGGAACTTAAATCTGTGTGTCCAGATCACAAGCTGGGCAACTGCTCACCTCTCCAGCAACATCAACAAGATTTACAACCCTTTGAACACTGACAACTTTATTTCATAAGACGCGTGGAGGAGGAAGAGGGAGAGTGGAGGAGAAGAAGGAAATGGGGGAGGAGAAGAGAGAAATTTTACTTTGATATAAACACACACACACACACACACACAATCCTTAGCCCACAATAAACGGACAATTAGTTGAACCAACAGTTGAGAACAAGCGAGTGTTGACTGTCACCATTATCACCACCACTTTGGTCATATTACACAACAACTAACAACACCACCTTGGCTATACTACACAACAACTATCACCACCACATTGGCTATACAACACAACAACTATCACCACCACCTTGGTTATATTACACAACAACTAACACCACCACCTTGGCTATACTACACAACAACTATCACCACCACATTGGCTATACAACACAACAACTATCACCACCACCTTGGCAATACTACACAACAACTATCACCACCACCTTGACTATACTACACAACAACTATCACCACCACCTTGGCTATACTACACAACAACTATCACCACCACCTTGACTATATTACACGTCAACTATCACCACCACCTTGGTTATACCACACAACACCTATCACCAACACCTTGGTTATACTACACAACACCAATCACCAACACCTTGGCTATACTACACAACAACTATCACCACCACCTTGGCTATACTACACACAACTATCACCACCACCTTGGCTATACTACACAACAACTATCACCACCACCACCACCTTGGCTATACTACACAACATCTATCACCACCACCTTGGCTATACTTCACAACAACTATCACCACCACCTTGGCTATACTACACAACATAGCAGAGGTAAACACTGACAAGACCTGGATGATGAGTTTAATAATCTAATTACCTGAGCGAGCGAGCGAGGATGATAGTATTGTAAATGAAGGAGGCAGAAGAACACTGAGCAGGCTGGAGGAGGAGTACCTATAGGCGCTACAGGTAAAGGGAGGCGAGGGGAGACAGATGAACACTGTATTGTGGCAGAAGCAGAAGGTGAACATTTTTAAGGTTTATCAATGGTCCTCCTTTGGGTTTATCTGACCTTCCCTTCCAACACTTATTGGACTGATTTTGGCTGTGTTCCTTCCCTCCCCTTCCTGCTTCCAATTGCTGTTCCCTACCCTCCCCTCCATTTAACCTCTCCCTCCGCTCATTTTCCTTCTTTTAACTGCAGTTTCCTCCCATTCTCTCTCCTCCCTCTCTACTCCTCATCCTACTTTTTACTACTGTTCCCTCCCAATCTCTCTCCTCCCTCTCTACTCCTCTTCTTGCTTTTTACTGCTGTTCCCTCCCCTTCTCTCTCCTTCCTCCCCCTCCCCCTCCTGCTTTCAACTGTTGTTTCCTCCCTTCTCTCCTCCCTTTAAAGTAGTGTTCCCTCTCCTACCTTCCCTGATAACCGTTTCCTCCCCTTCGGCTACGTCCTCCCACTCTCTCTCTGTCTTATCTATTCCTATCTTCCCTGGGCTGCTAATCTTACCCCCCCCCCCTCAACGCCCCCCTCCCAGCTCTGTTTACTCTCGCCTGTCTTTCCACGAACTATCTCGTTCTCCACGAATTTCCTACTTCCTAACCTTCCCTTCCTCTTCCCCCCTCTCCTTCCATGACTGTCACTGTAATTACCCTCCTCCTCCTCCTCCTCTGCACTCCCTCGCTTGTCCCAGCTGACTGAGTGACCATTTACATATGTGTGTGATATATATGTTGTATATTGGAACGATACAACAAAGGAAAACAATCATGACTGTAGATATATTTTCACCTATAACTCCGATCTAGGAAGTAACTCAGAGCCCTACAAGGAAGATCCGAGCCAAGCAAGAAAGAAGAAGCCCCGCAACAATAAAATCAGTTAGTTTTTTTAGTTTAACAAATTTATTGGCAGAGCTTGTAGTACAGTTTGCCTATTCTGAGTAATTCAGTCAGGTCTTGACACTGAGGGTGGTATCACTTCTCACTGCCACGCAGGACAGAGGTTCATACACAAAGAAATACATCATATTCATTAACAACTATAAATCTATAGAGGTCAGATTCATATGGGTTATGTCACTGTTCACTGACATGCAGGACAGAGGTTCGTACACAAAGAGATGCATCGTATTCATTGACAGTACATATACATATATGTAAACACACACACACACATATACATACATATACATATATACATACACACATACATGTACATGTATATATACATACACACACGCACACATACATACATATACGTCGGTCAGATTCATGTGGGTAATGTCACTTTTCACTGCCATACAGGACAGAGGTTCGTACACAAAGAATGCATCATATTCATTGACACTATATATAGGTCAGATTCATGTGGGTAATGCCACTGTTCACTGCCACGCAGGACAGAGGTTCGTACACAAAGAAGGAAATACATCACATTCACCAGCAGCATATATAGGTCAGTGGATCACATACATTGGAGTCATATTCTAATTGAAGACTAATCAGTGTGGGCTAGCAAATTTGGGATAAGCAGCAAGAATGTCCTCAAGCACACCTGATTCAATGAAGTAATTACATAGTTCAAGATACAATAAGTCAGGTGGCCTGAAGTCTTTGACAGTGTCACATTCAATAATATAGTGTTCAAGTGTATGCTTTAAAGGTTTATCACAAAGTTTACATGCTGAGTGTTCCGGTATGGGTACAGCGTTACTAACTTGCCAGATGTGCCTGTATCCTAGCCTAATTCTGGCCACGACTACATCACATTGTCTGGTTCTGTCCTTATGCTGGCCATACCGGTACCTCTTGTTACAAAATTTGTCATATTTACTAATGCTACAACTGTCAGGTCTCTCTGCATTTCTCACTTCTTCTAGATCAGAGTTCATGATTCTGACTTGAATGTTTTTAATTACAGCGTTGGACAGACCAAGGTCACGGTCAACATTTTCTTTCTTACATGCCTCACTGGCCAGTCTATCAGCACGGTCATGATACCTCATTCCAACATGGGACGGAATCCACACAAATTCGATACGAAAGTTGTTCTCATTGGCAGTTATCACATTCCTTTTAATATCACATGCAACTTTAGACATAGAGCCTGACGGGCTGTTCATTGATTTCAAAGCACTTTGAGAGTCACAGAATATCACCCCACCTCCATTTTCTTTGAGGTAGTCTGTGGCTAAGTAGATTCCAGTTAGTTCAGTTTGTGTTGTGCTGGCCCAGTTGTTCAGCCTTTGTTTGTTTGACACTATCATCTCTTTTTCTTTATATATTACAATTGCACAGCCTGTTCTACCTGTGTTTGTCTGCACAGAACCATCAGTAAAAGCATAACATTCACTTGATTTAATACTCTCTATGTGTCTGTTAATAGTTTCTGGTGTGACACATCTCACCACATCGGTGTTTAACATTTGCTTACTACCAACAGGAGTGTAATTAATAGGAACTGATATGTCCAGCCAAGGAGGAATGGCATTAATAGGTTCGTCTGGGGTGATTGGGACATTTAGTTTCAAGAGATCTGCAACACTTTTATGAAGCCACGCCCCAAAGAGAGTCTTTAGTGGAAGGTTGGCGAGATGGTCGGGATTACTTAGATAGAACATCAACTCAGTTTGAGCTGTAGTTTGAGAACCATTGTTCTTCAAAACTTTGACACAAAACATGGTATTAAGTAGGGCTATCCTCTCAGATAGGGAGGGCAGTCCGAGCTCTTTCCTCATGTTTACAATTCTGGTTGATTTTGGGCAACCTAGGATGATGCGCATGGCTTCATTTTGCACTACCTCAAGGCTGTTGAGTTGTTTAGGCGGAATAGTCACAAGATGGAGAGCATGATAGTCACCTACAGAACGAATGAAGTGAAGATAGAAAGTACGAGCATAGGTGATGTTAATTCCATAGCCCTTGCCAACAAGGGTTCTGAGGGGTTTAATGCGCTGCATTAGTTTGTCACGAAGGTTGCTGACAAAGTTTGCATCATTCACACAAATTCCAAGATATTTATTGGAGCTACATAGTTCCAAGGGCATGCTGTTAATGTTATAGTCAAGAGGCAGAGGATGAGCAGGACGAGGTTTGAGGACCCTCGTCTTGTCAACAGATATTATGAGACCGCATTCAACAGTTCTCCGAGCATATACATCCGGCAAGGCTTGGAGCCTGAGTTTGGTTTGTGTCATAATGCAGATATCATCAGCATAGCATATTACGGCTTCGTTTGGCTGAACTGGAATGTCAGCAATAAGCTTGTGCATCAGTATATTAAAGAACATAGGACTTAACACTCCTCCCTGAGGCGTGCCCAGCTCAAATGATCTCATTCTGGTACTTTTAACTCCACTAAACAGAACACTGGCATACCTGTTGGACAGATAACCCTTTATCCATGTCAGGTTACCTTGTATGCCAAAATTAGCTAGTTGCTCAAGTATAATGTCTCTATTAGCTACATCAAAGGCTGATTTAAGGTCTATGAAGGCTGTTTGTGTCTTATCTTTTGAGTGAACAAGATATTCTGCAAAGCATGTCTGTGTGCTACGCACGGGCATGAACCCGTACAGATTAGGGGCGAGTTTGTCTTTGACTTGAAACATGAGACGGTTTAGAACAACTCTTTCAAGGACTTTACACATACAGGATGTAAGTGAAATTGGCCTGAAGTTTGGATTTAGCTTTAGGGATTGGAACTATGTTTCCATGAGTCCATGTCTGAGGCAGAATACCCTGTGTGAGGCTCATTTGATACAGGTCAAGCAGTGGATGGTTAGGGATCTCATTCAACAATCTCAGGGTGTTATAGGTTATGCCATCCTCACCAGGGGAGGATGACTCACCTTTCATTAGTGCTGTTGTTAGTTCGTGGTGCGTTATAGGAAACTGGTCGGTAAGGTCTGGTGAGGAACAGGCTATTTCAATATTGAAACCCCTATTAATGTGTGAGGTGTTAAGATATTGTTGGATGTCAGGAGGCAGGGAAGTGATTCGTGACACACTAGACCATTGGTCTAATAGCATGTCAGCATATTCTGCAGGGCTGTGATGAAGCTGGACTGGGGTGGGTGACTTGGTAATGGCTCTAATTTTGTTCCACATTTCTGCTAGAATGGTTGTTCTATTAATCCCCTGTAAGAATTGTTCCCAATAGGTGTTTCTCACCTGACCTTTGAGTTCACGAAATTCTCTGTTAGCTTTGAGGAATGCCAAAAGGTTATCACTAGTTATATTTTGCTTATAAGTGTTGGCAAGCTGTTTTACATTCTATCCTTCTTTGGTGAGGAAGGGGTCATGTGTCCACAGAGGTGGTTTAGTGCTGCCCCCCTTCCTCCTTGACTTAACCCAGGTGGTATAATATGTGGTAATGACATTTACAAGATCACAGCAAAATTCATCCACTGACCCAGGTGTATATCCAGCATACCATCTGTAGATGTAGGCCTTGAAGTGCAGTTTAAGATTATCTGGGATATTAATTCTGAGCTTAGGATGGGGTTCACACTTGACATCAGCAACAGTGTATTCAGTAAGTATTGCATAATGATCACTGACTAGGTGGTCTGAGATGACCTTAGCCTTGACATTACTGTCTACTAGGTTATACCCAATCACATAATCAAGTCTGCCCCCCATCAGATGTGTCACTTTGTTTGTGTCGTATAGTGATATTATGATTATTGATGTAATTCACGAACACCCTCCCATTAGAGTTACACTGGACATCACCGAGGACAGTGTTACGAGAGTTAAAGTCACCCATACACAGCATAGCATTGTTACCTGATGGCTTTGGTAACACGTCCGCTCGCAGTTCATTACACCGAACATAGATGTTATACAGCGAAAATTGACTGTTTGCTGTCTTTACTGTAAATTGTTGATAGTGAATACTTTCATCATTGCGAGTTTTAATCCATTTACAATCCAGACCATTCTTTACATAAGTGAGCAGGCCACTTCCTGCTCCACTATTATATGCTGTAAACCCAGCTATCCTGGGTGCAACTTTCTTCTGGGTGCTGGACGTGTAAGGATCTTGTAAGCCAATTACATCAATGTCAAAAAGTTTAACAAACCATTGTAGATCATTAATTCTGCGATTAACACTCCGGATGTTCCATGAAATGAACCTAAGCGTTCGTGTTACTTATCCCACCTTGAATTTAACGTAGAGAGTCGCACGCTGGCTTTATAGATCAGCCTGACCAATAAGCTGACCATTCCAATTTCTGTACCTCTGGATTTCCTGATAATGTTCTTCACAGCCCTTATTCCAGTAGGATTTTTATACGCGGGTTCCTTCATCAGTCCCGCGAGTTCCTCCTCCGTAAACAATGGAAAACTTACAGGGTCATGAACAGTCTTCAGACCTGGGACTATTATAGAGACCACGCTGGCAATCTGGGGCTCATTCTCCCCATCCATGCTTCCATCACTATCGGTCTCGCTCTGGCTACTCACCCTCAAGTTGGCATCATTATGAGAGGAGGCACGAGCTCCTTCAGAAGCTCCACTAACACTATCACTGTCATTGTTCACTGGTACACTTACTTGGCAGGCTTTAACCTGACCTGCATTGGCAAACGAAGGAGAGTCACTGTGCCTGTTGACTTCAGGTGGTGGAGGCGATCCGGCCGCATTGGCATCACTGAGTGGGACTGCTATTGTGGATGGAGGCGACCTCCCAGGACAACTGGGGTGCAAGGCCGTCACACCCTCCTCCCTGGACCTGGGACACTGACCCCTGGGTGGGGAGGTGTTGCTGTTGATTTCAGGTGCTGGAGGCGACCCCGCAGTGTTGCTGTTGGCATCACTGAGTGGGACCGCTTTTGTGGGTGGAGGCAGCCTCCCAGGACAACCTGAGTGCCAGTCCGTCACACCCTCCTCCCTGCACCTGCAACACTGCCTCCTGGGTGGGGAGGTGTAGCTGTTGATTTCAGGCGTTGGAGGCGACCCGGTAGTGTTGGCGTTGGCGTCACTGAGTGTGACCGCTATTGTGGGTGGCAGCGGGCTCCCAAGGCAACCTGGATGCCAGGCCGTCACACCCTTCTTCCTGCACCTGGCACACTGCCACTCAAGTGGGGAGTCCTGCTTTCTCCCCTCCTGAGAGGCACCTTCCTTGATGGGACAGCTGCTTGTGGTATGCATTCCTGCGCAGAAGCCGCAGGTGGCTGGCTTGTGACAGTATTTCGCCACATGATTGACCCCGAAGCAGTTGTAGCACACCACAGGGGGAGGAGTCCACAGACTGATGTTACTAAAGAAGCGGTACTCCTCAGGAGGTGGTTCCTTTCTTTTCCAAACAATGATGATCCTACTAAGTTGTGCACCATCCTTATAAAGTCTTCTTGCTCTGTGGACGCCCTGAAGTGACAGAGCTCTACTGGGGGGAATACCCTTGGGGAATTGGGTGACAAGGTATTCCTTCATTTTTTGGGGTCGAACAGGTTCATCTCGCTTAATAAGCTGTATTGAGCCTAGGCTAGGACGCCCTCGCACCAACTGGGAGAGGGAGAGACGAGGATAACTGAGGAATAGGGGTAATCTGCGATAACTGAGACACTAGGGGAAACAGGTGATAGGTGTGCTATTTTTCAGGGGTCACTGTATCACTGCATACCACTTAAAATAAATCAACATTTCTCAATAAGGGGAGGGAGGAATTATTACACTTATTATTACTGTATTTATTAAATAACTTTCTAGTAGGATTTGACAATTACACTTCAAAACACTAGACCTATTCTCCTAACTAGTTAAAGAGGGGTCACATAATTGCAATACATTTCGTGAAATGGATATACCTTAAGGGTACTTACTTATATATATATATATATATATATATATATATATATATATATATATATATATATATATATATATATATATATATATATATATATATATATATATATATATATATATATTGATTTATATCTAACAACGCAGATTTTCATCACATATTATGTCGGAACCACATAATAGAAGAACAAAACTCTTAACACAAAGAAAAATCTGATAAAATACGTTAAAACTCCAATCCCCTTCACCTAATGATCCTCAAGTACACTCGCACCAAAAAATATCGATGCAGGGTGTGATCGACGACTTCCGAAACGATACGTATACACTGTGATACGTCTGGAAGGTTGGTAAGTGTATCCTCATAACGCCCCCCCCCCCACTAGGTGTTGCCATACGGCTGACAATCAGTGTGTTTGTTTCTTCTTTTCGGATTGTTGCTTTGTGTCGACTGAATGATGAGCGAAGGTTCGGTCTCGGTGAACGTGGGTATAAAACAGAGGCAATATGAAGCAGTAGAGACCTACACATGCCAGACGACATGGAAACCTCGGAGGGAACACGAGGAGCTATTATTGCCCTTCATAACGAAGGGTTCGGCGTCACAGATATTAGCCGGCGGGTTGGTGTCCACAGGAACACCGCTGCACGATGGATTCGGCGATACCTCGAAACTGGTGCTACAGACGACAGGTCTCGGAGCGGCCGTCCACGCTGCACCACCCCTCAGGACGACCAGGTTGAGTGGTTTATTTGGTATCATAAATTAATGTGGCAATATTCACAACTATCACAAATAATTTTGTTAACAGGGAACTCCTCATATTTCAAATTGTCTATTTATCACTTTCCGACCTTATTTATAACGGTTTGTTTCACTTGACCAGGCCATAGTAGCTGCTCAGCAGGATTACAGGGCTGCCAACATACAACTAGAACAACTCGCCTTTCCCAATACCTATCGTCACTGGTCTCAAATTGTTCACACTACAGTATGCACCGATACATTTTGCTGAGTGTACGATTGTCTATAAGTATCCTATAAATCATCTCTCCTCCTCTATCTATTGCTTATGTGAGTTAGTATGAAGTCGTGTATGTCAATGTGATCCTCGTGTAACATTTAGTAATAACATAAATCCAGGGTCAGCAATAAACGCCCGATCTCTGGGTTGGCATTTGTGTACTGTGAGGTGTTTTCTGTGTCACACCACGATGACTCACTTGTAAGCTGCCTTCCAATTACCCCTTGATTTAATTGGCTTTCCTTCAACTTCCCACCGTCACCCCCCTCCCCCGTGTTACATCCACCCTCGTCACCCTCCCTCTCCCCGTCACCTCTGCCTCCCCCGAAGTTGAGGTGTAGGTCTAACTACCGTTAACAAGTTCTTGCTCTTAAGACAAAGTTCTGGTTTCCAACGATGTATAATATCACTTTGGCTGTTAGGTGTCCAGGGGTGTGGCTGTGAGAGATGCAACTAGCTTGGGTACCTGGGGTTGCTCTGGTCTGTTTTTGACGAAGTAAAGTTAACCCGAGTGGGTGCAGCCCTGTAACATATGTCCGTCCATGGCAAAAGTAACCACAACAAATTTCAGCTTTCTATATCAGTCCCAAAGGTTACTCTTTTCCCAATAGTTGTTGCTACGTTATAAACTATTAATGAATTTCCCCAACAGATTCACAATATTATAAACTCCGTAATTTCTAAAGTAGTAATGGTGATGTCTCGGGAGTGTTGTGGCCTCCATTCCTCTTGTGTTATATTACGTTAAATACGTCCCGGGGAACATGTTAATAATATATATCTTCCATCTTGTAACATTGTAAGCCATATACAAACACAATGTTTTACTTTTCAGGGATACTTTTACCTAGGAGTTGAGACCAATCATAGTAGAGGATTGAGATCGGTCTAGAGATGCCAATCAATTAAGGAAAAGGTGACAAACAACTGCGAGACTAACAAGATGCGGTACATTCCCAGGTTCAATATAAACAAACTTCTTTCTTAAATGCCTTACTTGAAAGAAAAGAAACATTTCTCGTAACAATAATAACTCCACTTTCGGTGAACCGGTAAACTTCACACACACACACACACACACACACACACTACATCCTTGACCACCGAAGGGTCAAGACGTACCTGGCGCTCCTCTCGGAGCAGCCAGGTCAACTGTTAAGTTGGCCCATACCAACTCCCTCCCCTGAACCCTGCTCCCCACCGGAATATCAACAAGTTCTCGCCAGAAGTTGCAATTTCATTTAGGAAAGGAATGGAACCAGTGTTAAACAGAGGTGAACAGTGGTGAACAGTGCGTAAGTCAGTGAGAACAACTCAACAGTAACAGTCGTATCCAACTTAACCTTCACATAGTGAGATCCCAGGTACCCAGTGATAACGGCCCGTGAGACCCAACAACAACCAGCGATGTGTTAATCCGTCTACGATAGGAAGGACTGGGACCACACCTCACTCATATAACACCATCTGTGAGGGAAGTACTATACCACGTCAGGTCCCTCATAACACCATCTGTGAGGGAGTTACTACACCACGTGATGCCCCTCATAACACCATCTGTGAGGGAATTACTACACCACGTGAGGCCCCTCATAACACCATCTGTGAGGGAATTACTACACCACGTGGTCCCTCATAACACCATCTGTGAGGGAATTACTACACCACGTCAGGTCCTTCATAACACCATCTGTGAGGGAACTACTACACCACGTGAGGTCCCTCTTAACACCATCGGGGAGGGAGTTACTACACTACGAGTTTGCTGTTCAACACCTACATAAATCTGTATGCTCACTGTATGTTCCTTTACCTTTCTCTACTGAAGGCTTTTGTTAAACCACCAATGTATGTAATAAGTCATTTATGTCCAATGTATATTTTCAGCCTTCGGGCTGCAGAACTTTTTTAATAAACCGTTTATTATTATTATTATTATTATTATTACACACACACACACTCACACTTACTCTGCTGGGTGGGACTACAATACATAGAGACGCCACTTTCCATTACAGAGATGATCCTGAACCGTGTTGCCATCACCAGTTATGGTAGTCGATAGGTGAACTAGTAACACAGACACCAGCTCCAGCCTCCTCCTTTTGTTTCACCTGTTCACCGTTTGTTGATTATCTTCTATATGTGCACCGCTACTATGAGACCTCTCTCTGACATACATGATGAAAATATATTTCATTGTGTATTTGATCTCCAGTGACTATAGTTATTGTTGTGACACCGTAAAGTATAGGAGTAAACAAATGTCGAGGTAGTGGTTACAAGGAGGGGATGGTGTGGGGGGGGGGGGATTGATAAAACTAAATAGGGAACACCCCAGAATTCGGGCTCCGTCGAAGGAGCTACAAAAAATCATTAATTGAAGTGTGATGTTAAATACAGTGATCGTGTATGCTCCTGCAGTCAACCTCTTGACTGTAAACTCCAAAATCCTGTTACAAAAAGACTATGTCACTCCTCGACTGTGTTACTGAAGCTGAAGATTTATTTGAGATAATTTAGGTTAGGGTCACTGAGGGATATTAACGGGAAAGATTAGATTAGATTAAGGTAACGTTAGGTTAAGATAACGCTAACTGGAATAATTAGACTACAACAAGTAAGGTTAGGTTAGGTATTACAGGTGCGCCATTGTCTTCATTATCTGAATCAGGGCTTTGCTGGATTCACGCTGTGCTAGTTGTCTTTTTCTCAGTGTTGGTGAGCGAGCTAGCAAGGTTTAAACCCTGAGTTATAACTCTCGTTCCAGCATCATAAACACAATCTACAGTGTGTTGTGCATGTTTTCGGTACTCTGGGCGATTACGGAACACCTGGTACAAGTTAGGAATATTTTATCATGGTGGCTGGTGCAAAAACTTGTTCCTGTATCGTCGTCTGTGTTAGACATTTTTATATGGTGCAGCACAATTCCGTAAGTACCAGATTTCAATTTAGGACACGCTGTAAACAGAAAGGATTAGGTTAAATATTATGTAGGTTGGGTTGGGTTGGGTTGGGTTGGGTTGGGTTGGGTTGGGTTGGGTCAGGTCATGTTGGGTTAGGTTTGGTTAGAAGTGTTAGGTAAGGTAAAGTAAAGTATAGTTAACTTAGGTTAAGTGAGGTTAGGTTAGGTTAGGTTAGAAGTGCTAGGTAAGGTAAAGTAAGAATAGGTTAATTTATGTTAGGTTAGGTTAAGTTAGGTTAGGTTAGAAGTGCTAGGTAAGGTAAAGTATGATTAGGTTAATTTATGTGAGGTTAGGTTAAGTTAGGTAAGGATAGATCAACTTAAAATAGCAAATAGTTGAGAAAACCGTACATTTAACTATCAGGAAATAATAAAATAGTAATGATAAATTATCTGGAATTTTCATAAGCTCATTATACCAATTTTGTGAGTTACTAAGAATGTATAAATGAATAAATGCTGTGGAAAAAAGTATAATTGAATAAGGTAATGCAGTAAACCTTGTACAGAAGTTCATAATAAAGTGTTTCTTTTTATTCCCTGAAAATATATATACATTAAAATATATATATCCTTCCACCTCTCTCACACTCCTCAGGCACACTAGTTAAGCCCCAGATCGGCACCACTATGACCCAGAGAGATAATTATGAAAAAATTATGATCACAGTCATTAACCAAAACGAGTCTTGCACACAACCCTCATCCTAACCTGTCTGCCTTTCTCTGTTGTGTTAGTTTATAGTGCTAGTGTGTAGTGCTGGGGTGTAGAGTTGATGTGTAGTGTTAATGTGTAGTGTTGGTGTGTAGTGTTGGTGTGTAGTGTTGGTGTGTAGTGTTGGTGTGTAGTGTGAATGTGTAGTGTTGGTGTGTAGTGTTAGTGTGTAGTGTTGGTGTGTAGTGTTGGTGTGTAGTGTTGGTGTGTAGTGTTGGTGTGTAGTGTTGGTGTGTGGTGTTGGTGTGTAGTGTTGGTGTGTAGTGTTGGTGTGTGTGTGGTGTTGGTGTGTAGTGTTAGTGTGTAGTATTAGTGTGTGTGTTGGTGTGTGTGTGTGTGTTGGTGTGTGTGTGTGTTGTGCTGGTGTGTGCTGGTGTGTAGTGTTGGTGCTGGTGTGTGTTGTGTGCAGTCTTGTGTGTAGTGAGTGTGTAGTGTTGGTGTGTAGTGTGAGTGTGTGTGTGAGTGCGTGGTGTTGTAGTGTGTAGTGTTGGTGTGTGGTGTTGGTGTGCAATGTTGGTGTGTAGTGTTGGTGTGGTGTTGGTGTGTAGTGTTGGTATGTAGGGTGTGGTGTTGGTGTGTAGTGTTGGTGTGTAGTGTTGGTGTGTAATGTTGGTGTGTAATGTTGGTGTGTAGTGTTGGTATGTAGTGTGTGTAGTGTTGGTGTGTGTGTTGGTGTGTAGTGTTGGTGTGTGGTGTTGGTGTGTAGTGTTGGTATGTAGGGTGTGGTGTTGGTGTAGTGTTGGTGTGTAGTGTTGGTGTTGGTGTGTAGTGTTGGTGTAGAGTTGGTGGTGTGTAGTGTTATGGTGTGTGTGTAGTGTTGTGTGTAATGTTGGTGTGTAGTGTTGGTATGTAGTGTGTAGTGTTGGTGTGTAGTGTTGGTGTGTGGTGTTGGTGTGTGGTGTTGGTGTGAGTAGTGTGTAGTGTTGGTGGATAGTGTTGGTGTGTAGTGTTGTGTGTAGTGTTGGTGTATAGTGTCAGTGTGTAGTATTGGTGTGTAGTGTTAGTGTTTAGTGTTGGTGTGTAGTGTTAGTGTGTAGTGTTAGTGTGTAATGTTGGTGTGTAATGTTGGTGTGTAGTGTTTGTATGTAGTGTGTAGTGTTGGTGTGTAGTGTTAGTGTGTAGTGTTAGTGTGTAGTGTTAGTGTGTAGTGGTAGTGTGAGTGTGTAGTGTTAGTGTGTCGTGTTAGTGCTCGTGTGTCGTGTTTGGTGTGTAATGTTAGTGCATAGTGTGAGAGTGTAGTGTTTGGGTGTAGTGTTAGTAAGTAGTGTTCTGTTAGTGTGTAGTGTTGGTGTGTAGTATTAGTGTGTAGTGTGAGTGTGTAGTGTTAGTGTGTAATGTTAGTGTGTATTGTTGATGTGTAGTGGTAGTGTGTTGCGTTAATGTGTAGTATTAGCTTGTATTGTTAGTTTGAAAAGTTAGTGTGTAGTGTTAGTGTGTAGTGTTATTGTGTAGTGGTAGTGTTAGTGTGTAGTGATAGCTTGTAGTGTTAGTTTGAAAAGTTAGTGTGTAGTGTTAGTTTGAAAAGTTAGTGTGTAGTGTTAGTGTGGAGTTTTAGGTGTCTAGTGTTACTGTGTAGTGTTAGTTTGAAGTGTTAGTGTGTAGTGTTAGTGTGTATTGTCTGTGTGTAGTGTTAGCATGTAGTTTTATTGTGTAGTATTAGTGTGTAGTGATGGTGTATAGTGTTGGTGTGTAGTGTGAGAGTGTAGTGTTAGTTTGAAGTGTTAGTGTGTAGTGATAGTGTGTAGTGTTAGTGTGCAGTGTTAGTGTGCAGTGTTAGTGTGTAGTGTTAGCTTAGAGTGTTAGTTTGAAAAGATAGTGTGTAGTGTTAGTAACGAGTTTTAGGTGTCGAGTGTTACTTTGTAGTGTCAGATTGAAGTGTTAGTGTGTAGTGTTTGTGTTTAGTGTTAGTGTGTAGTGTCAGTGTGTAGTGTTATTGTTAGCATGTACTGTTAGTGTGAGTGTTAGTGTGTAGTGGTAGTGTGTAGTGTTAGAATGTAGTGTTATTGTGTATTGTTAGTGTGTAGTGTTAGTGTGTAGTGTTAGTGTGTAGTGTTAGTGTGTAGTGTGTGTGTGTGTACTGTTAGTGTATAGTGTTAGTGTGAACTGTTACCATGTAGTGGTGGTGTGTGCTGTTGGTGTGTAGTGTTAGTGTGTACAGTAGTGTTAGTGTGTAGTGTTGGTGTGTAGTGTTGGTGTGTAGTGTTAGTGTGTAGTGTTGGTGTGTAGTGTTAGTGTGTAGTGTTAGTGTATAGTGTTGATGTATTGTGTTGGTGTGTAGTGTTAGTGTGTAGTGTTAGTGTGTAGTGATAGCATGTAGTGTTAGTGTGTAGTGTTAGTGTGTAGTGTTAGTGTATAGTGCTAGTGTGTAGTGTTAGTGTGTAGCATCAGTGTGTAATGTTAGGATGTACTGTTAGTGTGAGTGTTAGTATGTTGTGCTAGTGTGTAGTGTTAGTGTTATTCTCTAGTGTTAGAGTGTACTGTTAGTGTGTGTTGTTACTGTTATTCTGAAGTGTTAGTGTTATTCTGTAGTGTTAGTGTGTAGTGTTAGTGTTATTCTGTAGTGTTAGTGTGTAGTGTTAGTGTTATTCTGTAGTGTTAGTGTGTATTGGTAGTGTTAGATTGTAATGTTAGTGTGTACTGTTAGTGTGTAGTGTTAGTATATAGTGTTAGTGTGTAGTGTGAATGTGTAGTGTTAGTGTGTAGTGTGCACTGTTAGTGTTGGTGTGTAGTGTTGGTGTGTAGTGTTAGTGTGTAGTGTGAGTGTGTAGTGTGAGCGTGTAGTGTTAGTGTGTAGTGTGCACTGTTAGTGTTAGTGAGTAGTGTTAGTGTGTACTGTTAGTGTTAGTTTGTAGTCTAATTCTGTGGTGTTAGAGTGTAGTGTTAGTGTGTAGCGTTAGTGTGTAGTGTTGGTGTTAGAGTGTAATGTTTGTGTGTAGAGTTAGTGTGTAGTGTGAGTGTGTAGTGTTAGTGTGTAGTGTTAGTGTGTAGTGTGAGTGTGTAGTGTTAGTGTGTAGTGTGCACTGTTAGTGTTAGCGAGTAGTGTTAGTGTTTACTGTTAGTGTTAGCTTGAAGTCTTATTCTGTAGTGTCAGAGTGTAGTTTTAGTGTGTAGCGTTAGTGTGTAGTGTTGGTGTGAGAGTGTAATGTTTGTGTGTAGGGTTAGTGTGTAGTGTTAGTGTGTAGTGTTAGTATATAGTGTTAGTGTGTAGTGTTAGTGTGTAGTGTTAGAGTGTAGTGTTAGTGTGTAGTGTGTATTGTTAATGTTATTCTCTAGTGTTAGAGTGTGGTGTTAGTGAGTAGTGTTTGTGTATACTGTTAATGTTATTCTATAGTGTTAGTGTGTAGTGTTAGTGTGTAGTGTTAGTGTGTAGTGTGAGTGAGTAGTGTTAGTGAGTTGTGTTAGTGTGTACTGTTAGTGTTAGTGAGTAGTATTAGTGAGTAGTGTTAGTGTGTACTGTTAGTGTTAGTTTTACTGTTATTCTGTAGTGTTAGAGTGTAATGTTAGTGTGTAGCGTTAGTGTGTAGTGTTGGTGTTAGAGTGTAATGTTTGTGTGTAGGGTTAGTATGTAGTGTTAGTGTGTAGTGTTAGTGTGTAGCGTTAGTGTGTAGTGTTAGTGTGTAGTGTTATTCTGAAGTGTTAGTTTTATTCTGTAGTGTTAGTGTGTGATGTTAGAGTTATTCTGTAATGTTAGTGTGTAGTGTTAGTGTTATTCTGTAGTGATAGTGTGTATTGGTAGTGTTAGAGTGTAATGTTAGTGTGTAGTGTTAGTGTGTAGTGTTAGTGTGTAGTGTTAGTGTGTAGTGTGAGTGTGTAGTGTGAGTGTGTAGTGTGAGTGTGTAGTGTGCACTGATAGTGTTAGTGAGTAGCGTTAGTGTGTACTGTTTGTGTTAGTTTGTAGTCTTATTCTGTAGTGTTAGAGTGTAGTGTTAGTGTGTAGTGTTGGTGTTAAAGTGTTATGTTTGTGTGTAGGGTTAGTGTGTAGTGTTAGTGTGTAGTGTTAGTGTGTAGTGTTAGTGTGTAGTGTTAGTGTTATTCTGTTGTGTTAATGTTATTCTGTAGTGTTAGTGTGTAGTGTTAGTATATAGTGTTAGAGTGTAGTGTTAGTGTTAATGTGTAGTGTTAGTGATATTCTTTAGTGTTAGTGTGTAGTGTTAGTGTTAGTGAGGAGTGAGTAGTGTTAGAGTGTTGTGTTAGTGTATTGTGTATAGTGTTAGTGTGTAGTATTAGTAAGTAGTGTTAAAGTTTAGAGTTAGAGTGTAGTGTTAGTGTGTAGTGGTAGTGTGTAGTTTACATTCTTAATGTTATTCTGTAGTGTTAGTGTGTAGTGTTAGTGTGTAGTGTTAGACTGTAGTGTGAGTGAGTAGTGTTAGTGAGTAGTGTTAGTGTGTACTGTTAGTGTTAGTGAGTAGTGTTAGTGTGTACTGTTAGTGTTAGTGAGTAGTGTTAGTGTGTACTGTTAGTGTTAGTGAGTAGTGTTAGTATGTACTGTTAGTGTTAGTTTTCGTGTTATTCTGTAGTGTGTAGCGTTAGTGTGTAGTATTGGTGTTAGAGGTTAAATGTTTGTGTGTAGGGTTAGTGTGTAGTGTTAGTGTGTAGTGTTAGTGTGTAGTGTTAGTGTGTAGTGTTAGCGTGTAGCATTAGTGTGTAGTGTTACTGTGTAGTGTTATTCTGAAGTGTTAGTGTTATTATGTAGTGTTAGTGTGTAGTGTTAGTGTTATTCTGTAGTGTTAGTGTGTAGTGTTAGTGTTATTCTGTAGTGTTAGTGTGTAGTGTTAGTGTTATTTTGTAATGTTAGTGTGTACTGGTAGTGTTGAGTGTAATGTTAGTGTGTACTGTTAGTGTGTAGTGTTAGTGTGTAGTGTTAGTGTGTAGTGTTAGTGTGTAGTGTGAGTGTGTAGTGTTAGTGTGTAGTGTGCACTGTTAGTGTTAGTGAGTAGCGTTAGTGTGTACTGTTAGTGTTAGTTTGTAGTCTTATTCTGTAGTGTTACAGTGTAGTGTTAGTGTGTAGTGTTAGTGTGTAGTGTTAGTGTATAGTGTTGGTGTGTAGAGTTAGTGTGTAGCGTTAGTGTGTAGTGTTGGCATGTGGTGTTGGTGTGTGGTGTTGGTGTGTGGTGTTGGTGCGTAGTGTTGGTGGTGTAGTGTTAGGATGTACTGTTAGTGTGAGTGTTAGTGTGTGGTGATGGTGTGTGGTGTTTGGATGTGGTGTTGGTGTGTGGTGTTGGTGTGTGGTGTTGGTGTGTGGTGTTGGTGTATGGTGTTGGTGTTGGGGTGTTGGTGTGTGGTGTGTCAGTGTGTGGCGGTGTGTAGTGTTAGGATGTGCTTTAGTGTGAGTGTTGGTGTGTGGTGGTAGTATTAGAATGTAGTGTTAGTGTGTGGTGTTAGAGTGGTGTTGGTGTGTAGTGTTAGTGTGTAGTGTTAGTGTGTAGTGTCAGTGTATAGTGTCAGTGTGTAGTGTTAGTGTGTAGTGTTAGTGTGTAGTGTTAGTGTGTAGTATGAGTGTGTAGAAAATAATTTCAATTTCAATATTTTGCAAATTTTGGTTATAGGTAAATTTTAAAGTGAAATTTATCGAAAACTAACGTGACAGCCGCACATTTAGTGCATTACAATTAAATAGTGAACATTGTTTCTGACTTCATTCTTTAACAACCCAACCAATATTATTTTTTTTCTGTTTCCAGATTCTGATGCATTTATAAGTTGATGAATATTTGCGATGGCTGCTTGTGTCAGGACGAGGAACCAAAAATCCAGCCATCTCAGTCACTATCTTGTCTGGGAGAGAGCTCCTGAAGTCGGAGAGCGTTTACATTGAGAGATGCTGGAGATACGCAGAAGTTTTAATCAGTGCTAATCAGTGAAAAGAACCAAAGAACTTACAATAAACAAAGACATTGCCAGTGATATGACCAAAGTTGTCTTGGCACAGTACACTTGGCTAACGTTCAGTCAGCTCCAGTCATATAACAAGTTAGAAGAAGATTAGTGAGAGACGTTGAAATAGTTGGGAAAAGAGATATCTCAGTGAAAACCTGTGTTAGTGACAGTTGCATACAACCGACCCGAAGAGTTTGACATAATTACTTGCAAGTGCCCAATTGTTCTCTGTCCTGAGTTTGGATGCGATCGTGACTGTAAATCCGAGGCCCACATCTCCTGTATTTGGTAAGCGTGAACTGAAGACCGAACTCCAGCATTTGTCAAAGCAGAGAGAAGATTGAGAAAGAGGGGTTTCTATGATTTCTAGCCAAGATATTCCTGAGTCCAAGAGACAGATGCTGCCACAGAGAGAAGAAGAGGAGAAGAAGAGCTAAAGGAGGAAAAAGAGACTTGAGGAAGTAGGTGAGGTAAAAAGGTCATGATTGGAGTCAAGCCATCTGTAGAGTTTAATGACTTCCCATGGTCAATCTGTTGAGTGCTGACCAGGAGAATGGTGACTTTGTCCCTAACCCAGAAAATAATGAGAGAGATCCCAAAACCTTCCAGGCATAAGATCTGTAAAATAGGAAAGATATTCCCAGCATAGTTTCCACAGCATGCACAACGCCATCAGTCTCAGAGAAACTGCAGAGGCAGTTGGTGCTGCCCGATTGACGGTGGTTTGATAACACCTGATGATGTTCACCTCAGAGCAGATCATAAAAGCAAGGAGAGCTTCCAGGGAGAAACTGTCAGTAACCCAGAAGAGTCAGATAAGGGATAAGAGAAAATGGAATCAATTGTTTGTTCTTGATGTGGAGAAGGGATGATACCTGCTGTTCATGAAAGCTGGAGATTCCGATGTTGTTCTGCCATGGTAGAGGAACACTACTCCTGGTTGCAGTGAAAACCAGGAGGGAAGTATTTGTGGCATTTACCCAGAGAAAGATGAGCATCAGAAAACCAGCCGAGACAGTGCAGACAACACAGAATTGCCTGAGAGAGACTGCAGACCAGACCCTGCAGCTGTTGGCTGGAGGAAGGCACCAACAAACACAGGTGCAGGAGGGGCCACAGTGGAGGAGCGGGAAGATTGGGAGGAAGCTGGTCTGGATTGTTTGTGACTCTTCACACCAACGAGCGTTACTCAGACATCTGATCCAGGAGCTGGGATGGTGGGGTGACTCTTTTCAAACAACAGATGGTTCGGTCTCTGGCAAGATGCTGACTCCTGCCACTGAGTTAGAAATAAATCTGAGCTTTAAAAATCAAGAAGCTGGCCTCCACCTGCTGAGCTTGAACACCGTCATTACCCACCTGAGCACTGGACCAGCACTATGGTTACATGATCACATCAAAACTGGGGCCGGTGTCTATAGACTTGCTTACCTGGCAGATGTTTCAGTCCTTGTTATCTCAGGTGTATGGCAACTGCTCTGGTGTTCAAAAGAATTTCAATCATAAGCTGAAAGGGAACCAGCTTCACAACCTGAGACTTATTGTCCAATTCATCGTGAGTGTCTACTTGCCAAATTGGTTCAACACCAAGGTCAAGTCATCGTTCTCCGAAGGTCAGAGGCATGTTCTCTTCCAGCTTGAGCTCCTGAGGAGTCAGCCAAGGAAGGTTGTTCAGATTGTGGAGCAGACTGTGAGGAGATCTTCCTGGTATGCTCATCCCGAGGCAGTTCTGCAGACAATGCTCTGCAGTAAGGATGAGGAGGAGAGAAGAGTGCAGTCAAAAAGATCTTGGATATGAGACTTATGAGAGGATCTGGGAATGACGAATCAGTTGGTGACGATTCCTTCAGGGTCAGGAAGACTCCTGAAGTCAATCTAGGTGCCAAGACCCTCACTGATCTCATAGATCTGGATAACATCCAGGCTGGCAGTGAGCCCCCTCTTACCTGCAGCCTCACCAATGTTCAAGTCAGAGCTTTCCTGGACAACCCCATGCATGTCCCTGTCTGGCCCTCGCACACCCAGAGTATAGAGCGTTGTGTACAGCAAGTGAGCGAGGCCAGCAGTCACGTGTACAGCCAGGAGAGGAGGGAAGGCTACATCCGAGCTCAGGTGGTCAGCAGGGAGGTGATGTGTAGAAACAGAAGCAAGAAAGACATGTTCTCTATGGTGTGCAGCAACACCGGGTCGTAGTAGTAAAACCGGTTTTTGTATTTGATGATTTTGTTTTCTAAAGGAATATTAAATTTAATAAATGTGTCAAGATCATTCGTTTCACTATTCTGCATCATTTTCATCCTAATAAATTAACCTGATACATTTACTTTACTTTAAATAAGCTATTTAGTGGTGTTGGTAAAAGGGTGGGAATACTGAATTTTCATAAGATTTCAAGTTAAAATTTACCTAGCAAAAAATGAAAACTTTTCAAATCTGAAGATATCACATGATTCTGCACATAGAACTACATCATTAATACCATGGGCCGATTTTTCAAACTCAAAAAAAAAAAATTCGCCTCCGTATGACACACCCTAGTGTGTAGTGTTGGTGTGTATTGTTGGTGTATATTGTTAGTGTGTAGTGTTAGTGTGTAGTGTTAGTGGGTAGTGTTAGTGTGTAGTGTTAGTGTTAGTTTGTAATGTTAGTGTTAGTTGTGTAGTGTTAGTGTGTAGAGTGTGTAGTGTTAGTGAGTAGTGTTAGTCCTAGTGTGTAGTATTAGTGTGTAATGTTTGTGTGTAGTGTTGGTATGTAGTATTGGTGTGTAGTGTTAGTGTTTAGTGTTGGTGTGTAGTGTCAGTGTGTTGTGTCAGTGTGTAGTGTTAGTGTGTAGTGTCAGTGTGTAGTGTTAGTGTGTAGTGTCAGTGTGTAGTGTTAGTGTGTTGTGCTCGTGTGTAGTGTTAGTGCTCGTGTGTAGTGTTAGTGCTCGTGTGTAGTGTTTGGTGTGTAATGTTAGTGTGTAGTGTGAGTGTGTCGTGTTTGTGTGTAGTGTTTGTGTGTAGTGTTGGTCTGTAGTGTCAGTGTGTAGTGTGAGTGTGTAGTGTTAGTGTGTAGTGTTAATGTGTACTGTTAGTGTGTAGTGGTAGTGTGTTGTGTTAATGTGTAGTATTTGCTTGTATTGTTAGTTTGAAAAGTTATTGTGTAGTGTCAGTGTGCAGTGTTAGTGTGCAGTGTTAGTGAGTAGTGATAGCTTGTAGTGTTAGTTTGAAAAGTTAGTGTGTAGTGTTAGTGTCGAGTTTTAGGTGTCTAGTGTTACTGTGTACTGTTAGTTTGAAGTGTTAGAGTGTAGTGTTAGTGTTTAGTGTATAGTGTCAGTGTATAGTGTTAGCATGTAGTGGTAGGGTGTAGTGTTAGTGTGTAGTGATAGCTTGTAGTGTTAGTTTGAAAAGTTAGTGTGTAGTGTTAGTGTCTAGCTTTTGGTATCTAGTGTTACAGTGTAGTGTTACTTTGAAGTGTTAGAGTGCAGTGTTAGTGTTTTTTGTTCGTGTGTAGTGTCAGTGCATAGTGTTAGCATGTTGTGTTAGGGTGTAGTGTTAGTGCGTAGTGTTAGAATGTAGTGTTAGTGTGTATAGTTAGTGTGTAGTGTTAGTGTATAGTGATAGTGTGTAGTGTTACTGTTGTGTGTAATGTTGGGGTGTAGTGTTTGTGTGTAGTGTGAGTGTGTAGTGTTAGTGTGTAGGGCTAGTGTGTATTGTTGGTTTGTAGTGTTAGTGTGTAGTGGTAGTGTGCAGTGTTAGTGTGTAGTGTTAGCTTGTAGTGTTAGTGTTTAGTGTTAGTGTGTAGTGTTAGTGTGGGGTGATAGTGTGTAGTGATGGTGTGTAATGTTGGTGTGTAATGTGAGTGTATAGTGTTAGCTTGTAGTGTTAGTTTGAAAAGTTTGTGTGTAGTGTTAGTGTTTAGTGTTAGTGTATAGTATAATGAGAGAAATCTCGCAAGAAGAAGATTGCATATACAGTATATAGGCAGAATATTTAGTAGGAGAGTATAAAAGAGAGGAGAAGATTTTAGTAGTGTGGCCGGGTTAGTTATTTACACTGGACTCACACTTATCGTATCTTATATGTCAATACACATCTATTACGTTCTTAAGGACGACTTCTCAAACACCGCTTCGTTACAACTGTTTATTAATTACGACAATGACATGGACACATTAATAACACCTTGTATCGAAGTTACTAGGACATTATTTTTACGTTACTAGGACATCATATTACGTTGCTAGACACTGATTCTCAGACATGAACATGAAATGAATACACTTCCCACGTAAGTAACTCATCCCATGGAAAGCTCTGACAAAAACTCACGTGACCTAGGGGAGGTCTAGCCGGTGGTCCTGGGTTGTCTCAATGGGAGACCGCTTAGCTGGGCACCGGAGGGAAGTCTCGCTCCTGACCGGAGGCGACTGCCTCTGGTCCTCTCTGTCTCCTCTCGAGCTTGACTGGGGGACGTAGTAGCTGGCCCTTCCTGGTTACAAGACACACTCCCGTGAGGGAGGACTAGGACGTCCTATATATTGGAAGACCAGCCGTCAGGTTGAGCTGATCGGGGGGGCGGCGAAGGGTCTCCTTGCATTTGCCCTCGCTAATGTAGGGTCAGGTCTGGACTTTTTCTGAGACTACAAGTTGTTGTATATTCTGGAGAAATCTTCAGATGAATGCTTGCCTGTTAACATCGTTGGTGGGGCCGTGTGACATGAGAGGCTCTGGTTGATTTGTGGCCCCTTGACTTGGGCTCGAGGGTTACATTTTACCTGGCTAATGTGAGGTTAGGTCTGGGCCTTGTCTGAGATGTACTGTAGTTGTGTATATTGGGAGGGAGTCGGCAGGTGGTTTCTTACATGTTTGTTGGGGCCGTGTGACATGGGAAGGGGAGCTAGTTGATTTGTAACTCCTTGAGTGGCCGCAAGGGTCACCCTTACACTTGACCCCCCTAATGTCGGGTCAAGTCTGGACTGTTTCTGAGATGTAAGCTATGATCTGACAACCCATCACTACACCTCCCGCCAAGACCAAGGCTTTCATGCTCAGAGAATTGATGACACATTTAAAGTAGACAGTAACATCATGTGCAGTATCTAATATAGTCCCTGAGGCGATAATGAATCCTTACATTTTACAAATAAAAACCCTAGAGATGTATGTTTTTCTACTGGCAAAGTTTGATCTGACAAAGCTTACTATAATAGTGTTAGTGTGTAGTGTTAGTGTGTAGTGTGAGTGTGTAGTGTTAGTGTGAGTGTTAGTGTGTAATGTTAGTGTGTAGTGTTTGCATGTAGTGTTAGTATGTAGTGTTAGTGCGTAGTTTCAGTGTGGCGTGTTAGTGTGACTGTTAGTGTGTAGTGTTAGTGTGTAGTGTTAGAGTGTAGTGTTAGTGTGAAGTGACAGCTTGTAGTGTTAGTTTGAAAAGTTAGTGTGTAGTGTTAGTGTCGAGTTTTAGGTGCCTAGTGTTACTGTGTACTGTTAGTTTGAAGTGTTAGAGTGTAGTGTTAGTGTTTAGAGTGTAGTGTTAGTGTATAGTGTCAGTGTATAGTGTTAGCATGTAGTGTTAGTATGTAGTGTTAGTGTGTAGTGTTAGTGTGTAGTGTTAGAATGTAGTGTTAGAATGTAGTGTTAGTGTGTAGTGTTAGTGTGTAGTGTTAGTGTGTAGTGTTAGTGTGTAGTGTTAGTGTATAGTGTTAGTGTTGGTGTGTAGTGTTAGTGTGTAGTGTTGGTGTGTAGTGTGAGTGTGTAGTGTTAGTGTGCAGTGTGAGTGTGTAGTGTTAGTGTTATTTTGTAGTCTTAGTGTTAGTGTATAGTTTTAGTGAGGAGTGTTAGTGCATAGTGCTAGTGTATAGTGTTAGTGTGAACTGTAAGCATGTTGTGTTAGTGTGTAGTGTTAGTGAGGAGTGAGTAGTGTTAGTGTGTAATGTTAATGTGTAGTGTTAGAGTGTAGCATTAATGTTAGTGTGTAGTGTTAGTGATATTCTGTAGCGTTAGTGTTATTCTGTAACGTTAGTGTTGGTGTTAGTGTGTAGTGTTAGTGTTAGTGTGTTATGTTAATGTGTGGTGTTTGTGTTTATTGCGAGTGTGTAGCGTTAGTGTGTACTGTTAGTGTATAGTGTTAGTCTATAGTGTTAGAGTGTAGTGTTAGAGTGTAGTGTTAGTGTGTAGTGTTTGTGTGTAGTGTTAGTGTATACTGTTAGCATGGAACGTTCGTGTGTAGTGCAAGTGTAGAGTGTTAGTGTGTAGTGTTAATGTTCAGTGTTAGAGTGTAGTGTTAGTGTGTAGTGTTAGTGTGTAGTGTTAGTGTGTAGTGTTAGTGTGTAGTGTTAGTGTGTAGTGTTAGGGTGTAGTGTTAGGGTGTAGTGTTAGTGTGTACTGTTAGTGATTAGTGTGTACTGTTGGTGTTATTATGTAGTTAGTGTGTAGTGTTAGTGTGTACTGTTAGTGAGTAGTGTTAGTGTGTACTGTTAGTGTGTAGTGTTAGTGTATGGTGTTAGTGTATGGTGTTAGTGTGTAGTGTTAGTGTATATTGTTAGTGAGTAGTGTTAGTATGTACTGTTAGTGTTAGAGTGTAGTGTTATTGTATAGTGTTAGTGTGAACTGTTATTGTGTAGTGTTAGTGTGTAGTGTTAGTGTTATTCTGTAGTCTTAGTGTTAGTGTATAGTGTTAGTGAAGAGTGTTAGTGTGTAGTGTTAGTGTGAACTGGCAGTGCATGGTGTTAGTGTGTAGTGTTAGTGTTATTCTCTAGTATTAGAATGTAGTGTTAATGTGTCGTGTTAGTATGTTGTGTTAGTGTGTAGTGTTAGTGTTATTCTCTAGTGTTAGAGTGTACTGTTAGTGTGTATTGTTACTGTTATTCTGAATTGTTAGTGTTATTCTGTAGTGTTAGTGTGTAGTGTTAGTGTGCAGTGTTAGTGTGTAGTGTTAGTGTTATTCTGTAGTGTTAGTGTGTAGTGTTAGTGATATTCTGTAGTGTTAGCATGTATTGGTAGTGTTAGATTGTAATGTTAGTGTGTACTGTTAGTGTGTAGTGTTAGTGTGTAGTGTTAGTGTGTAGTGTGAATGTGTAGTGTTAGTGTGTAGTGTGCACTGTTAGTGTTGGTGTGTAGTGTTAGTGTGTAGTGTGAGTGTGTAGTGTGAGTGTGTAGTGTGCACTGTTAGTGTTAGTGAGTAGTGTTAGAATGTACTGTTAGTGTTAGTTTTACTGTTATTCTGTAGTGTTAGAGTGTAATGTAGTGTGTAGCGTTAGTGTGTAGTGTTGGTGTTAGAGTGTAATGTTTGTGGGTAGCGTTAGTGTGTAGTGTTAGTGTGGAGTGTTAGTGTGTAGTGTTAGTGTGTAGCGTTAGTGTGTAGTGTTGGTGTTAGAGTGTAATGTTTGCGTGTAGGGTTAGTGTGTAGTGTTAGTGTGTAGTGTTATTCTGAAGTGTTAGTTTTATTCTGTAGTGTTAGTGTGTGATGTTACTGTTATTCTGTAGTGTTAGTGTGTAGTGTTAGTGTTATTCTGTAGTGATAGTGTGTATTGGTAGTGTTAGAGTGTAATGTTAGTGTGTACTGTTAGTGTGTAGTGTTAGTGTGTACTGTTAGTGTTAGTTTGTAGTCTTATTCTGTAGTGTTAGAGTGTAGTGTTAGTGTGTAGGTTAGTGTGTAGTGTTGGTGTTAGGGTGTAAAATTTGTGTGTAGGGTTAGTGTGTAGTGTTAGTGTGTAGTGTTAGTGTGTAGTGCTAGTGTGTAGTGTTAGTGTTATTCTGTTGTGTTAGTGTTATTCTGTAGTGTTAGTGTAATTCTGTAGTGTTAGTGTGTATTGTTAGTATATAGTGTTAGAGTGTAGTGTTAATGTGTAGTGTTAGTGTTATTCTTTAGTGTTAGTGTGTAGTGTTATTGTTAGTGAGGAGTGAGTAGTGTTAGAGTGTTGTGTTAGTGTATTGTGTTAGTGTATTGTATTAGTGTATAGTGTTAGTGTGTAGTATTAGTGTGTAGTGTTAGAGTGTAGTGTTAGTGTGTAGTGTTTGTGTATACTGTGAATGTTATTCTGTAGTGTTAGTGTGTAGTGTTAGTGTGTAGTGTTAGTCTGTAGTGTGAGTGAGTAGTGTTAGTGAGTAGTGTTAGTGTGTACTGTTAGTGTTAGTGAGTAGTGTTAGTGTGTACTGTTAGTGTTAGTTTTCGTGTTATTCTGTAGTGTGTAGCGTTAGTGGGTAGTATTGGTGTTAGACTGTAATGTTTGTGTGTAGGTTAGTGTGTAGTGTTAGTGTGTAGTTTTAGTGTGTAGCATTAGTGTGTAGTGTTAGTGTGTAGTGTAGTGCGTAGTGTTATTCTGAAGTGTTAGTGTTATTCTGTAGTGTTAGTGTGTAGTGTTAGAGTTATTCTGTAGTGTTAGTGTGTAGTGTTAGTGTTATTCTGTAATGTTAGTGTGTATTGGTAGTGTTAGAGTGTAATGTTAGTGTGTACTGTTAGTGTGTAGTGTTAGTGTGTAGTGTTAGTGTGTAGTGTGAGTGTGTAGTGTGAGTGTGTAGTGTGCACTGTTAGTGTTAGTGAGTAGCGTTAGTGTGTACTGTTAGTGTTAGTTTGTAGTCTTATTCTGTAGTGTTAGAGTGTAGTGATAGTGTGTAGCATAAGCGTGTAGTGTTCGTGTGAGAGTGTAATGTTTGTGTGTAGGGTTAGTGTGTAGTGTTAGTGTGTAGTGTTAGTGTGTAGCGTAAGTGTGTAGTGTTAGTGTGTAGTGTTAGTGTTATTCTGTAGTGTTAGTGTTATTCTGTAGTGTTAGTGTGTAGTGTTAGTGTGTAGTGTTAGTATATAGTGTGTAGTGTTAGTGAGGAGTGAGTAGTGTTAGAGTGTTGTGGTAGTGTATAGTATTAGTGTGTAGTGTTAGAGTGTAGTGTTAGAGTGTAGTGTTAGTGTGTAGTGTTAGTGTGTAGTGTGTATTGTTAATGTTATTCTGTAGTGTTAGAGTGTAGTGTTAGTGAGTAGTGTTTGTGTATACTGTTAATGTTATTCTGTAGTGTTAGTGTGTAGTCTTAGTGTGTAGTGTTAGTGTGTAGTGTAAGTGAGTAGTGTTAGTGAGTAGTGTTAGTGTGTACTGTTAGTGTTAGTGAGTAGTGTTAGTGTGTACTGTTAGTGTTAGTGAGTAGTGTTAGTGTGTACTGTTAGTGTTAGTGTGTGCTGTTAGTGTTAGTGAGTAGTGTTAGTGTGTACTGTTAGTGTTAGTTTTAGTGTTATTCTGTAGTGTTAGAGTGTAATGTTAGTGTGTAGCATTAGTGTGTAGTGTTGGTGTTAGAGTGTAATGTTTGTGTGTAGGGTTAGTGTGTAGTGTTAGTGTGTGGTGTTAGTGTGTAGCGTTTGTGTGGTGTTAGTGTTATTCTGTAGTGTTAGTGTGTAGTGTTAGTGTGTAGTTTTAGTATATAGTGTTAGTGTGTAGTGTTAGTGTGAAGTGTTAGTGTTATTCTGTAGTGTTAGTGTGTAGTGTTAGTGAGGAGCGAGTAGTGCTAGAGTGTTGTGTTAGTGTATAGTGTTAGTGTGTAGTGTGTATTGTTAATGTTATTCTGTAGTGTTAGTGTGTAGTATTAGTGTATACTGTTAATGTCATTCTGTAGTGTTATTGTATACTGTTATTGTTATTCTGTAGTGATAGTGTGTAGTGTTAGTGTGTAGTGTTAGTGTATACTGTTAATGTTATTTTGTAGTGATAGTGTGTAGTGTTAGTGTATACTGTTAATGTTATTCTGTAGTGTTAGTGTGTAGTGTTAGAGTATACTGTTAATGTCATTCTGTAGTGTTAGTGTGTGGTGTTAGTGTATACTGTTAATGTTATTCTGTAGTGTTAGTGTGTAGTGTTAGAGTATACTGTTAATGTCATTCTGTAGTGTTAGTGTATACTGTTATTGTTATTCTGTAGTGATAGTGTGTAGTGTTAGTGTATACTGTTAATGTCATTCTGTAGTTTTAGTGTGTAGTGTTAGTGTGGAGTGTTAGTGTATACTGTTAATGTTATTCTGTAGTGTTAGCATGTAGTGTTAGTGTGTGGTGTTAGTGTATACTGTTAATGTTATTCTGTAGTGTTAGTGTGTAGTGTTAGAGTGTGGTGTTAGTGTATACTGTTAATGTCATTCTGTAGTGTTAGTGTATACTGTTATTGTTATTCTGTAGTGATTGTGTGTAGTGTTAGTGTGTAGTGTTAGTGTACACTGTTAATGTTATTTTGTAGAGTTAGTGTGTAGTGTTAGTGTGTAGTGTTAGTGTATACTGTTAACCTTATTCTGTAGTGTTAGTGTGTACTGTTAGTGTGTAGTGTTAGTGTATACTGTTAATGTTATTTTGTAGTGTTAGTGTGTAGTGTTAGTGTATACTGTTAATGTTATTCTGTAGTGTTAGTGTGTAGCGTTAGTGTGTAGCGTTGGTGTGTAGTGTTGGTGTGTAGTGTTGGTGTGTAGTGTTGGTGTGCACTGTTAGTGATATTCTGTAGTGTTAGTGTTAGTGTGTAGTGTTAGTGTGTAGTGTTTGTGTGTAGTGTTAGTGTGTACTGTTAGTGTTATTCTGTAGTGTTAGTGTGTAGTGTTAATGTGTAGTGTTAGTGTGTAGTGTTAGTGTGTAGTGTTAGTGTGTACTGTGAGTGTTATTCTGTAGTGTTAGTGTGTACTGTTAGTGTTATTCTGTAATGTTAGTGTTAGTGTGTAGTGTTAGTGTGTAGTGCTAGTGTGTACTGTTAGTGTTATTCTGTAATCTTAGTGTTAGTGTGTAGTGTTAGTGTGTAGTGTTAGTGTATAGTTTTAGTGGGAACTGTTAGCATGTAGTGTTAGTGTGTAGTGTGAGTGTTAGTGTGTAGTTTTAGTGTGTACTTTTAGTGTGCAGTGTTAGTGTGTAGTATTAGTGTTAGCATGTAGTATTAGTGTGTAATCTTAGAGTCAGAGTGTAATGTTAGTGAGTAGTGTTAGTGTATACTGAGTGTTATTCTGTAGTGCTAGTGTTAGTGTGTAGTGTTAGTGAGTAGTGTGTAGTGTTAGTGTGTAGTGTTAGTGTATATCCAAATCGATCCCCTCACCTGGGAGTCGATTACTGCACATCGCATAATGCATGGGGGAGCACCACACGAGAAGGTGTTAATACTTTCGAGTTAGCCCGACTGCAAACCAAAGCAGACAAGCGCCAACGCCGGAAAGGCGCTGCCACCGCCCCTCCTGCACTAGATGCAGCCCTCCACATGTGCAACGAATGTGGACGAGCCTGCGGGTCCCGTATCGGCCTCTTTAAGTCACCTCAGAGCTCACCAATCTGGGTGACATCCCTAATAACTCATATCATAGCTGGATGATCGTCATACTCGTTTCCGAGGGACAGCAAAGTAGTAGGAGTAGTGTGTGTGTGTGTGTGTGTGTGTGTGTGTGTGTGTGTGTGTCCCGGCAACCTGAGTAAGGGTCGACTAACAGAACAGGGGTCTGGCTATACCTACTTTACGAAGGGTAAACCTGCTGCGGAGGGTAACCACATTTATGAAGTTGGCTTTGCCATGCGCCAACGCATCCTATACAGGATATCTCAAATGCCTGTTGGGATCAACGAGCGCCTCACGACGCTCAGAGTCCCACTAAATCCGCCACGTCATGCCCTTTTCATCAGTGCATACGCCCCAACACTGGATGCAGAGGATGACAGAGTGCTAATCTCTATCCCCAGTGAAGATAAGGTTGTGCTCCTTGGTGACTTCAATCCCAGAGTTGGCAGAGATGCTTACACTTGGCAGGGAACCAGAGTGAGGAATGGACTAGGCAAGTGTAATCCCAACGGTGTACTCCTCCTCAGCAATTGTGCTGCACACCTCATTATCACCAATACCTTGTTGAGGCAGGCCGACAAATTCAAGGGTTCGTGGCGAAACACACGATCCAAACACTGACATCTCATTGACTAGATCATTCTCAGAGAAAGAGAACGCTGAGATGCCCTCATCCTCCGGGCAATGTGTGGCTCAGACCACTTCGACACTGATCATCGACTCGTCAAAGCTAAGCTCTCACTTCAAGTCGCCCCAAAACAGCAAAGGCAGCAAGCCTCCAGAAGAGGTTTCAACACCAAGCGTCTGGAGGAGCGAGTGGTAACACTTGCTTTCTGAGAGCAGCTCGAACATGAGCTGATAAGCAACCCGACAAGAAACAATCCAAATTCCAGTGCCGAATGGGGTATTCTCGACACTGTCATGACAAAAACCTGCAGAGAGACCCCTAGCCATATCAAAAGAATACACCAGGACTGGTTTGATGAAAGTGGCCCGGAAATCAATGCACTCGTTGATGATAAACGTGCTGATTTAACTGACTAGCAAAACAACCCTCAGTCTCGGACCAAATCTGATACCTTCCACACGAAAAAAGCGGTGGCCCAGCGCGAATTTAGCAATCTCAAAAACGACTGGTTTAAAAAGCATGAGGATCTATGCCTACCAGCCGTCTCCACTCTCTCATGGAGAATATATGGGAAAAGGAGGAAATTCCCCAAGCTCTTAAGGACGCCTCCATTGTCAGTATTTATAAGAACAAGGGAGACCGGTCAGACTGTGGCAACTACCGTGGTATCTCGCTGCTGTCAGTAGCTCGCAAGATTATCACCCGAGTCCTCCTAAACAGACTCTTTCCTGAGGCAAGAACTTCCTCCCCAAATCTCAGTGTCGCTTTAGACCATCATGTGGCACCACTGACATTATCTTTGCTGCCCGCCAGTTACAGGTAAGGTGCAGAGAACATCGTTGTGACCTGTACATGGCCTTCATCGACCTAACCAAGGCCTTCGACTCGGTCAACAGGGAAACCCTTTGGCGGACCCTCAGCCGTTTTGGCTGCCCACCAAAATCCATCACCATTTTGAGGCAACTCCACAATGGCATGACCGGCAGTGTCCTGCACAATGGCACCCAGTCGGAGTTCTTCCCCATCCAAACGGGGGTAAAACAAGGATGTGTACTGGCACCAACTCTCTTTTCCATTTTCTTAGATGCTTTCCTTACTCATGCCAGAGCCAATTTAGCTGCTGAGGTGTACATGAGTACCGGATGAAGAATCTTTTCAACATAATTCGACTCCAGGCAGAAACAAATGTGCTGGCAGCTTCTATTATTAAACTTCATTATGCAGACGACCCGACATTTTTTGCTCAAACTGAACGCGACCTACAGGAGATCCTGAACACCAACGCAGATGCATATGCACTCTTCGGACTTGAAGTGAATGTACGTCAGACTCGGATTCTCTTTCAGCCTGCCCCTGGTTCAGCCACCGCTCCACCATCCATGCAGCTTAACGGTACTACCCTCTCTAATGTTACCCACTTCGGTATCTCGGCTCCGACCTGTCCACCACTGCGGACGTCGATAAAGAGATTCAACTTCGGATCAGATGTGCATTTCAAGCCTTTGGCAGACTACGTACCCGTGTCTTCAGCTGTAGAGTGCTGAAATTTTCTAAAAGTTGTACATTGTCCTCCCCACCCTCCTATATGGTAGTGAGACATGGGTCACATCCAGGAGGCACCTCAAAGTACTTGAAAACTTTCAGCAACGTAGCCTACGTCCATCCTTCGAATTCGCTGGGAAGGCAAAAGAATAAATGCCAGTATTCTCGCTGATACCAAATGTAGGCGCATGGACGACAGTTGACTGCCAAAGCAGCTACTTTACAGTCACCTAACAAATAGTACACATAACGCTGGCGGGCAACTGAAAAGGTATAAGGATAGTCTTAAAAGAAACCTGAATAAGCGCCAAATCGACCCCCTCACCTGGGAGACAATTACTCCACACCGTAACGCTTGGAGGAGCACCACACGAGGTGTCAATACTTTCGAGTTAGCCCGACTGCAAACCGAGGCAGACAAGGGCCAACGCTGGTAATATGCTGCCACCGCCCATTCTGCCCAAGATGTAACCTCCCAAATGTGCAACATTTGTGAATGACCCTGCCGGTCCCGTATCGGCCTCTTTTGTCACCTCAGAACTCACCAAACTAGGTGACATCCGTAATAACCCATATCATTGCAACATAGCTGGATGATCGTCATATTCGATTCCGAGTGACAGCAAAGTAGTTAGTTGTAGTAGTGTGTGTGTGTGTGTGTGTGTGTGTGTGTGGACAGTTGTAATTCAATTGCCACAGTTTTCATTACAGACTTCAGGGTGAACGAAAATTAATTTAGTTGAGGAGGAGGAAGAGGAGGATGCAAACAGGTAATTTAAAACTCATTAAGAGAGCAGGTATATGTCCGCCTCCAAGTTGGTTGTTCAGGTCTTTATTATTATGGGGAGGATTCTGTGATTAGTTATTATCCCTCAATTAAGTTGCTATTGATTTTTGGCAACAGTAGCAGGTATGTTTACCAACGATAGATGTAGTTAATGATGTCTATTAACACTACATGTGAGGGTAATTATTGATGATTGACCCGCCGCCAACTTTTCATAGAAAAAGAATTTAGAAATGCCGCAATTTCACTGTTTTTTTATAGTGGACACTGTTGTAGTTTGTGCATATGTCTTAAAAAGTGGTTATCTTTAAATTAAACCTAACCTAACTGTAGTGGGTATGAAAAACAAACCTCATCAACCTAACCAAACAAACCTACCTAACCTTACCTAACTTCCTTATCAGGGGGGAGCTCCACACCCCGGACCTCCAGGTACATTAAACAGAAAGAACTTACTATGATATGGTGTAATTTTATGTTTTTTGTGAACGTGAGAGCAGGTGCCTGCATCGGCACTGATGCAACCCGAACGAGTGTGTGTTTTGAAATACGTCATATACAACACACTTTGCACACAAACCCAGTTCAATTTCACAGTATTGCTGTGAAAAGTATTTTTTTGAAAGATGTTTACAAATAAAAATACAATACTGGGTTTAATCTTGGCATTTTCAAGCACTAGAACTGTAGTACAAGACCGGCAACATCTTAACCTTCACACCCCGTGCTGAAAATTAAACTGGCGCAAGAATGAGAGGCAAGTGCGGCTAAGAGCGTGGCCGCATTACTGCCGGGAAGACAAAGTAGTGACCACCAAGGCGCTTAATTATCAATTCAATTTCAATTTCAATTGTTTATTCCTTGATAGAGGAAGCGGGATCCTAGTGCAGTCACTAGGTACCTCTGTACAATGACACCGGAAGCATCTGGCAAGTGTGACAAGTATATACAGTATAAATATTATAAAGGGGGCTTACTAAAGCCTAAGGAAGGAAGGATATTCCTTTAACACATAATCAATATTATTTACAAAATATCTGGCCAGTATGGGGAGGATCATCGTGTCTCCGTCAGGGGGTCGTGGAGTGGTGGTCCAGCAGGCGTCACTGAAGCGTTGTGTGTGGGGACATCTTATGAGGTAGTGGATAAAGGGTGCTGCTGTCGGGTCTTCTGCTTAATTATCTACAAAACGATGAATTTGCACAAGGAATTATTATCATATCAGAACTCACTGATGAAAATAAATTAAGAAAATAAACATTAAAAAAAATAACTCATCCGCAGGATTTTCGTCAATATTAACCATATATATATATATATATATATATATATATATATATATATATATATATATATATATATATATATATATATATATATATATATATATATTTGTTCATTTGAGGGATAATAAGCATTGCATTGACTGGGATAATGCCTCCACAATATTACCTTGTAATTCAATTGATAGTAGGAACATCATAGAATCTAGTCTTATTAAACATACCGAAGCATTCAACATGAATTTGAGTAATGGCATGTACAAACTGGACAATTTTGTAATTAAGAAGATTTGTAACCAGGTGAGAAAGTTGGGTCACCTTACCCTCTCACCTGACCACCAACCGCTGTGTGCTATTTAAAGATTAGTAGGGTCATTACCTAATACCTGACCATTGTGGACCTGGTCTCACCCTCCTCTGTATATATACACCTTGGTTTGTATTTCTCTTTAGTCTGTACTCACCCCTGAAGATGTGAATTACACGAAGCGCTTGGGAACTTCGTGTTTTCTTCTTTCCTTGTGGTTATCAGCATATACCTAGATCACGCGCACCTACAGTGATTTACTTGCATATATATATATATATATATATATATATATATATATATATATGACAGACACCCAAATATATTAAACTCCATTCTAACATTACACACCACAAACATACACATCCCATAACTGTTGAAATTAGATGCATGCGGTAGTTTTCAGCTGCCTGAGGGAGGTGACATGATGCGCACATATATTGAACACTTATGTGGTAATGCCACCATTTTAGCAGATTCTCTGAGTAAATATTATTGATGGTCTGATAAGCTTGGCCGTGAGAGCTAGTTCTCCAGTAAAATATAAAAAATGTGTGCAGTGCCAGGCACATTGCTTTCTGGTGTAATAAATTTTAGTAAAGAATGTGATATAAAGCATAACCTACACGTAGACCGCCCGTATAGGACTATGGGGCCCATTACAATTGCGCCCTCCAACTCCCAATGCTTTATTGCCTTTTCCCGCACCAGCTCTACCATTTCCAGAAACTTTTTCCAGTAGTTTTTCTGCATTTTTAGACGCTTTCGCAGGTAATTGGTTTTCTCTTGGTGTATTAATGTTTTCCAATCCTTTAATCGTTTCTTTACTCGTTTTCTTCACTTTACTTGGGTGTTATTGGTCGCTCTAATTCACTTTTTACCGGCCTGTCTTATATGGGATCATCTCGAGTGTTTCATTGACTAATGCCCGAGACCACGATTTAATTTTAACACTCGATTCCTCGATTACGTGCTTTCTGTTGTAATATATATATATATATATATATATATATATATATATATATATATATATATATATATATATATATATAGTCTAATTATTTATCTAATAAGTGCAAATGCACGCGGACCTCAATATACAAATAATACCTCACTAGTCAGGAGTCGAACCAAGGACCTCCAAGTCATAAGTAGGGACGCTACCATGTCACACAACACTCCAATAGCTAATATAGACTTTGTTGGTTTTACACACAAAATCTGCTGCTTCGTCTTACTAAAAAAGACGTTTGTGAAATCTTACCAAGTTCATGAACTGGGTAATTTGTGAAAGAAAAAGTAAATAAAATTCACATTGGTAAAAATCACTTTCATTTTACATCTTATAGAAACGTTTTTATCTTCTTTTTTGTGTGTTTGTGTATTGCCTGGTGTTTCAAGCTAATCTCACTTTCACTTCCGTCGCGAATGAGCCGTTATGGAGATATGACCCCCCCCCCTTCCATTACCAACAATATTTGTTGTACAAAGTTGGCAGGGCTATACAGTTGAGGGAAAGTTGAATAAAATTATGCAAAAAGAAAAAAAAAAAGAAAAAACAACGAAACCTCCTAACAAGAGAAACCAGAAGGACCTGACCTAACCTACATTGTGTAGCAAACTTACCTTAATTAACAGATGCTAGAGGATAAAGTTATGCTACTTGTAGGAGGAAGAGGTGGAGTATAGTCTTGTGATCGTTGTATTCGGCTTGGAACATAGTACAGAGCGAAATATTGTTGGTAATGTTCCTTCCTATTGCCAGCACGAAGCACCAAACACTTGATATCCTTCCATAATCGTTCAATATTTTGCGTATGAACGCCTGTAGCACTTCACAGAGGTTGGTAGAACCCCATGAGCCTTAAAAAATGTCAATGGCTGGGGTTTCGCTTTCAAATACACGATGAATAGTATGCCGAGCTGAGATAGAACACCAGTGCAGAGAGAAGCCATCTTGCGACTAGCCAACAAAAAATTTGAAACTCTGAGCATGCGCAGGAGTATTATGCAAAGACTATATACGAAAGACGGGAAAGTTACCACCTATTTCGATAACAAATGTGAGGTCTTAGATCTGCTTAGCAGCGCCATCTGTTGAGTCGACGCGTTACTATACGAGAAACGTTTTAAACATGGTAATTAGGCTTTTGATTATATCAAAATTATTTAAACACACAAATAAATAAATAAATAAGTAAATATATATATATACTGTATATATATATATATATATATATATATATATATATATATATATATATATATATATATATATATATATATATATATATATATATATATGTTCTTCATTGTTTTCATTTGAAGTTTTCAACACATTAAAATTGTTGGAAAAGAAAATATAGAGATGTTTAATGCATTTATATTGTCATTATAATACACCAAAATACAGACAGCAAATGTTATCTATTATTTTATAGCCACTACAATTTTCCTTTTACACACACACACACACACACACACACACACACACACACACACACACACACACACAAAGAAATATATATGCACATAAATATAATAGAATTTTATGATATGCAATAAAAAAATTATTTAATACACAAATGCATGAAAAAGAAATCTTAATGACATTCACCAAACTGTACTAAAATATACATGCCATGATTCCATGCACATAAACATGGTAGAACCTGCACTCACATAATAACATAACATAAGTGAACACAAAATGCTGTAAAATGAAGTAAAATTATATACAAAATTCACATCCAGCAGCATGCATTAAACATATGGATAAAGCATGCACTCAGATACCTAACATCATGAAATTCCATTGATAATATATATATTTTTTTAAATCAAGTCACCAAGCCCACAAATATTGTATTATTGAAAAACTGCAGGTACATAAGAAGAAATTGTTCAGAACATGCATACAAAGGAAGTAGGTACAGTATATTAAAACCAAAACAAACAATAGAGTGTACGATGAGCTACAAGCATTAGTTGAGGCGTAAGTGAAACATTACAAACCTATGTATAATATATACCCCTTATGTAAATTATTCCTGATGAGTCGAACTATAAAGGAAAATAAATAAATAATTAACACGTTAATACCTAGTTATGCCTTACTTTAGCTAATTTTATGTGTTTTTTATCAACAGATGATGAAAAACTTTCATAAATTTTTCTTGTCTTGCATATATTTCTGTTGAAAAATTTTGCGAAGTAATAGAACTTCATTTTCACATACATGTGAACAAAAATCTTGGGAACTTATAGTTGTAATTTTTATTAGCCTTGACATATTTTCTCTAACATTGTCCTTGAAAATAATTTCACTAATATTTTGTTGAAAAACAATCTCAAGATTTTTTATTAAATCAATGATGGTTTAGCGGCATATTTTTTTTTCTCTGTATCTTTTTGGTACAAATATATATCACAATATCTCATTTCCTTATCGGATCTTTAATAATATGTCCCCTACATTTCTCACACTTATGTTCTTATAAATTACTACTATGAGGCCAATATGCAATCTTTCTTATATTCCATTCTACTAAATTAGATACTATAAAATATTGAAAATATCATTTCACATTTGAAATAAGTGTTTGGTTTTTATGGTGAAGAAATTAATGTACAATACAGAACAGTTGCACACATCTTCAAAGTTCTGATCTGGGCAAGCATAATTACAAAGCCTAGATCTGGGTTGTTCTGATGCATAATTCTTTGGTGAAAAATGGTAACTACATATTCGGAAGCTTCTGTTTAATTCCTCACAGGTGTTCCCTTGGAGATGTAGAACCTTTGATGGAACTCCTATAATACTTAGCCATTTGAGGCATCTGAAAAACACATTGATACAAGAGTACAGGACTTATTACTTGCTAGTACTGTATTAGTTGCAGCCATATAGTGCAGTTAACATTAATATAGGTGACTATGTGTATTTTACTTTGGCAAACCTTAACTCTTAATTTTTTATCCTCATATATATGCCTCTAACTTGATACTTTTTGTAAAACTGTATTATTGTATGGATGGAACACATACCTTGCCTTATCCTTGGGGAAAACATGAAAAACAAGCTTAGGTTGAATTTCCTTTCGCCTTTTGCAAAGGGCACACGGGTGAGATCTTTCACTCATTGTCACGTTCGTTTTGAATTTGAATTTCGCTGTTAAGATGATGCAAACAAACCATAGTATTTGTAAACAAACAGACGACGTACAGTGCTCCCCACCTGCCATCTTTTGTGCCGACCCAGCAATTTTAAGAGCCAATGATCACAGCGATTCGTTTAGTTTTCCTGTCTTTCGGAGAGAGAGAGACAGAGAGAGACACCAAGAACAACGCTGATTGGCTAGACATAGTCACTTGACACCCAGACTTACGGTGATTGGCGCGTGAGTCAGTTGGAAACCGTGTCTGCCGCCAAAATTTAAGTTCTTGGGTGAAATTGAAGTCCAAAATACTCGAAAAACATATATTTGCAACGGAAACGTAATTTTTATTTTATTTTTTATTTTTGTTCTATCTCCCTATTTGAACATAAATGTGAAGTTCCGTTGTCGAACTTAAGCAACGTTTTCATATGTTTTATGGCTTTGACAAGCAATGTTGCAACGAAGACCACCTTTCAGACAGAGCACTGCTTTGTTAGGCGCTTCTCGTACAGTAGCATTTTCTAAATATTTCACCTCGACTGATATTCTGCATGGGAACAATTATTACACTTTTGTGCCTATCTTGTAAGCACTTTCTCCCTTAGAAAGCACATCTGGTAAGGTGCCATTTTGATGGTGTCATGGAAGGTGCTATTCATTGCACACTGCTCAAGCCGAAGACCATAACTCCACCAAACGCATTTATTATCGTAACATTATCCAGTTCTCGGTTTAGGCCGTCCGGAGCACCTCTCACTACACCGAGGTTGATTGCTATAGTTTGGGTAACCGCCCATCCCTCGTTTGGGACGAGCTGTGTGCACTGCTCCGAGCCTCAGGGTCTGCGACTCGTGTTTAGGGGTCTGTCCACCGCACTAAGCTATATAAATTCATATACGTATATTACAATATTTATTTGTTGAATTTCGTGCATAAGGTACTTTTATTGCGCCTTTGTATTTGTTAACTCCTATTTTTTTTGTAATACCGATTCACGTATAAACATGTTATTGATATGCATGTAAAATATATTTATATTTCTGTGGTTGTCATAACGATCAAAAGCATAATTTTCATATGTATAAGAACGCCATTCTTCCGTAAGAACAACTTCCATAACCTGCCATCTTCACAAGGAGAGAGAGAGAGAGAGAGAGGTCCGCAGGGTGACAACAGAGATAAAAGAGGAAGTGAGGAATCATGTGTTTGCTCACATTTTTTTTACGATTACATTCAGAGCAGAATGTTAGAGGAAATGTGTATAACATCCTCAGGTAAAAGGCATTATAACCAAGAACACTCACTGGTGTGTGTAGTTCAGGATCTCAACACTGCTGGTGCTGCATAATTTCATTTAGTTTCGAAACTGACTCTTTCCGAAGTTATCGCGGACTTTTTGAGGTGACTTACATGACACCCGAAGGTCGATACTTAGCTAAGTAGACGGTAAGAAACAAAGACTATATGAGAAAGATAGGAAAGCTCGAACTTTTGGGTGTGCGTGTAGTAAGGGCCTCTGAGGCAGATGGCGTTGGTATTGGTGAGAACGTCGTCTGTTTGTTTACCGAATACGTCAACTTTGGTGGCGCCAAGTTTGTACTGTACACAACAGCCATGCCTCACCCGTGTTTCCTGTGCGGAAAATCCAAAGAAATTCATCCTACTTTAATATTTCATCGATTCCCTCGACAACAGGAACAGTTGAGTGTATATATAATGTATAATTAACACAATATATGAATGTTGGGGTGTGTGCCGGTTTGGCATCACTGTATCGGTCCCAACGAACGCGGAGCTCAGTTCAAGCTCAGACGTCTCACTGTGAGGACATGTCTCCGTCATCTTCGCTAATATTTGGACTATGGACGCGGCCTTTACTTATCCCCCGGGTTGGCACCCAAACATGACGTAGTGAGTAGGATATGAATAATAGCGCAAGAAGCAGAGATGGAGTTTGAGATTGACCCCCATCCCCCTTTCGGAGCTAGATTTTATTTGGGGCCTTGTCAATAGATGGCGCTGATTCCGGCTTTACGGTGCACGGTTAATTCAATAGCTTTTGTACGAGCTTTCCTATCTTTCGTATACTGTATAATCTTTGGTAAGAAACCTTTTTTGATGTTTGTAAATATACTAAGGGAGTGTAGTAGATGGTGACATTTATACTCATCTATAAAGAATAATAAAAAGGAATTGTGATAATTATAAAAGAAGAATAATCGGTTTGATCCTGTAATATATTAATTAATTATGGATTTTTCTTGTCTGTAATTCGCTTTTATCTCATTAATATTAAAACATCTTTTACTGTTTTCTAGACGAGTTTATCAGTTGCATTGTTCATCATAAATTAGAAGCCATGACGATGTACTGTACAATGTAATACAGAATAGACAACAGAAAGTGACAATAAATCTTCGTATCAGTTGACAAACATCAATAGACGTTAACAATTGACGATAAAACCATATTAGCGACCTTAATAAAGTACAGCATGAAGAGACATCAACAACAAAATAAATCAGGAGTAGACGACAGGCATAAATAAAACTCGATGGACATTAACAAAACCCTTTCACAAGATTTCATTATTGCAACACTTCCAAACTCCTACACTGTTGCTTTATCCTCTCTTACATTATTCTCAACCTTGTCTTCTCTCTCTCTCTCTCTCTCTCTCTCTCTCTCTCTCTCTGTGGACAGCCATAACTAACGTGCCACGGTTTTTATTACAGGATTCAGGATGAAAAAAAAAATAATTTAGTTGAGGAGGAGGAGGATGCACACAGGTAATTTAAAACTCATTAAGAGCGCAGGTATTGTGTCCGCTTCCATGTTGGTCGTTCAGGCCTCTATTATTATGGGGAGGATTCTGTGATTAGTTATCATCACTCAATAAAGTAACTATTGATTTTTGGCAACAGTAGCAGGACCAACACCCTGTGTGTTTACCAACGATAGATGTAGTTAATGTTGTCTATTAACACAACATGTGAGTGATTAACAGGTCTTTACTCTCGTAACTTACACTACCCTACAGCACTTAGAACCATCATAAGTAAACACATATATTACAGACTCCCACACACCTGTACACATCTTATAAAGTAGCACACATACACACCTCGTAAGCACACATACATAATTATATAACCACAATCGGTACGACACAGTTACAAAATGAGGCGCCCACCAACAAGTGACACTTGATCCTGGCAAGATTTAACTCTCGTGAACAAAATCTCTCTTTTTTTCACTTCTCCCACGGATCACTCTTGTTGGAAAGTTGGAGGAGACCGTGACCTCCCACTGTACGTTCACAGCATATATATATATATATATATATATATATATATATATATATATATATATATATATATATATATATATATATATATATATATATATATCCACACGAATCCGCACCCAAACACTTTCAAACACAGACTCTCGGTTTGAAAATCGAGTGCACTCCGAACTGGGCATGCCCAGTTATGTCTATGATCTCACACTCACAGGTCAATGCGATTGGTTCAAGCTTAAAGCACTCACAATGTCATTAGTCAGTTTTAGTGGGAACACTTGAGCAGGTCTATTTGGCGGGAATACATATTTGTTTTCTCTAAAGCATGTATATAATTTACTCTAAAAAATCATGGCACTGTTACAATCCTAAAATTATAAAAGGCTTTTACCTTATGATCAACGCGCATGCGTGCGTAGTGTCAACAAAGGCTGTAAGAGACTGCTCCTTAAAATTCGTATTTCTGACGAATTCAACGCGTCTACCAATCCCAGCCTGTGCAGACAACTATAGTAAGACCCAGTTATCAGCACAGTGGCATATATTTTTTTGTTACTTTTGGACTTTGTCATTTTTTGGGGATAAAACATCTGGTCCTACCACCCGATCCCTCTGAGCAAAGTTTTTCAAGTTTGCGCATGCGCAATGTGATAGTGTGACGTAGCAGTGACGTCATTACCACTCCACCTGACTGCAGTGTTGCCAACGTGCCCTATGCCCGCCGTTAAACGCTCCCGTTCGTTGGAAACGGCGGCAGTAGGTGACAGTGATGCTGACGACTTTCTTCTTGAAGACACGTCAAAGAAGAAGCAGAAACCTCAGAAGTCAGGGTCTCCAGCAGGGGCCACGGCTCCCCCTTGCACCCCTTCTGGGGCTGTAGAGGGTGGACTCCTGTCATCGGGGTCCCCAAGTGAGCCTACATGTGGCTCAATGACCGACCCTCCGCCGACGATGGACATAGGGGATTCTCTTTGTCTCCCTGCCCCGTCGCGCCTTCGTCGTCTCGCCTTCCCTCGGGACTTGCCTCTGAGCACACGGACGACCTGGTTCTTCCGTCACTGCTCTCCACTTCAGGACTCAACACTTCGCCTCTGCCGAGGTCCCACAGCCGTGATAGTCACCACACAAATGGACGAGACGGTACGCCTGCTCACTCAGGTGGGCTTTCCTGCTCCCCAGGGGGAGGTGATGCTGAAGTTCACCATCATCACCCCAGAAACTCGTCGTACCAAGGTAATGGTTCGCCACGTACCCTGGGAGATCCCTATCGACGATCTTCGCCCTCTTCTCCCACAACTACTGGACATGGAACGCCGCATCAACCCGGTCTCCAAACGTCCATCCAACGAACTCATCGGCTGGTGGGTGGGCCCCCTCCCCCCGAAGGTGAATGTAGGACCAATTCACAACTGTCCTCTCGACCGATTTATCGGAACCCCGAAAATCTGTGGTCGTTGCCAATCGTGGAAACACCGCACCTGGGAGTGCACGAGGATGGTCGCCTGCGGTTTCTGTGCAGGTCCTCACGAAACAGTGGAATGCAAATCGAAAATTCAGAACAAAATCCCAGTTATTCCACGGTGCGTCAATTGCCATGGCAGTCACCACGCCTGGAATGCCAATTGCCCACAGCGTCCTGGCACTCGCCCGGGGAAAACTTACCTTGTACCACCGCCCTCGTCTCTGACGAAGCCCCTGTCAACCAAACCTCAATCCTATCCACCACCGCCTCTTCCATCCACCAAGGATTTCCCATTGATCTCCTCTCCTCTACCACCCCCTCCATCACCCCTACCACCCATCCTTTCTCCCCTCCCTCCCTCTCCCTACCGTTCTTGGAACAAGGTCGTTGCCGGCCCTGCCACACAGTCACCACCATCTCCTGCCCACCCGGACCCCCGCTGTCTCTCACCAGCACCACCACCTCTTACTCAACTGAACCCTCACCGTCCCTCTCCGTCGCTACCACCACCACATGCCCAGTCGGGCCCTCGGCAATCCTCGCTGCCACCTCCAGCTCCTGCACAGGTACACCAAGTTGGTTCTATGGAAACAATCACTCTCCGTCTGGATCGCCACTCCAAGCAAATCAACCTTCTCTCAGCCCAACTCGACTTGTTTGTGAAAACAATTGCGACATTGCAGAAGCAACAACAACTCATTCTGGACACCCTGACCCAACAGGGGCGCACTTTGCAAGCCCTGATGACCCGCCTCCTTCCATCTCCCGAGATGGAGGATCCATCCCTCGCTCTCCCACTCCCCCCTCTCCATTTCTCTCAACAGAATTTGGTACCTCCTCTGGAGCCCTGTCTAGCCCCTCCGACTCATCTCACACCGGAGGCCGTTCCCTCCTCTTCTTACAATGGAACATCCAGGGACTTAGACCTCGCCGGACAGACCTCGCCCAGTTTGTGCTCTCCCATCAAGTAGATGTTGCTCTACTTCAGGAAACCATCACAGACGATGTTACTCCACTCCGCCTCTCTGGCTATACTGTTTACACCCTGCCTCGGTACCGTGGGCAGGCTCGTGGCCTCCTCACCCTTGTGCGTAACACCATTCCATCTGTTCGTCTCCCTTCACCTGACTCACATGGACCCCCGTCTGAATTACTTTCTGTCTCCCTTACTCTTGGTGACCGGACCCTTCGTGTAGTCAATGTTCATTTCAAGAGTGATTCTCTGGACCCCCAGGTTCTTCACGACCTCCATGATGGGGTTCCCACTATTGTTCTTGGCGACTTTAATGCCCGCCATCCCACTCTTACTCCGGATCATCCCACTCCATGTACCCTTAACGGATCACATCTCTCACAGTTTCTTAATGGGGATGATGATGTTCGCTTTCTTTGTCCTGACGATCCTACTCGCCTCCCCCATAGTTTCCTTGATGTTGGCTTACTATTGAATGGTCATACCTCCTTTCATCCTACCGTCTGCACCGAGCCTGCTCTGTATAGTGACCATCTTGCCGTTACTACCCATCTCAGGCTCTCCTTCTCTGCTCCGACATCAACTCCTTATCGATCCCCTCGCCTTCGTCTCACACAAGATGCTGTTCCTTCCTTTACCCAATACCTTTCTACCTGGGCGGATTCCTATGTTGTCCCCCAGTCCCTTGACTCTTACAGCGCTGATTTTGTTGATGCCGTGTATGACTCTGTCAATCGCGCTACCCCTCCACGCCCTCCCCGTCACCCCAGAAGTGCCACCAACTACTGGTATCGTATCCCTGCCATGAGACATCTCCGGCAGGTAACCCGTGATCTCCACTCTGCCATACGGAGGTCTCGGTCTCCAGAGGACTGGGAAGACTTCAAAAATTGGTGCTCCTTTGCAACTCAGGAGCGCCGTCGGATACGTGAGGCGGACTGGCTATCCTTCACGGGGTCTCTATCGTTCCAGTCGTCACCCTCTTATGTATGGAATCGGATTAATGCTATACGGGGTACTCGACGGAGGCCTCCTCCCCACCCTGACCCCGCCTCCCTTGCCTGCTCTTTAATGGAGGACTGGGCACGAGCTTCCTCCCCTGAGGCACTTCCAGATCCAATGCAGGAGGCAGTGCAGGCCCGCATCGATGCGTCTGAGCCTGTTGTTCGTGCTGCTCTTACCTCCCCTGCCCCCACTGATCATCCCATCACACAGTTCGAGCTTGACAGTGCTCGTCGCTCTAGAAAAGACACCTCTCCTGGGGATGATCAGATGACCTACTCCGTCCTCAACGCCTGTACTAATATTCCTAACGGCCCCTTGCTTGCTCTCTACAATATGTCTTATGAACATGGGGTTCTCCCGTCCAACTGGAAAAATGCCACTATTATCCCCATCCCTAAGCCAGGAGATCCAGGGAAATATCGACCCATTAGTCTTACCTCCTGTGTTTGCAAGATGATGGAGAGGATACTCCATTGTCGCCTTCTTCACACCATAGGCGGCTTCCATAACTCCCTCAATGGTTTCATTCAACATCGCAGCACAGCACACTCCATTGCTTCCTTTTATTGCAATCAGACTGCCCGCGTCTCCGTCTTCCTTGATATCAAGGGAGCCTTTGATACGGCTCAGCCTGCACGGTTAGGGGTTAAAGGGAGACTTCTACAATGGATCGCCTCTTACCTCACTGGACGTCAGGCCCGGGTTCGCGTTGAAGGCTGTATGTCACCTGTTCAAGAAATGAACCTCGGCACCCCTCAAGGTGGAGTCCTGAGTCCCACCTTGTTTAACACTCTCATGCACTCCATTGCATCACTCCCGTGGCCGACAGAAGTTGTCCACTCAGGATATGCCGACGATGTCCTCCTCCAAGCCCCTGACTACCTCAGCATGCAGGAAGCCCTTGATCTGGTCTCCAGAGAGTGTGATTCACTTGGTTTCCTTCTTTCATCTGCGAAAACAAAAGCCATGTGGCACGGTCGTGTTGTACCTCCACCCCTTTTCTTATCAGGAACGCCCTTGGGCTGGGTTAATGAGACAAAATACCTGGGTGTGTATGTAACTCGCACACGTTGTCAGATCCCTGAAGTCCGCTATCTTCGAGATATATGCTTTCGGCGTATCGCTCCCCACTCTACCATGTGCAGGGGTTCCCTTGGTGCCACCATCCCTGTACTTCTCACCATGTACAAGTCCTTTGTCCGTTCCTGTGTCGACTTCGCTGCCCCTGCCCTCGTCAACATTAGTCGGACTGCTGTCAACCGTCTCGAAGTTATCCAGAGGAAAGCTGCTCGTATCATCCTTGGGGCTCCTCAGTGGACACGCTCTACTTCTCTATATAACGAACTTGGTCTTTCCCCCTTACAGGATCGTGTCCAGGAGTTTTACCTAAAAACTGCCGTTTCCATTCTACGGGATCCTCGGGGCAACTATGTCCAAACCAACTTGACTACTGCTGTCCGAGACCGACCTCCATCTAGAAGACAGTGGCGAGGGTCACTCATCCGAGCCCTTCAGGAACACGACCTCCTGCCTGATATTGTTGTCACCCCTGCTGTTGGTTCGTCTCCTTCTCCCTGGCTGGATTTTCAACCTGAAGTGATTGCCCTCGGTGGACCGCTCCCGAAATCCCAGGTGAACCCTGTTATTCTCTGCAAATACCACCTCTCCAGGATCGCTCACTGGTCCCCAGGTAGGGTCGTCCTCTACACTGATGGTTCTGTTGACCCCGCTACAGGTAGGGCCGGGGCTGGTGTCTACATCTCCCGTCCTCATGCCCCTGAGCCTATCAAACTGTCTCTCAGAGTTTCTGACGGGGCATCCTCCACTCAGGCTGAACTAATAGCCCTCCTTGCTGCCCTTCTCGCTGAGGAAGAAGCAGATGGTTTCTGCCCCTTGCTTGTCTGCTGCGATTCCAGGTCTGCTCTCGACGGGATCGCATTTGGATCAGGGGAAAATAAGGACCTCATCCTCCGAATACGAGGGTTAACATCCACACTTCAGGATGCAGGCCGTCCTGTGACATTCCTATGGATACCTAGTCATGTCGGTATCTTGGGGAATGAGGCAGCAGATGACCTTGCCAAGACTGGCTGCAACAAGGCCACACCTGACTACGTTGTTCCTCGAACACTCTTACAGATTAGGACCCAAATCCGCCGCAAACAGAGAGAAGCTCGGGAAGCAGCCATCCCCCTGGACTCCCCGCCCAACTGGTACGATGTCCTCCGTAAACTTCCTGACCTCTCATACGTCTACGGGAAAGGGTCGCGGAAGGGGGACGTGATTGCTGCCCGTATCATCATTGGGTATGACTTTGCTTGGGAGATTGGTATCCCCTCATCCCCTGAGCAACGCTCTTGTGCGTTATGCAGAAGACCCGACAGCCGCACCCTTATTCACTACCTCCTAAGATGTCCCCACACACAACGCTTCCGTGACGCCTGCTGGACCACCACTCCACGACCCCCTGACAGAGACACGATGATCCTCCCAATACTGGCCAGATATTTTGTAAATAATATTGATTATGTGTTAAAGGAATATCCTTCCTTCCTTAGGCTTTAGTAAGCCCCTTTATAATATTTATACTGTATATACTTTTCACACTTGCCAGATGATTCTGGTGTCATTGTACAGGGGTACCTAGTGACAGCACTAGGATCCCGCTTCCTCTATCAAGGAATAAACAATTGAAATTGAAATTGAATTGAGGGCGACCCCACGCCTGGTGGCCCCGGAGTCTGCCCGCACTACAACCCAACCTGCGACCCATCTATGTCCACCACAGTGAACCACCTTAGATAATAACTTAGATGATATAAATTCACATTTAACAAGTTACATTCAGTGAATCCATAACGTAATTCAGTATATGATTTTAATAAACTTGTAATTGTAAAATAAATCTAGTCATTGTTTACTAAAATAACCATTGTGCAACCTCATCCTAAATCCTAGGTTAGCTTAGTTAGCCAACAAACTCTGTAATATGTAAAACAAGGGGTGTCGTCTCCCCCTGTTTAACTCATTAAACTTTTTTTCCAACCTTTCCCCCCACGACTATATGTTGTGACTTCTCTATCCCTCGTGCCTGGCTGTGCCTTGAGCCCCAGCATGCCTTCCATTCATTCCCCACCTTAACCTAAAAAAAAAAATAAATAAAAAAAATAAAAAGTAGAGAAGCGTGAGATCAAGTCTCTAGAGAAGAGCAGGGGTCCACAATGTTCCGGTCATAAGGCAGTGACCCTTATTAATCTTCTTAATCCAAAGAAATTGACCATCCCAAACTGTAACTATTACTTCCCTGACTCTCCCGAGTTTAATTGTAGTCTCCCACTACCTCATTCCTTCTCCTTGATTAGCCATAACTTCAGCAGTATTCCCCTTCATCTAGATACCTTTTTAGATCAGTGTTTATCTTCATTTGCCCACAAATTTGATGTACTTGGGTTCTGTGAGACCAAACTCACTAACGATATTGACCATTTGTATAACATTCCTAATTATAATAGACACTGCGTCAACACGTCACGACACAGTGGTGGTGTCGCCCTATATGTTGATATCAAGTATAACACTTCTGTAAGAGATGATTTAAAGGTTCAGGAGGAGTACATGGAAAGTGTTTTCATTGAATTACGTAACGACACACGAAATATCCTAGTAGGAGTAATCTACAGAAGACCACACACTAATATAAGGACTTTTCTTTATAAATTTTCGGAGCTCATATCTTTCATAAGTTCAGAGAGGAAAGACTGCTACATCACAGGAGATTTCAACCTTGACTCCAAAGGAAATCTGCAAAAAAACCCATAACTATCGGTGATGCTTACCGAAGTATCAGAAATAGAGTAACACAAGCAGTTAAAAATGCCAGACGTAACTATTATACAAATAAGCTCCAGTCAGCATCAGGCGACAGTAAGAAAACCTGGAATGTCATAAATTCTATTCAGAACAGGAACACTCAGCCTTCGGCCCCCCACTCAGCTTTTATGATAAACGATTCAGTTATAACGGAACCCTCCCTCATTGCCAACCACTTCAATGAATATTTTATTAATGTTGGCAAAAATCTTGCAGAAAGCATCCCTGATCACCATGAGGAATTTAGAGCCTACCTGCAAAACAGACAGCAAAATGAACTATTCTTATCCCTGTCACAGCAGATGAATTACTGGCCATCATAAAAATGTCCAAAGATGCAGCAGCAGGCGAAGACAATATACCAATGAGCATCATTAAGAAAGTGGCCCACTTATTACTACCTGTTCTCCTCCACATTTGTAACTCCTCCTTTACTAGTGGTGTCTTTCCTGATAAACTGAAAATTGCTAAAGTCCACCCGGCATAAAAAAAATTTGGGGATAAAGGTCTCTTCAAGAATTACCGCCCCATATCAGTCCTCCCAGCCTTGAGTAAGATACTGGAAAAGCTAGCATGTCATAGACTAAATTCCTTCTGCAATGCCAATAACATCTTTACAGACTCCCAGTTTGGATTTAGAGCTAGAAGGTCGACTGACAGTGCTCTGCTATCCTTTACTAAAGACATCTTAAATTCCTTTGATGACAGTCAGTTCACAGTCGGTATATTCTTGGACCTCTCTAAAGCCTTCGATACTGTCGACCATACCATCCTCCTTTCAAAGCTTGAACATTACGGCGTTAGGGGCCTGTCCCACAATTGGTTTACCTCATATCTGTCCAGCAGGATGCAGTATGTCTGTTATAATAACCACCAATCTGACTCCTCGCCAATCTTGTATGGAGTCCCCCAAGGTTCAATTCTCGGTCCAGTACTGGTTTTGTTGTACATAAACGACATAGTCCACGCCAGCTCACTCATAAAATACAACATTTTTGCAGACGATAGTAATCTCTATGCCAGCAACCTAGACCTCCATTCCTTGATAAGAACTATGAACACTGAATTAACTAAAGTCGGGACCTGGGTAATACGTAATAAACTGACCTTAAACCTTGAGAAAACCCACTACACGATCTTTCACAGAAGAAAAAACTTACCTTCAGACTTGAACCCCCTGTACCTTGGTAATATAGTCCTCAAACGCGAACAAAATACTCAATTCCTCGGAGTTATTGTTGATGAGAAACTTAACTGGAGAAACCACATACAACCCATTCACAGTAAAATCAATAAACAGTGCGGTATCATGTATCACACTCAACAGTCAATCACTCTCACAGCAATGAAAGAAATCTATCATGATCTTGTTTACCAACACCTGATACACTGTCACACACTATGGGGGGCCTCTGGCTGTTCAAAAACACAATCTCTGGTTACCACACAAAAGAGAGTTGTACGGGCAATGACCTACTTGAAAAAAACAGAACACATAAACGAAAAATTTGCTATATTGACATTTTTAAAATTCGAGGATATTAACACTTACTGCTGTGCCCTCTTTGCTTACAAATCTATCAATCACTTGCTTGACAATAATTACTTCCAGCTCCGGAATTATCAGAGATGCAACTTAAGGCACCCAGAGCTACTAAGACCACCCCCCCATGCGCTCCTCTCAGTCCCAGACCTCCATAAAACATCACTGTGTGAAGGTGTGGAACAACTTTCCCCCACACATCCGAGCAAAGACTACGCTCCCTTCCTTTAAATCGTCTCTAAAAAAATATCTATTGTCGAAGTATTAATACTTCTTGTATCACTTACTATATATACAGTACCTACTTTTATTGTACCATCAAAACCGTTTTATCGGAAATTATCATGTAAATAAATAAGTAATTACCATTGCAATAAACATAATTGCCAACTAGACATAATCCTGAAAGCTCTGTCCTCTTGTTCAGCCTTATTACTGTACAACCCAGGTTGTACTGCTTCCCCATTATACTTATGTTTTTAAATTCCACTCTAATTTATATGTATATGTGTATGTGTATGTATATATATATATATATATATATATATATATATATATATATATATATATATATATATATATATATATATATATATATATATATATATGTGTGTGTGTGTGTGTGTGTGTGTGTGTGTGTATGTATATGTATGTATAAATAAATAAATAAACAAAATAATAATAATAATAAATAATAAATAATAAATAATAAAATAAATCTATATTGAAGTGATAACCGTGGTAACACTGTGAGATGAACTTATTACTACCATGCTATTGTACTATTCCAGATGATACTATATGTTACATAATACTTCCTTAAGATAAATTTATAGTATATATCAGGTGCCTCAAAGAGAGCTCAGGTTCTCATCTGGGTCAGCCATGTTAATATTGTTATTATTATCCATTCTGTATCTGTGTTTTTCTGGCTAAATAAACTATTTCAATTCAATTCAATTCAACATGGAATGCAGTAAACACCTTCCATTTACATCCAAGGTTGGGCTATTCTTGATTAATATATTGGTAATAGTTGAGTCATACCAAAAACAACATTAATAATTAATATTCTAAGGGACTGAACGAACGGAACAAATTCATTGCGATAAGGTAGAGTCAAAATATTCTTAAATGTAAGAATTTGCCTGCTTTGAGTAGAATGAAAGGATTGTTTAACCCTTTTAAAACAATGATCAACAAACAATGAAGGGTACCCAAGTTTTTGTGCAATGGACATAATGTGTTTCAGTTCTTCATCAAAAATTCAGGGTCACAAATATGCAAGCATCTCAAAAACATAGCAGAAAAAATTGACATTTTGGTAGATTCCAGGTGACTCGATAAAAAAATGTATGAAACTGTCTACCTGTGTTGGCTTTCTGTACACCTTAAATTTATAATTATGACCATTTCTAATGATAAGCATATCAATAAATGGAAGGGATCCATTTATTTTTCTTTCAATTTTGAATGTAATACTAGGGACACGATCATTAAGCTTGTCCCTAATATTACATTCAAAATTGAAAGATAAGTAAATGGATCCTTTCCATTTCTTGATATGCTTATCAGGAAAAGGGAAACACATCACCTTCACCACAAGTGAAAGAAGAGCTTATAAAATGGATGACAAGAACAAGTCAGGTCAGGTCAATAACATGAGACCCACAAATCATCTACCTTACATCCACCTCAAATGCTTTCAAAGCATTTTTAACCTTGGGCCACTGACAAATAAATTTATGTAACATTATCAGTTTTGTACTGACCATCACTAAGGTCTATAGAATTTGTTTCCTTAATTAGACTGGCTTCTACCAGAAGTCTTTCTGTGACATGTTGATTTTAACACATCTATAATGTTGTCCCTATTTATGGTATGATTATTGTTCCTATTATGAAAGAAAACTGCAGTGCTTTCTGCTACTGTTCTCATATTATACTTGTGTTGTTTTATTCTAAGTTGTAATGCTTTCCCAATTTGACCTACATACTTTTCATGATAATTGCTACATGGAATACAGTAAACATTTACATTTACATTCAAAAATCCAAAAAGTGTTTCTATCTCTAATAGTTCTCACACTCGAATGAGTCTTCAGCCTCCCAAGAGTCACATTTCTAGTTCTCTACTTCCAGACAATCCATCCGGGGCTTATGAGAACTTCCCCTGTTGTGTTGTGAGGGGGATTGGCATAATATTATATCAACAAATGAACAGCAAAGCTCATTTCGGTGGGTAGAAACATCGATGAAGCTTAATCCAGAAGATCACAAGCAGGTGTAGTGCATAAACTGACCATAATGATACTACTACTACTACTACTACTACTACTACTACTACTACTACTAATAATAATAATAATAATAATAATAATAATAATAATAACTAATTATTATAAATGTCTAAGCTTGTCCAACTTTGCGGTGTTTCATATTTATAATTTTTTTTCCACTTACCTTCGAAAAAAGCAACAACAACAACAGTTAATTATATAACAAGCCTGGGATGTATTGCCTACAGTGTAAATCCGTACCACTGCAGAATTCTTGCCAAAAATAACAAAATATTGTCGACTCAAATTATTATTGCAGATCTCTTGGCAATATGTAAGCACATTTATTATTTCATCCCAGCAAAAGTTTCCTTACTTTCCACGAGAAACAATATTTATTTACCGCTTGTGGCCGCCGGATGCCTTCTTTCCTCCCAAATTGAAATGATGCAATAATTTTGCCCAACTTTTCGAGAATTTTACAAACAAGTTTAGGATTTATTTTTTTACGTAAGCGCCCGCAATTTGCATTCAGGAATAACTTTTATTTACATCTGTGATTCGTCAGAATCCTTCTTACCTCCTAAGTTCAATTTCTGTAACATTTAAAAAAAATACTTTTCTAAAAAATGAGCAATTGATAAATGTTATTAGGACAAGAACACATCTACTGGTCACGTTCTTTCAGTTTTTTATTTTATTTTAAAGCTAAACATCAAGAGGTCTTTTGACCAATAAACATACATAAATCAATTATAACGAGCACCTGTGACCTCGACCTCACTCTACACATATTTGGCCTATCATACTGAACTTTTCCAACAGAATCACGTATCCTTAATTCAATTTGTTCCATATTGCTGGCATTTGTGGAACAAACTCTCCGTTTCTGACAAAAGTCCAAAGGAAAATGTCAAGGGGTCTTTGATTGGGCGAACAAGCCGGTAAGGAATGGGTCCCTCACCCCCCACACCGGAAGAAATCGGTAACTACTAAAAAAAAAATCTTTACGAATAGTTTATTGCTCTATCTTGCTTGTCACTGTATAGACTTTGTTAGTTTTTTATTGTAAATATTTAAAATCGGATGATCAGTTATAATGTGGATATATGTTTATTGTAAATCTGAAACACATTGGTAGTCATGTGGAGATACCGTCCACAGTGTCTCGAATAATATTTTGAATATGCATAATATATTTTAACATAAATAAAACCAACAGGCAACAATAAAAACAATAAAAGTCAAACACTAAATACACACACACCGACACAGTAAAGTCAATAACACTGGCACTCCGTGAACTGGACTGTGCCAAAAAAATGTTGAAACAGCAATTAATCTGAAAATGTACAGTTCGACGGACATTCACACAACAACTACACAAACATACAAAACACTGAACAAAGGCATAACAAGGACAAAAACATACGCAGGCACAAATTTCCTCACGTACACCAGCATAAACAAATACACACACATTAAAATGCCAACATAGATACACACACAACAAGTACACCAACACAGGTACACACAAAACAAAGACACACACACACACACATATGGTGGTGGTATCATGTGTTAATGGTAAATATGGTAGTGGTAGTGTTGGTTCGTTTGACCTTTGAAAGTTTCTGAGTCTGTCGGTCTTGACTGGTAATTGTTTTTTCTTCCTGGTCACAGATGTTACCAAAGTCCAGCTTCATACACACTCTCCTTCTATTTCTTCTTTAAGTTGAGAAGGGATGAAATATACTCTCGTATAGTGTTTTCTCTGTATTAACAATACTATGTACAGAGTCTGCCGAGACGAAGGATCTTGCGTGCTGTAAGGGCTAGATGTGTGTACTTAGTCTCAGCCAGTGACAGACTAACTCTACTCACTCTGCAGATCGTGACTAGGGTTTGCCACGCCTTGAGCCGCCTTGGGTCATGTGGACTCTGTTACAGCCTCGTGATCGAGAGGGAGGCGGGGTTAAGCGTCACATGGTCCCATGTATCATGATCTATCCATGTGGAACCAATTTCTAGCTTGACTGGGATACTAATGGTGTGATCCGTGCCGTCATGTCAGCCGACCTCCTACGCAGTATCGAACTTACTACTAGTTATGCTAATGTTCTAAATAATACTAATACAGTTGTTGAATTAAATACAATCTTTTCATGTCATCTTACAGTAGTGTGTATTAACGGTAAATATGGTGGTGGTATTGTCTTAATGGTAAATATGGTGGTGGTATTGTGTATTAGTGGTGAGTATGGTGATGGTATTGTGTATTTATGCTAAGTATAGTGGTGGTAGTGTGTATTAGTGGTATGGTGGTGGTATTGTTTTTTTTTTTTCTTTTTTTTTTCAGGGCATCAGCCCACCCGGGCAAAGGCCATTTTTAATGACCCACTTCAAGGCCTGGGGGGCGAAAAAAAAATATATAATAATAATAATAATAAAATTAATAATAATAAATAACAATTATAAAAAAATTAAATAATAATAATAATAATAAAATTAATAATAATAAATAACAATTATAAAAAAATTAAATAATAATAATAATAATAATAATAATAATAATAATAATAATAATAATAATAATAATAATAATAATAATAATAAATAAATAAATAAATAAAAATAAATATCAAGAGTGAGAAATGATATATGTATGTTGTGTGGTCAAAGTGAGAGAAACAATTGAGACCCTGCAATTGTGTGTAAATGAGGCAGAAAATCACATCAGCAACCTGGGACTTCGTCTCAATTTTCGTGATGCCATATGGCAGCAGGGTCTACCATTAGACAACACATTATGCTTCCAATATCTTCCCAGGCGGTAGTACCTCCCTGTTTGGTAGCTGCCTACCACCTACTACCTACGAAATTTAATTTAATGTAATTTAATTAATTTTGCAACTTACAGCGGCTAGTTTATTGTGCACTCCATACTAATCCAGTGAGCGATAGCGCAAAAGGATTACAGTGGTCAGGATATTATGGCATTGGATGCTACATAGTATTTCAAATAAATTCTTTGTTTAGTTCTGCACACAGGGTAATTTACTCGCAACTGCGTGAGAACAGGAATGTGAGACAGTATGTCTGGCCTCACACTTTGTTATTCACATTTGCGTGAGAAGTATTCAAGTACATTGTGCGCTTCGTTCTATACATGGGAACTGATATAGCTACTAAGTGCAAAAAAGTAGATACAATCTTAATATGTCGGCTATCTTGTCATTAGAGATGAAGTGTTGTGCCATTTCACACACACTGGCAGCTTGGACCTGTCCCTAAAAGGTTCTATCTTTACACAGTCGAAGACGTAGTGTTCAAGTGTGTGGCCATATGTCTGGCCACGCACTTTACATTTTGTTTTGTTCACATCTGCTTGAGGGACTTACTACCAAAGGTAGTTATATCCTAACCTTAGTCTAGCGGTTACAACATCTTGTAATCTCGTGATCTTGTTATTTGCTCCATATACATGTTTCACTTGATACTGTTACGAGTTGGGGATTTAGAATATAGTTAAAAGTCTACCCAGATCCCAACAAGCAACAAAAAAAACAAAAAACAAAGACAATCGGACTATAAAAGGGTAGACAAAGGATGCGAGTTTTTGTTGTGTATGATAAAGTACCATAAATTCCTTAACCAAAATATTCAGCTTTCTATAATTTACCCTTAACCATACTTAACCTAAACATTAACAGTATATACATATTTATACAACATACAATAATTTGAAGCAAGTGGACGTGGGGGAGGCAATATAAGATTACAAATACTTAAGTGCGGAGCTGAGATGGCTGACGAGTAAGGCTGAGTATTGTAGAAGACGGTAGGTAGTCACTGTGCCGTAGGTTTCCAGGATAGGTGATCCTGTGGTCACTTCCCAGAGTGAAGTCCTCTCTCCTCGAATTGGAGCTGACAAAGAAGACTTTGAGGAGGTGACGCAACAACCAGGATATGGAGAAGGGAGACCCCGGAGTGGTAACTAAGACGAGTCATACTCGTGTTTCGTCCCTAGATGGCGTGGCTCGTGGTGCTGGGTAGGTAGATCACGACAATAGATGGCGTGGTTCGTAGTGCTGGGTAGGTAGATCATGACAATTGGTGGCGGGGTTCGTAACAATACATCTCATTATGGTAAACAATGGATTGACCAATGCCTGTCTGCATTTGTCTGCTTGCGTCAAATTCATCAAAAAGTTCCTTCCTAATTAATGTTAGGGGTTCTTGTTGACAGACCCAGATTGTATTCAACATAAAAACATAAGAACATAAGAAAATAAGGAGTCTGCAATAGGCCGGTTGGCCTGTGCATGGCAGCTCCTGTCGAGAGTTACTATCACTCTCTATCATCCATGAAACTATCCAGCCTCCTTTTGAAACTTTCCAGCGTTCCAGCACTTACTACAAAGTTGCTAAGCTTGTTCCACTCGTCCTCCACCCTATTTGTGAACCAGTTCCTTCCTATCTCCCTCTTAAACCTAAACTTATCCAACTTAAATCCGTTGCTCCGAGTCCTATCCTGCTCGGATATTATAAGAACTTTATCTATATCCCCTTTATTGATTCCTTTCACCCACTTAAATACTTCTATCATATCTCCCCGCACTCTTCGTCTTTCTAGGGAATGCAAGTTTCGCTTCTTTAACCTATCCTGATATGGAAGGTTTCTAAGTCCCGGAATCATTTACGTCATTCTTCGCTGCACCGACTCTCGTGAATTGATATCCATTCTATAATAAGGGCACCAGAACTGAACCGCATAATCGAGGTGCGGCCTGACTAGCTCAAGATATAGTTGCGATAAGACCTCTGCACTCTTATTACTTACACTTCTAGATATAAAACCCAATGCTCTGTTTGCCTTATTTCGAACATTGACGCACTGTTTTCTAGGCCGTAGGTCCGGGCTTACAAGTACCCGTAGGTCTCTTTCACAAGTCGACTTCTCTAGGTTGATGTTGTTAAGGCTGTATACATTGACAGTATTTGTTCTTCCAACATTAAGTACGCTGCACTTGCTGGTGTGGAATTTCATTTTCCATTTTTCAGACCACCCCTGCAGTATATTTAGATCCTCCTGTAATGCATTTGCATCCTGCCCTGAATTAATCTGCCGCCCTATTTTGGTGTCATCCGCACACTTGCTTATGTCACTGCTGATCCCAGTATCTAGATCGTTTATGTAGATTATGAACAAGAGTGGGCCTAGTACTGACCCCTGGGGAACCCCACTGGTTACACGGCCCCACTCAGATTTAGCACCCTCTACGCTGGCCCTCTGCGTTGTATCGGTGAGCTATGATTTTATCCAATTTCAAACTTTCCCCTCGATACCATGAGCCTTAATTTTTCTCAGAAGCCTCTGATGCGGTACTCTGTCAAATGCTTTGCTAAAGTCTTAGTAAATATCATCGTAATTTTCGTCATTATCTACTACCTCGAAGACTTTCCTAAAAAACGTCGGCAGATTTGTTAGACAAGATTTTCCCTTTGTAAACCCATGTTGAGAGTCGTAGATAAATTTGCTTTTCTCTAAATGAGATCGGATGCTATCTGCTATAATTGATTCAAGAAATTTCCCCACTACTGACGTCAAACTGATCGGCCGGTAATTTGACGCTGATGCTCTTTCTCCCTTTTTGAATATGGGTACCACATTTGCCTGCTTCCACAAGTCTGGCACAACTCCCTTGTCTAATGATTTTGTAAATAAATTTACGAGAGGTCCGCTAATCTGTTCCCTACAATCTTTCAAGACTCGAGGAAAAATTTCATACGGCCCTGGGGATTTTGTCTTCTTTAGTTTATTTATCCTCTTAAGAACATCCTCTTTTTTTATAGTGATATTCTTTAATTTCTCTTCTTCCTTTCCCCTAAATATCAGTTCCACCTCTGGAATTTCCTCGCGAATTTCTTCTGTGAAAACTGATAAGAAGTAGCTGTTCAATGCTTTGCTCATGTCTTCACTGCCATTTATCACTTCTCCCCTCCCTGATTTTAAAGGCCCAACTTTGTCCTTGACCTTTGTTCTATATACCTGGAAAAATCCCTTGGGATTCACCTTGGATTCTCTTGCTATTTTGATTTCATAGTCTCTCTTTGCTTTCCTTGCATTTCTTAACATTCCTAGATAGTTCATTATACCTATTTCTGAGCTGCTCCTCCCCTCCCTTTAATTTCTTATAAATTCCTTTCTTTATTCCTATGCCATGTTTAAGTTTTCTGGTCATCCACCTTGGCTCACTCTTATTTGACCTAATTTTTCTGTATGGTATATTTTGTTCTTGTGCTTTGTGTAGTATACTAGTGAATATATTATAGTCATGATCAATTGTTGTGTCATCTATGACCTCACCCCTTCCTACTGGGGACTGACGTGACTGTTCCCAGGTGACCTCACCTAGGTAACTTCTTAACCCCTGATAATTCGCCAACCTAAAGTTTGGGACTCTGACCATATTGTCATTGTTTTTTGTTAGACGCGAGTGTGACGAGTTTGCCCTCGCGAGTTTGGCGAGGGCATCAACTCTGTCATGTTCTTTGAGGCCTATGTGAGAGGGGATCCACAACTGTTTGATCTTCTCATCCAGGTCAACAAGGTAAGCATATTTGTGTCTGGCTTCAGAGACAAGCGCGTGACAACTTGAGTTGAGGGTGTCAAGGGCAAGTAGTAAGGATAGAGAATCAGTGATGATGAGACTGTCAGTGACAGTGGTTTCAATGAATTTAATAGCTGTGAGTATGGCAACTAATTCAGTTTGTAGAGTGGATACCCAGTTGTTAATTCTAACTCATTTTTCAATTGTATTTCCGTCAGGTTGAGGCACAACGATAGCACTTCTAGCTCTCCCACGGGCAGTGTTAAGAGATCCATCAGTGTAGAAGTTCTGTGTGATATTATCTTCAGTCTGTAGGGTGAGTATGTGTTCAAGAGTTCTCACTTTGGCAGTGTGTTGGAGATGAATATTTTGTAAAATTAACCTTTTAGGCGGATATGTCGGTATTGTGATATCGAAGGGAACTGTCCGCCGGGGTGGTAGGAACCGCTGTTGTGTGTCAAGTTTGTACAGATGGTCTAATGCAAACATCTTCATTTGTGTAGCTGTAGTTTGGATCCATTTTGATTCACCAGTCCCATGGTTCATACATTCTAGCAATTTTAAGGAAACAATGTTGTCAGGATCACCACGCAAAAACCTCAGGGCGATCATGAGATTGACTTCAATTATTCTATCTTTGACACTGGGTATACCTAGTTCTTTTCTCATATTAGGTACTTTATGGCTCATGGGACAGCCTAGGAAAATTCCGAGGGCTTTATTTTGCATTTTTTCGAGCTTGTAAATGCCTTTCCCGTCACGAAGGACCAGGGCTGGTGCGTGGTAATAATCACAGATCCTATATAGCCTTGGGTCATTGTTTAACAATTCTAATATTAGCAGCATAATGTGGGCTGTACCCCGCTACACTTCTAAGAGGTTTCAATCTGTACATCGGCGGGTTAACCGTTGTATGGCAGGTAAGGTACAAGAGACTGAAACACCAAGATATTTCGAGGAAGAGACAATCAATAGTGTTGTTACCTATCTTAAACTTGGCGGGGCCGCGTTTGCGGCCACCAGATTGTTTGTTGAAAACCTTAGTTTTCTCAGTGTAGATAATAAGACCGAGGTTCTCACAGGCTGCGTGTACATGGTTCAGGGTGGTTTGCATTTCACCATGAGTTTTAGTATGTATAAGAATATCATCAGCATAGCTGATTGTGATATTGCTGGGGTTGTCTGGTATTGAATTTAATAATGCATTCATAAGAACATAGAACAAAGTGGAACTAAGTACTCCACCTTAAGGGGTACCAAGTTGCATAACTTTAACTTCACTTTTGTAACCCTGAAACAATGCAGCTGCCCTTCTTTTTTTCTTTTTTTACGAGAATTAGCCCAGCCGGGCACAGGTCAAACGACCCACAACGGGGCCTGGGGGGCGAAAAAAAGAAAATAACAGAAAAAATTGAAAATAGAGAACAAAAAGGCTATATTGTGTTAATCTACACCTCGAAGATGCCGGAAAACCAGCTTTTTAAAGTGAGACAGATTGTATAAGTATGGAAACACAGAAGAAGGCAGAGCATTCCACAGTTTGGCTGTGTGAGGAAAGAAGGAGGTACTATAACGGGTTATTCTCGCGTGACCGACATCCACAGAGAAACGGTGGGCACCGCGGGCAAGACGTGTGTTACGAGCCCACGGCCTTGCCGGCGGTACACAAGATGCCAAATCCACCGAACATTGCCCGTTAAAGTACATGTAAAAGAGAGAGAATGAAGCAACATTGCTGAGAAGAGAGAGGTAAGAGAGATTGTCGACTAAAGGAGGAGAGTTAATAAGACGAAATGCCTCTGATTCCACCCTATCTAATAGTTGGACAGAAGAAGAGCCACGCCAGATATATGAGCAGTACTCCAAGTTAGGACGAATGAATCCCTTATATACTTGGAGCAACTGCTCAGGAGTGAAGTAGTTACGGCATCTGTACAACATTCCCAACTTTCGGGAGGCAGCTTTAGCTATACTAAGGATGTGTGACTTCCAGGACATATTGGAGGAAATGGTAAGGCCTAACATATTTATTTCAGAATTTGGCAGGATGATAGCGTCCGGAAATGTAATTGATGGGAGATCGTCTAATTTACAAAGTGTAATTGGTAAATATTGAGTTTTATTGCTATTGAACTTAACCAAGTTTGTACCTTCCTGTCACGTGCCTGAGCGCTCGGGAACTCGCATAGCGTGAGGCATATGTTCACGCCTACATTTCACACAAGCTATTAACTTGTTAATTGTACTTATTATATTATTATTGTTCTTAGTTACTTAGGTTAATTGTATATTTATGTATGTTATTAATATGCATCATTGTCTTACTCTGTTAAGTCAAATCAAGAGTAGTATTAATCTATTATATAAACTATCCAGCAAATGTCCTGGATCACGTGATATGAGACGCTCTCCTCCACGGCGTGCCCCACGCCTCCCAAGTAGCGAAAAACCGTGGCATAGGGTAGACGTGTCCATTCGTTCTCTAGCCTTGACCCTTGTCTAGTGCCTTGTCCAGCCTTCTGCAATGCCCTAGGGGTATCAGGTATTAGTGACACGTTTAGTTAGGCCTAGGAAGGGATCCTGGTGGTAAGGAATCTCCTGTTTCGTAGGAAATAACTATTTAGTAGGGATTGTTGTATGTATATATTTTGTATGTCTGTGTAATATAGTTATGTTAAGTAATATTCGTTTGGTCTAACTCCTTACGGTATATTTTCGCCCTTCCGGCATCACTCTTATTTTTATATACAATTACTTATTCCCTTAAATTCATGTTTGCTAGTCATTACTCCCTTTAGAACATAAATTGAATTAATTAATTATCTTCCCTTTTGTGACTTACTTATTTCAACTTGTTCATACTTATTCAAGTACATTTAGTTGAGTAGGTTATTGCCGTGTTCCCTATTTGTTCCTTTATTTGTTAATAACTTGGGGTAGGTTTCACTCCCCAGGTATAAAGGGTAGTGGGATCGCGACACTCCCCATTCAGAGATGCTGCACAGATCCGCAGTGATAGAAGTATTGATATCAGTTCTAGAAACAGATCTAGTTTGAGAGTTAGGAGGAAGGGGAAAATGTGAAGAAGAGTGAAGAGTAGAATCATCAACGTAAGAATGGATAGAATTAGTTGTAGTGTGAAGTAAATCATTGATAAAAAGAAGGAAGAGAGTAGGTGAAAGAACAAAACCCTGTGGGACACTACAACTGGTCGTCAGAGCTGTCATAGATTATGCCTCTCCTGTCCTTGTAGTTGCCTCCCAGCGCGAGAAAGAAAGCATAGAGAAAATCCAAAACAGAGAGATGAGACTCATCCTCGGCTGCCCTATGACCACCAGAATAGAAGTCATGCAGCGCGAACTAATCCTGCTTCCCGTCTGCGATCGAATTACTGCTCTCAATGCCATCCTTGGTGTTAAACTTCTTCGCAGTGAGCAACCGACTCCCCTGTCGCGCTCACTGAACTCACATCTTAACACCCTCCTGCGCCGGCCTGTCCCCATTACTTTCCCCCCCTCCCTCTCAACTCTGGCCCGTCCACACTGCTGCTGACATCCTGCGTTATCACCTCTACACCCCCTCGACCTCTCTCCCTCCCGAGTACATTCATCTGCCTCTACCGCCGTGGACCTCCCCGTGTGTTGATGTTGTCGTCCACGCCTTCCCTGGTCGTAAATCCACCCAACTGAGGTATATGCTCAAACTTAACTGCCTTGAGCAGATTAATGATGTCGCTTCCTCTCTAAAGACCTCCCACCCTCCTATCCTCGTCTACTGTGATGGGTCTGTTACCACGCTGGGCAGCGCTGGGGCAGCTATGTGGATTCCTGAGCGCCAGGCCTGCAGGAAAATCAGGGTCCACGACTGGGCCTCCTCCACTGATGCTGAAAGCATAGCCATCCTCGCGGGCATTCATGAGGGGGCGATCTATGCTCGCACTGAACGCCGGAACCTCCTTATAATCAGTGACAGCACTTCTGCGCCAGCGAGGCTGAAATTATCCTCCCCCTCCTCCCCTGCCGCCGAACACACCCTAGCCGCCGTTGCCGGGCTAGAACAAACTGATGACATCCGTGTCAAGTTTCTTTGGATCCCGTCACATATAGGAATAACTGCCTGTGACACTGTTGATCGGCTTGCCAAAGAAGCTACACAAGAAGATACTGAAGCCACTCTCGCCCTCTCCCTGAATCATCTCAAATCTCGCATACACGCCACACAACGAGAGGCATTCAACGAGAATTGGACACACCTGAAACAACGGGGTAGCGTCACACTATGCCACTATGACGCTGTAACCGGTGACGACAACCGCCACTACAAAGAATATTAATCCCTAACTCGATCTCAACAGCTTATATACATGAGACTGCGCCTAGGGTACAGGTAACCTATGGGAGTACATTGGCAACCCTGAGCCTCACCGCACTGTTTGTAAACTTTGTGGCCAACCCGACTCTCACACCCTCTCTCACTACATCCTCACTTGCCCTATGACCTCCTCCTATAGGTCCCCAGCCATTACCAACACCTCTTCCCTCCCAGACCAGATATCCCTCCTCCTAGTCACAGGCCTCTCATTTGACATTATTAGGGACCTGCCACACTTTGCCATAAACAGATAAAATGTACCGGGAACTTTCCCCCCACACACTCATCATTCTCTCACCTAATGTAACTTGACAGAACCTATGACCCTTCAGGCTTTTACGCCCTTAATGTACGAGTCATAAAGGCAAGTATGAACTTTTCATACTTCCCTGTTGGGCTCTGTAAACGCTTCTGCGCTTCACCTTGCACAGGATGTAAGGGGGTGCCCAATAAACTAGCCCCCTCGGGGTCAAATCTGAATCTGACTACAACTGGTAGAGAAAGAGCGAGAGATCGATCCCTCGACAAACACTGCCATGGATCGGTTCTCAAGGAAGCGTGAGATGAGAAAACAAAGTGGGGAGAGAAACCAAAAGAGGGAAGTTTAGACAGCAAAGACTTGTGCCATACCCTGTCAAATGCTTTGGAGATGTCGAGGGCCACGACAAAAGTTTCCCCATTATCCCTAAGAGAGGATGACCAAAGATGGGTGCAATAGGAGAGCAGATCACCAGTAGATCTCGCCTGGCGAAAGTCATACTGGTGATCCGACAAAAGAGAAAGGAGTTCAAGGTGACGGAGAAAATGGGAGTTCAAGATAGTTTCGAAAATCGTAGAGAGGGATGAAGTTAGGGCAATGGGGTGATAGTTAGAGGGATTAGAATGGTCACCCTTCTTTGGGATGGGCTGAACCAAAGCATGCTTCCAAGAAGAAGGAAAAGTTTGGGTTTTGAGGCAGAGGCGAAAGAGGCGAGCAAGTACAGGGGCCAGAGCTTCAGCACACTCCCTCAGAACACGACGAGGTATTCCGTCCGGTCCATGTGCCTTACTCACATCCAACCTGTTTAACACACCGGCAACCCTGCGAGTGGAGATTATAGGAAAGTGCATAGGTTCAGTAGGAGGTGCAGGGGTAGTTGGGATAGAGTGGGAATCGTCTAAGGTGTAATTAGAGGAGAATAAGGTGCCAAAGAGGTTGGCTTTGTCAGGGGGAGAGTTGGCTATAGAGTTATTGGGTCGGAAGAGGGGAAGAAAAGAAGGAGTGCAACGATTCCTAGAAGTAATGAAAGAGGTGTGGGTAAAAGGAGAAGGAGATAGTTTCATAGCTCGTTATGCCCTATCTCTCACCCTGCAAGCAAGAGAGCAGGAGCGATCAAACCATGAATGTAATGTGAAAGTTTTGGCAGAAGATGGGATAAATGCACTCATACCGCCCTGTATAACCCCAGCAATGCCGTCAGCACATACCGAGGCGTCTCGAGTGGAAAAGCAACATTCATCTCGAGGAAAGTCGGAGAAGAATTCTCGCAACGATTGCCAGTTTGCCCTCCGATAGTGCCAAAGTTGACGTTTAGAGTGGGGTGGGGGAGGTGGTCGTGCCCAGTTTGATTTGATAGAAATAAGGTGTGATCAGAAGACCGTAAGAGGGCAAAAATTGAGTATGAATAGTGAGAGGGGTTAGAGGTAAAACAAAGATGAAGAATGTTAGCAAGTTGATCGTGTCGATTAGGAACGCGTGTAGGGTGTTTGATTATTTGTTCCAAATCATTAAGTAGGGAAAAAGAGAGTGCCTCAGCTCCACCTGGGTCATCCCTTTCAGAGTCAAGCCACTCTCTGTGATGTACATTGAAATCCCCTAGGTAGAGGATCTCGGTGTTGGGGTGTGTGGATAGCAATGACTCATGGTAACAAGTGATATAGTAGGGTGTGTCATACGGAGGCGAATTTTTTTTTTGAGTTTGAAAAATCGGCCCATGGTATTAATGATGTAGTTCTATGTGCAGAATCATGTGATATCTTCAGATTTGAAAAGTTTTTATTTTTTGCCAGGTAAATTTTAACTTGAAATCTTATGAAAATTCAGTATTCCCACCCTTTTACCAACACCACTAAATAGCTTATTTAAAGTAAAGTAAATGTATCAGGTTAATTTATTAGATGAAAATGATCCAGAATAGTGAAACGTAATGATCTTGACACATTTATTAAATTTAATATTCTTTAGAAAACAAAATCATCAAATATAAAAACCGGTTTTACTACTACGACCCGGTGTTGCTGCACACCATAGAGAACATGTCTTTCTTGCTTCTGTTTCTACTCATCACCTCCCTGCTGACCACCTGAGCTCGGATGTAGCCTTCCCTCCTCTCCTGGCTGTACACGTGACTGCTGGCCTCGCTCACTTGCTGTACACAACGCTCTATACTCTGGGTGTGCGAGGGCCAGGCAGGGACATGCATGGGGGTTGTCCAGGAAAGCTCTGACTTGAACATTGGTGAGGCTGCAGGTAAGAGGGGGCTCACTGCCAGCCTGGATATTATCCAGATCTATGAGATCAGTGAGGGTCTTGGCACCTAGATTGACTTCAGGAGTCTTCCTGACCCTGAAGGAATCGTCACCAACTGATTCGTCATGCCCAGATCCTCTCATAAGTCTCATATCCAAGATCTTTTTGACTGCCACTCTTCTCTCCTCCTCATCCTTACTGCAGAGCATTGTCTGCAGAACTGCCTCGGGATGGGCATACCAGGAAGATCTCCTCACAGTCTGCTCCACAATCTAGACAACCTTCCTTGGCTGACTCCTCAGGGCTCAAGCTGGAAAGAGAACATGCCTCGGACCTTCCCGGGAAGCGATGGCTTGACGGTGGTGAACCAATTTGGCAAGTAGACACTCACGATGAATTGGACAATAAGTCTCAGGTTGTGGCTTCTGGTTCCCTTTCAGTTTTATGATGAAGCGACCCAAATTCTGCAAGACCTGAGAGCCCGTTGTGAGCCACCTAGATGTGAGACTGGACCTATCTGCAGGTAAGCAAGTCTATCAGGCATGACCCCAGTTTTGATGGCACTGCAAATCATGTAACCATAGTACTGGTCCGGTACTCAGGTCGTCCAATGACAGTATGTGTGGCCTCAGCAGAGTGGAGGGCCAACTGTGATTTTTTCAAAGCTCGGATTTATTTCTAACTCAGTGGCAGAGTCCAGTATCTTGCCAAGAGGACCAGACCATCTGTTGTTTGAAAGAGTCTTGCCATCCAGCTCCTGGATCAGATGTCTGAGTGGCAACTCGTTGGTGTGGAGGTCACAAACAATCCAGGCCAGCTTCCTCCCAATCTTCCGCTCTATCCACTGTATGACCCCTCCTTGCCACCCTGTGTTCGTGTTGGTGCTGTCCCCTCCAATGGCCTGCAGGGTCTGGTCTACGTTCCTCTCTCTGAGCCAGTTCACAATGTTATCTGCCACTATCTCAGCTGGTTTCCTGATGTCATCTTTCTCTGGAGTGAAATGCCACAAATACTTCCCTCCTGGTTCACTGCAGCAGGAGTAGTGGTCCTCCTTCACCATGGCAGGGAACAACTTGTCAGAATCTCCAACTTCCATGAACACTTTAGTGTCATCCCTTCTCCCATCAAAGAACAAACAATTGATTCCATTTTCTCTTATCCCCTTATCAAACTCCTTTTCTAGGTTAGTGACAAGTTTCTCCTGAGCTCTCCTTACTTTGGTATGATCTATCACCAGGTGAACATCATCAGGTGTTATCAAACCACCGTCAATCCAGGCAGCTGTTGCTATCTCTGCAGTTTCTCTGAGACCAGTGTGGTGTCGCATGCTGGCCAGAGCTATGCTTGGGATATCTTTCCTATTTCGAATCTTATGCCTGGAAGGTTTGGGATCATTATTTTCTGGGTTAGGAACAAAGTCACCATTCTCCTGGTCAGCACTCGGATCAGCCATGGGGAAGTCATTAAACTCTGAATCAGCTTGACTCCAATCATCGGCCTTACCCCACCCCAAGCCTTTCAAGTCTTTTCCTTCAAGTAACTCTTTCTCCCTGTCTCTCTTCAGGCAGCCTCCTGTCTCTTGGGACCTGGAATATCTTGTTGGGGAAATCACAGGAGAGCCCCTTATATCGCCAGTCTTCTCTCTGTGCTTGGACAAAATGCTAGTTCATCACAGGAATCTTTCAGTTCACACTGCAAATACAGGAGATGTGGGCCTCGGATTTTATAAAGTCACGATTGCATCCAAATTCAGGACACAGAGAACAATTGGGCACTTGCAAGTAATTATGTCAAATAACTGGTCCAGTTGTTGGCAAAGCTGTCCTCTAATCAAAAAAGTTTTCTCTCCCAAGAGAGATATCTTGCCTTTTTTCCCAACTGGCTAGCAGTCTCACTATCTTTCTGGACTTTGTTATGACTGAGTGCTTCTGAACTGCCAGCCAGAGCGGTACCAGTCAAGACAGCTTTGGCCATATCACTGCAATGCCTTTGTTTAAAAAGTTCTTTGGTTCTTTCTAAATGATTTCCAAGTCTGATTAAACACCGTGATCTCAAAAGACTTCAAATGCAGGCAACTCCGGCTCAGGAGCCCGACCCAAGATATAGTGACTTCGAGGATGGGTTTGGATTGTCTGTCCTGACACAAGCAGCCACGCAAGAGTTGTCAACTCATAAATGCATCAGAATCTAAAACAGAAAAATATTGTTAGTTGGGTTGTTAAAGAATGGTGTCAGAAAGCAATGTTCACTATTTAATTGTAATGCACTAATGCATGTATAAGTTAGATTTTCACAAATTCTACGCAAATTTCACGCTAAAATTTACCTAGCAAAAGGTTGCAAAATATTGAAACTGAAATTATTTTCTGTTTATATACACTAAAATCTACCAAAAAAGTGATGGGCCATTAGTTTTAGCTGATCTTCCCTCTTATGACACACCCTAGTGATATAGTCAAAGAGTTGGAAATAGTCAGTAGAGTTGGGAGAACAGTATAGGAAACAAAGCAAAATAGTCACAGTAGGGAGAGATATTTTGAGCCAGATGACATCATAAAGGGAAGATTCAAGACCCCTGAGTCGAGCTCTGTTAGTGAGGTAACCAATTATCTAATATAACAGCCGCCCTCCTGTTTCCAATTTGGCTAGCTCGTGCAATATAAGTTGCCATTTGCAATATCAAATGCAGCTTTTAGGTCAAGAAATATGTTCTATCTGTGCCTTTCATCATCATGCACAGTTAGGAATGTGGTTATGCAATTACACCCACCTTTACCATGGGTGAAACCTTTGATGTTAGGAGACATGTGTTCTCTGATTTTATATAAGAGTCTGCCAAGAAAAATCCTCTCAAAAGTTTTACACAGGCAGCTGGTTAGTGATATGGTACGAAAAGCATCAGGCTGTCCTGGTTTCGGTATTGGTACAACAATACTGCTAGTCCATGATGTGGGTAGTTGGCTTTCGGCATGACTCATATTGTACGATGCCAAAAATGGATTGCCCGACACACGCCTTAGTAGCCTAACGATATTGTAGGGGACTCTGTAGATATATGAGACAAATATGGCTGTAATATGTAACTCTGTACTATTTACCATTATTGATTCAGGTCTCTGTATTATATGTATTGCAATCATACTCCCTTTTGTCACAAGTGATAGTTCAGACTTTGGGCACAGGCTGGCTATGCAGCGCATCGCATCAGATAGAAGATACCAGAGATTCAAGACAGGGCTGTTCCCCTGTCTTAACTCCTTTTCATGTGTTTGTCCCAGAAATAGAACTACGAACTTGACATCAGTGTGTTTCCTTTACCCCTGATTGTAGGAGCACCTGAGTCTCCCACATGGCGCAGTGTTTATCTGGGACATCACATTATTCAGGGTAGATTGGACACAGAATCTCTCTCGGGCTGCCATCTTGTCAACTTCCCGCTGACCAAGTGGATACCAAGTAGCGTGCCTCAACTACGATATTCCTGGATTTACAGTGCGGTGTTGTGGAAGTGCTTTTTAGTGTTGTGTGTGCCCTTTGAGTGTCTTTAAAGTGTTTCCCCGTGTTCCTGCACTTTTACAGGGGTACTTTTTAAGACCTATGGGCTCAAGTTTTGACCATACGCGTTGATGTCTCGACCGGCACTGGGTGTCTGAGCCAGCTGAGGAGTTCGCATTAACGCCAGCCCGCTGGCCAGCCACTTGAAATACACGCTGAACGAGCACTTTACACTCACAGACCTTCGCAGATATCTTTGTTTAAAGACGATTGCTCTTCTGCTCACTTATTAATTACGGTAATTGTGAGAAATAAACCGAGCCATATGGAAGATCAGAATTCCCAATGGGTTTCTTCAGATACCCAACAAGCTAACTTCAGACGGATCTCCGTGCGATAAGTGGACTCCAAGTGGATCGGAATGTGAATCAACGGCCCCACCCACCCTTAGCCCCCCACTACACACGTCACCAATCTGCCACAGGTGTCGACTTCCTTCATTTAATTCAGTTTTGGAAGAAAACCGACGACAAGACGACGACATCAGGAGGCGACAGGGAAGACGATGAACGAAGACGTGAAGAGAATCACAGACATCAACAAGAAAATGCCAGATTCAGTGCCATTATCGAGTTGTTGGCACCTGTTAACCTTCAAGCAGCTACTACACCTGCCTCTTCGTCACAGGTGCCTGCGGTCCTCTTCAACTTCTTTGCCCCACAGAAAGCACTCGCTCAAGTCCACCGCCCTCCAAGCTGATGCCTCGTTCAGGTATTCCGTGAATGGCGTGGAGGTGGGACGATTATTCGATGATGGTCGGTTATCAAAGGTTGCCGCAAGGGAGGAAACGGCTGATCCAGATGAGGATGTGTACCATCCTAGAGACTTGCTGTGAAATATCTGGAGCACACCTGCAAATTCCCCACGACACAGACAAGACTGTGAAAGGACGTCTTTGGATGCTTTACAGACGCATATCAAGGGTCTCGCAGCGAAACTCTCAGGAAGAACTTCTCAGTTATGCTTGGCCTTCGGAGAATTGAGTCGTTGCCGATTTTTACATTACGACTCAGGCGCATCGCTGAGGAGGTTGACGTTTGTCTGGGAACTCGTCGACTTGTGAGGAAACACAGCTGAAGATGATTATCACTCATGGGCGTGCGGGACGAAGAGCTTATTCAGAAGCTTATCTCCCTCGACACTGCCTCTTCTCTACAGGATGTTGTCACCACCTGCCGCTCTTACGAAGCCACCAGAAGTGCGACTTCTGCCATTCGTGCTCCATCAAACCAGCTGTGTGCCATCTCATATAAGAAGAACAAAAGGACGTGACGGACTTCAACTTCACATCCGACTTCAGCTTCACATCCGACTTCAGCTTCACATCCGACTTCAGCTTCGCGTAATCTTCAGCATCACTTCAGACTTCGACGCGGGTCATTCCTGCCAGTATTGTGTGTGCTCGTCGGCATGGCTGAATGCCCTGCCGCCTGACAGAACCTGCAGCCAACTGTGGCCGTCGTGGTCATTGGAGCTAGGAACACTGAAGTGCCCTGCCAGCAACGTTCAATTCCGCTCCTGTAGCCGCATTGGACACTATGACAAATGCTGTCAGTCACATAAAACATAATACTACTTGCAAGTCTCAGGCGGCGAAGAACAAAGCGGCTGTCGTCGCGTGGGATCTCTTCTTCCTGTCAGCAAGGGCACCTCAGCCCATCTGTGATTTCACCTGTTATCTGTGCGACGTTTCATCCCGTATCAGATGCTTCCTGACACAGGCACGGACGTCACAGTCATCGGCACAAGACTTGCTTCGACATTCTGGGGATCCTTGGAGCAGCTTGCAACCACCGTCAACTTCTACAGCGGCTCACCGCGAGCGGTTCTACAATGGCACCTGCTCTGGGTACATTTCAGGCTACCCTCACCCTAGGTAAGCAGTCATGTTCTTGCCAGGATTCAGGTCCACAAAGGTGTTCAGATGCCACTACTGTCTTATGGCCACTGTCAGAGTTGGCCATAATATCTTCGAACTTCCTAAGCCAATTCTGGAAATATAGACATGTCAACAGGTGCAAGGAGCTGCCCTCCCACCCAATACGTCACCTTCTGCAGCCAGGGAGTTCTTCCTACCTTCAGGACGTGCTGGTTCCAAGGAAGGACCTCAAGACAGCTCCACTCAAGCCAATAGCTGGCTCCCCATGAGAATTCACCTGAAGGATGACGCAGTACCTTTCGCCATCCACACACCGGACAGATGCCCTTAAACTTTCCAGAGGCCAAGTTAAGAAGACTCGACTCTATGGTAGCCCAGGGGATCATTAAGCCTGCTGGTGACGACCCCTCAGTTGGTGTCCATGGTAGCAGTCGCCAAGAACATTACTGGAGTTCGTATCGCAAATCGACCTCACCAAGCTGGAATAGCCAAGTTTCCCGCCCGACCCACCCTTCACCGACACCCTTCACCCGCTTCTCTTTGCCAGTGTTATTGGACCCGAAAGGCAGGGGCACTTTACCAGCAGATGCCTTATGTGGGTACTGGCAGATGGAACTTGCGGAAGAAGATCAGCACCTCACGACGTTCATCACGTACGGCCGATTTCCAGCACTGCAGGACCTATGGGTTTCGGCTGCAGCGTGCTCTGCTCCGTGGTGACCGCGACCCTTCAGGGGTGTGGCGGAGCACAACTGTCCAAGGTCATCGGCGACGTGCTCTATATGACGGGATTACTCCACATCTTGAGCGTATTCATCAGATGCTCACCAGGTGCCTGAAATTGCAGGTCACCTCAACAAGGGACAGGATTTGGTCGCCGCACCTGGTATGAACTACTGTGGGTATTTTTACCCTCTCAGGCAAAGGGCATCTCGGCTGAGTCCTGGAAAGGTCAGCGCTGATCCGGGATTTCCCAACTCTGCCAACCTGACCGAGCACCAAGCTGATTTCATGGTACCAGTAAACGGTTGGCCAGTTCCACTGACGCATCGCCGCTGCGCTTTGGCCTCACGCCCCCTGATGAGCCCAAGAGAACATTCACCTGGACAGCTGACCATGATGAGGCATTCCGTCGCGTCAAGACAGCTCTCCTTAGCCCACCTGTTCTCGCTTCCTTCGGCAACCCGGCCCTGCCAGTTGTCACTCAGGCTGATGCCTCACCAAGCCTCACGAGTTGGATGCGGCTCTGCTACAGGACCCACGGCAATGGACGCCTTCGTCTGGTTGGTATGGCTCTCGGTTTCTCACTGTGCCGAGACTCGCTTCACGCCACCACCATCGAACTGAGCTGGTAGCCGCCGTCTGGGCCATGTCCATGCTTCAGGTTGTATCTGATCGGCCTGGCACTTCAACCTGTGGATCATCGGCCGCTCCATCCGATCCTGAACCACTACTCCTTGGATGCGGTCGAATCCGCCTCCAACACTTGTAGGAGAAGATGTAAAGCCCTACCTCTTCACAGCTGTGTGGCGTGCTGGCAAGCTGCTCTGCATCCCTGATGCTTTTGTCACGAAGCATTAAGCCACCCCACACAGAAGGACGCGAGATCGCATGTGCTGATGCTACTGCACGCACTCAGGACTGTAGTGACCGTGAACGCCGTAAATATAAGAAGAGTCTCACCGCAGGACGCCGACAGGACTCTTCAGGAACTTTCCGAGCCGCGGCAAGAGCGGGTACTTCGTACATAAGCTCTGCTGAACTCGCGTGACCTCGGGATTTCCCTCCAGCGGTACGACTTACACAGCCCTTTACTCCCCACTTGCGGAGATGCGGGCAGGGCGCGCACTCTATGCTGATGGCGACCACGTCTTGTATGGAGCAAGTTGTGGTTTACTGCCGCCCTCCGCCGCCGCACCTAGCCCACCTGCACGGCAACCACAGGGGTGTGGAAGCTACGAAGCGCGCCGGGCAAGACAAACAACACGGCCAGGCATCGTCCGACGTAAGCTAGTTCCGTTCAGGTCTGCAGGCCATGCGGGTAACCTAGTCAGCAGCAGGAACCCCTCTCATGAACAACGACAACCCTGAGGGCCCTTTGAGTCCGTCTCTGCGGATTTCTTCGTTGTGGCGGAAAGTCCTTTCTCGTCATCGCCTACGGCTCTCAGGTTGGCCTGTTGTCGTTTCACGCAGAGCAACACTACTGCCTCTCATACAGTACACGTATGTTCTGTCGCGCTACTTCCGGGAAGTTGGTGTCCTCTCCGCCTGAGGACTGACGGCGGCCCAGTTCACCAGCAACGACTTCGGGACTGCATGGAGCGATGGGGAGTTTATCATGTGGTGTCCTGCGTATCCCAGTCAATGGACATGCCGAGGCTGCGTAGATCCGTCAAGCATCTTATCCTCAAGACGGCACCCTCAGGCAGCATTGACTGTGAAATTTGACCAGGGGTTTTATTGTGGGGCGGAATACCCCCAGCTACAGGTCGCTCCCAGCACAGATGTTATGCACGGCCACCCACTACGGTCATGTGTCCTGCCCATCACGGAGTCCTTCTCGAGATTGGCAGGCCAAGATAAGGACTGCGATCGACGTGCAGCCGCCCGTGCTGACCAGGTAAAGGCACGTACGATCAACGCCCGACATTCGGGTTTGGCGATGTCGGGCAGACGGTTCGGGTTCCAGACCGGCGATCTCACAGCTTCAGGACAAGATTAGGGGTTGTCATGGAACTCTTGACAAGACAAAGGGATTACGGGTCCGTCTTTCCTGGTAGGTCGGGTATGGTGGCGGAATCATACGCTTTCTTCGTTCAGCACCGTCCCTAGTGGTGAAACCTCACACATCACAGCCACTTGCCCGGACGAAAAGTAAGTCCTCATTCAGTATTCGGTTTTCCCGACACTCTCAAAGACTCCTGGAAAGAGTCCGGCTCGAAGGGTGCCTCTGACGTGAGGGGGAGGGTGTAGATATGGGAATGAATATGGCTGTAATATGTAACTCTGTACTATTTACCATTATTGATTCAGGTCTCTGCCAGTATATGCCAGTATAATCATACTCACTTTGGTCACAAGTGATAGTTCGAGCTTTGGGCACATCTTGGCTATACTGGCGCATGCACGAATAAGTACCAGAGATTCAAGACAGGACGCTGTTCCCCCTGTCTTAACTCCTTTTGTGTGTTTGTCCCAAGTAGAACTTACGAACTTGACATCAGTGTGTTTCCTTTACCCCTGATTGTAAGGAGCACCTGAGTCTCCCACAGACTCCATCCTCTCCAGGGGCAGTGGATCTACCTCTGGCGAGGGCGGTGTCAACCTCCTACTCAGTATATGGAACATCACACTCATCGTGCTGTTTGCCCAGCTTAAAGTTAATGAGATTACCTCTGTCTACAGACTTCGCATCAAGGAGTTCTCGAGTTGGTAATAAGTCATAGCTAGAGACATGAGCCAACTTTGTTATTAGCTTATTCGAATTTTGCAGAGGGTTTGGATGGGAGACGTGTCTATTGTTTTACCTCTGTTTGTGTTTATATCTTTTCAGTCTTTGCTGAGGGGAGTGTGTTAGTTCAGACTGTTGACATATGTCTCCAATGCATTTTGTCTAAGTTCGTTTACACGTTCCTTGGCGGCAGCAAGGGAGGCTTGATACAATTTTAGCATTTGAGGTGTTCTAATTTGTTTGTAACCCTTACCCACCCTCCTGACTCTAGCCCTGTGGTTTTTCAGTTTAGGGTTATCATACTGTTGACTGCTGTTGACTGTTCCCATGATGTTGACCACGTTTTCTCCTTTTTTGGTGGAGGAATTGTTCGTGAAGTATGTACAAGTCCTATCTATCAGATCATCATGGAGACTTTGGTAGTTGTCAGGCTTGTAATCCTTGCACCAGTCATGGATGAAATCTATGAACTGTTTTTCAAGTTCTTCCTTGAATGTGAGTCTACGTCTGTTAAGTTTACCGCCAGTGGGGGTGTCATAGGCTACATGTATACTAGCTTGGATTGAGTTGTGATCAGACATGAGATCAGTGACAACGTCAGAGCTATGAGTTGTGTATGATAGATTAAAGCCAATACACTTGTCTAGAGCCCCGTCATAGATTTGTGTTGGTTCCTTATTACCTATAACCTGAGCATCTTCATATGCACTGAGAAGTGAGATAAGACTCCTACCATTGGTGTTAGTGGTGGGGTCACCTAATTTCTTGTGCCTAGTATTCGGGTCACCAATTAGGACAGTTGGTTCAATGTGTACAAAGTCTGGGAGATCTGTGTATTGAAGCTGATCTGTGAGAGCATAGGCGTTTAGCACGTTGAGTGTGGAGTTGCCCAGGTGGATAGTGATCTCATGGTACTGAAAGTTGGTGGTCTTTTTGGATACAAGAGGTACTGTGACTTCTTATCATACATCAAACATGTGTGAGTAGAACTAGGATCATAATACACATAATTGGGCAGACTGGGTGGGGGCTTCCCATCAGGTGTGAGACACTCCTGCAGACACACGATATCGATGTCCTCAGTCACAACTCTGTCTTGTAGGTCATGGTGTCGTTTTCTGAGGGATGAGATGTTCCAACTCATCACCTTCACCTCACTTTAAGTATGGTGGTGGTAGTGTGTATTAATGGTAAGTATGGTGGTTGTAGTGTGTATTAATGGTAAGTATGGTGGTGGTAGTGTGCATTAATAGAGTATGGTTGGTGGTATGTGTATTAATGGTAAGTATGGTGGTGGTAGTGTGCATTAATGGTAAGTATTGGTGTGGTAGTGTGCATTAATATGGTGGTGGTAGTGTGTATTAATGGTAAGTATTGTGGTGGTAGTGTGTTGGTAATGGTAAGTATGGTGGTGGTAGTGTGTATTAATGGTAAGTATGGTGGTGGTAGTGTGTATTAATGGTAAGTATGGTGGTGGTAGTGTGCATTAATGGTAAGTATGGTGGTGGTAGTGTGTATTAATGGTAAGTATGGTGGTGGTAGTGTGTATTAATGGTAAGTATGGTGGTGGTAGTGTGCATTAATGGTATGTATGGTGGTGGTAGTGTGCATTAATGGTAAGTATGGTGGTGGTAGTGTGTATTAATGGTATGTATGGTGGTGGTAGTGTGCATTAATGGTAAGTATGGTGGTAGTAGTGTGCATTAATGGTAAGTATTGTGGTGGTAGTGTGCATTAATGGTAAGTTTGGTGGTGGTAGTGTGCATTAATGGTAAGTATGGTGGTAGTAGTGTGCATTAATGGTAAGTATTGTGGTGGTAGTGTGCATTAATGGTAAGTATTATGGTGGTAGTGTGTATTAATGGTAGGTATGGTGGTGGTAGTGTGTATTAATGGTATGTATGGTGGTGGTAGTGTGCATCAATGGTAAGTATGGTGGTAGTAGTGTGTATTAATGGTCGTATGGTAGTGGTAGTGTTAAGTAATATTAAAAATATTATGGTGGTGGTATTGTCTTAATGGTAAGTGTGGTGGTGGTATTGTCTTAATGGTAAGTGTGATGGGTGGTATTGTCTTAATGGTAAGTGTAATTGGTGGTATTGTCTTAATGGTAAGTATGGTGGTGGTATTGTCTTAATGGTAAGTATGGTGGTGGTATTGTCTTAATGGTAAGTTAATGGTGGTGGTATTGTCTTAATGGTGAGTAGGTGGTGGTGGTGTGCATTAATGGTAAGTATGGTGGTAGTAGTGTGCATTAATGGTGAAGTATTGGTATTGGTGATTAGCATTAATGGTAAGTATTGTGGTGGTTGTGTGTATTAATGGTATGTATGGTGGTTATTGGTGTGCATTAATGGTAAAGTATTGTGGTTGTGGTATTGTCTTAATGGTAAGTATTGTGGTGGTATTGTCTTAATGGTAGGTTTGTTGGTGGTATTGTCTTAATGGTAAGTGTTTGGTGGTATTGTCTTAATGGTAAGTGTGGTGGTGGTATTGTCTTAATAGTATGGTAGTGGTATTGTCTTAATGGTAAGTATGGTGGTGGTATTGTCTTAATGGTAAGTATAGTTGGTGGTATTGTCTTAATGGTAAGTATGGTGGTGGTATTGTCTTCATGGTAAGTATGGTGGTGGTAGTGTGCATTAATGGTAAATATTTGTAGTATTGATTAATGTAAGTATTGTTGTTGGTAGTGTGCATTAATGGTAAGTATTATTGTGGTTGTGTTGCATTAATGGTAAGTATTGTGGTGGTGGTATTGTCTTAATGGTAAGTGTGGTGGTGGTATTGTCTTAATGTTGAAATTTGGTGGTGGTATTGTCTTAATAAGTATAGTTGTGGTATTGTCTTAATGGTAAGTATGGTGGTGGTATTGTCTTAATGGTAAGTATGGTGGTGGTATTGTCTTAATGGTAAGTATGGTGGTGGTAGTGTCTTAATGGTAAGTATGGTGGTGGTATTGTCTTAATGGTAATTAGTTGGTGTGGTATTGTCTTAATGGTAAGTTGGTGGTGGTATTGTCTTAATGGTAGGTATGGTGGTGGTGTATTGTCTTAATGGTAAGTATGTGGTGGTATTGTCTTAATGGTAAGTATGGTGGTGGTAGTGTGCATTAATGGTAAGTATGGTGGTAGTAGTGTGCATTAATGGTAAGTATTGTGGTCGTTTTTCATTAATGGTAAGTATTATGGTTGAGTGTGGTATTAATTTATGGTATGTATGGTGGTGGTAGTGTGCATTAATGGTAAGTATTGTGGTGGTGGTATTGTCTTAATGGTAAGTTGTTGGTGGTGTTGTCTTAATGTTGAGTTTGGTATTGTCTTAATGGTAGAAGTATGGTGGTGGTATTGTCTTAATGGTAAGTGTGGTTGGTGTTGTCTTAATGGTAAGGTGTGGTGGTGGTATTGTCTTAATGGTAGAGTATGGTGGTGGTATTGTCTTAATGGTAAGTATGGTGGTGGTATTGTCTTAATGAGTAAGTATGGTGGTGGTATTGTCTTAATGGTAAGTATGGTGGTGGTATTGTCTTAATGGTAAGTATGGTGGTGGTATTGTCTTAATGGTAAGTATGGTGGTGGTAGTGTGCATTAATGGTAAGTATGGTGGTAGTAGTGTGCATTAATGGTAAGTATTGTGGTGGTAGTGTGCATTAATGGTAAGTATTGTGGTGGTTGTGTGTATTAATGGTATGTATGGTGGTGGTAGTGTGCATTAATGGTAAGTATTGTGGTGGTGGTATTGTCTTAATGGTAAGTGTGGTGGTGGTATTGTCTTAATGGTAAGTGTGGTGGTGGTATTGTCTTAATGGTAAGTGTGGTGGTGGTATTGTCTTAATGGTAAGTGTGGTGGTGGTATTGTCTTAATGGTAAGTATGGTAGTGGTATTGTCTTAATGGTAAGTATGGTGGTGGTATTGTCTTAATGGTAAGTATGGTGGTGGTATTGTCTTAATGGTAAGTATGGTGGTGGTATTGTCTTAATGGTAAGTATGGTGGTGGTATTGTCTTAATGGTAAGTATGGTGGTGGTATTGTCTTAATGGTAAGTATGGTGGTGGTATTGTCTTAATGGTAAGTGTGGTGGTGGTATTGTCTTAATGGTAAGTGTGGCGGTGGTATTGTCTTAATGATAAGTATGGCGGTGGTATTGTCTTAATGGTAAGTGTGGTGGTGGTATTGTCTTAATGGTAAGTATGGTGGTGGTATTGTCTTAATGGTAAGTGTGGTGGTGGTATTGTCTTAATGGTAAGTATGGTGGTGGTATTGTCTTAATGGTAAGTATGGTGGTGGTATTGTCTTAATGGTAAGTATGGTGGTGGTATTGTCTTAATGATAAGTATGGCGGTGGTATTGTCTTAATGGTAAGTGTGGTGGTGGTATTGTCTTAATGGTAAGTATGGCGGTGGTATTGTCTTAATGGTAAGTATGGTGGTGGTATTGTCTTAATGGTAAATGTGGTGGTGGTATTGCCTTAATGGTAAGTATGGCGGTGGTATTGTCTTAATGGTAAGTGTGGTGGTGGTATTGTCTTAATGGTAAGTGTGGTGGTGGTATGGCGATGAAAGTTTTTATCATGTCAATAGTACCAACATCATCTCTTTTTATTTACACTCTTGAGTCACCTTTTTTTTATGGGGGTTAGCCCACCCTGGCACAGGTCACTGACCCACAGCAGGGCCTGGGGGGCGAAAATATAATAATAACCTGTTTTAAGTCGAAAGTTGCGAATTCGTATTCAGGGAGTTGTTGGAGCTTCCATTAACTTGATGACATAAACCACTGACTCTTCAGGCTTCTACGCCCTTTACTCTTCAGGCTTCTACGCCCTTAACTCATCATCATCATCATCATCATCATCATCATCATCATCATCATCAATAATTAATAAAAAAAAAAAATAATAATTAAGAACCATATATAAAAAAAATCAACCGTGAGAAACGATGTATTTACAGGTATGTTGTGTTGTCAAATGAGGCAGAAATTCACATCAGCAACCTGGGATTTGCTCATATCTTTTGTGATGCCATATGGCAACAGGGTCTACCATTAGACAATACATTATGCTTCCAATATCTTCCCAGGCGGTAGTACCACCCTGTTTGATAGCTGCCTACTACCTACTACTGTAGGAAGACTAACAAGGCCAGTCCGCGAGAATATTACTTAGGTCATTAGCAATAACAATAAGTAAAATAATAATAGCACTACGGAAATAAAAGTGTCCTTAATGACAGTAATTCCATCTCCTATTAAATACAATAAAGACAAATAGGTAAACATTGCTTTGGAAATAGAGTAGTGGATGATGAATGGAACAAGTTACCAAACATCAACTTTAACTCGAACGCGCTGGATAGCTTCAAATATATATAGGTTGGACGAATGTATGAGCGATTGAAGTTGGGTGTAAATGGGACTACCCAGTATGGGCCAACAGGCCCGCTGCAGTTTCCTCCATTTTTATGTTCTTACGTTCTTGTGTCTTGCCAAACGCTGCACTCGCGTCTCCATTGTCAAGACATTTC
>NW_024722227.1:16303627-16321127 GCF_018991925.1 Homarus americanus
TATATAAGACAAGAAGGGAGAGAAATTTGTGAGATCTCTGGCCAAAATACGACACATTATCACAACATCTAAGGAACTGACTTGACAACGGGCTGACCATCACCAGTCCACAACCTTGAATGAATCAGACGAGATATGTAAAAACCAGGAAAAGATCAAAAATTTTATGGATTGATCATATCCGGAGTGACAGAGGAAGGAAGACTCAAGACTGTGGTTAAAGGTGCTGGGGTACCCATACTGAGAATGATGTACATTTCTACCATCAGATCACTTATAGACTATGCAGCACCTGTCCTCTCTTGTACTGGTGAAGGAAGGCTACGGAAGCTTGAGATCATGCAAAATGAAGCAATGAGAATAATTTTAGGGTGTCAAAAGAATGCAATGATTGAGATAATGAAAATGGAACTAAGGTTACAGAGCATTTCACAGAGGGTCAATGAAATTAATACAGTTGCAGCAGTTCGATTAATGAGAGGGAACAGTGGGGGTAAATTTGTACAAGATATAAATGATGGTTTACAAAATAAGAGGACCTTCTGCAGGCAAGGCAAGAGAGGATACATGAATGGATTAGTAAATATTATTAAAAAATGTAATCTGGCAGACTGGTGTACAGCTGTTCAGAAAAGTTGTATGAATCCACCCTGGGAAGAACGAGAAGTAGAGTTAGACGTAGTGCCTCTCACCATGAAGAAATCATTACATGAACCAGGACAGTTAAGGGCTTTATATGGGAATAAGATTAGTAATTTGCCTAAAATAAACACATTGCATGTATATTGTGACGGTTCAGTTGTGTCAAGTGGCAGGGCAGGAAGCGGGATCCTTTTAAGACAGTACACAGAACAAGGAAATGATGACATCAAAATTGGACTTCGGTTGAGCAGTTTTATTTCATCAACACAAGCTGAGTTATATGCAATGTTAGTAGGATTGGAAAATGTTGTAAAGAGGTATAAAGATGCATATTTCTTTGTTGATAGTAGGGCAGCTTTGGATTCTTTGAACAGTGGGAGTCCAGTCTTTGGACACATTATTGGTTCATGTAGAAAATTAGTAAATACAATAAGGAAAAATGGCCATAATGTTCAATTTGTATGGGTCCCTTCACATGTGGGGATTGGTCTTAATGAAGCAGTAGATATAATAGCAAAAAGTGCCACGGAAAAGGCCGAGATCGACATAGTATGTACTAAAACCTTGAAGCAATTAAGGAGCAAATTACGGAAAATACAATCAATAGAAGATAATTTCAAAAGGAATGAAATATACGAGAAAAGTGAAACAATGAAACATTACCATCATGTTCTCATGAACACAAAATTTACATATGGGAAAGATAGGAGTAGGTGGAAAGATTCAGTGTATATGAGGTTAAAATTAGGATATAAATATTATTGGGAACTTGGAGCTGAGAGAAGTGAACAGGATAAAGAATGTAGAGTTTGTAGAACATCCAGATCCAATACCCTGCCACATTATATACTGGAATGCCCATTGCTTAATGTATATAGAAATGCCCATATAAATAATGTCCCCATGCAAATAGAGTGGATGTTTGGAAATGGGAAAACAGATGAAATATTAAAGAAATATAGAAATTTGGCATCTAGAATATAACTATGTATTATAACTAATTATATGAAATATTAGGGATTTATGTGAGTCCTGAGAGGGACATTCCTGGACTGGGGTGAGGATGACATATGTCACTTCATCCCTTTGAGATATATTAATGTTTTTTGTATCTCAATAAACGTATCAATCAATCAAGACTGTGGTGACATATTGGGGAAGCTTGAAACAACAATGATTAATAAAGGAAGAAAATAGCATAAATAAGTAAATGAACAAATGTAAACTTGTTTTTTTTGTTTGTCTATGCTCAAATAATTAATTAATACTTTCTATAATACGACAATTATTTATTTATGAATGAGTATTGTTTTAGACTCAAATTGAAGCGCTGAAATTAGACATTCATTTCAGTTGACTATTGTAGTTATTTGGGGGGAAATATTCATATTTACTGGCTCTCGTACCACTATTTTTATTATCTGTAAATGAAACAATTATTCGTTAACAACCTTTAAAAGTTTATCTAATAAATGCAAAACTAAATATTACTGGGGAGAAGTGTGTGTGTATGATAGAGAGAGAGAGAGAGAGAGAGAGAGAGAGAGAGAGAGAGAGAGAGAGAGAGAGAGAGAGAGAGAATGTGCTCACCTATCCAACCATTTTCATGTCTCCACAGTACACAATTCCACAACTTTATAATTCTCATAAAATATTTAAATAGTTCAGATTATTCCCTTCATTTCCTTAACTCTCATATTACAAAAAGAACTAATTTTTATACAGGTAATTGATAATGATAATAATGTTGGTCGCCGCCAAACAGGAAATAACGAGAGAATTGAAGGTGCCACAACAATTTTCTCGGCATCAAGCCTCTCTCTCTCTCACGTGTATTACTGCCACAGAATCCTTTCGTAAGTATATTCTGTCTAAATTTATCTGTCATGATGGTTGGCTATTTGCTCGTTTGTCTTTCTTTGTATCTCTATTGTTTAGTTTTGTCTCGTTATTGTTTGACTCCGTGTCTCTTCATTGTTTGTCTGTATGTGTCTAGTCATTGATTGTCTCTGTCGCTATTGTTTGTTTCTCTGTGTCTCTTTACTGTTAGTCTTTGTTTGTGTTTATTCATTGTTTGTCTGTGTTAATCATAATTGCCTTATATTTATGGGTAAACTTGTCAACACTTGGTCTTCAGGCTCAGGGCAGTGGTGCTGTTATGTATAAGATTTTAAACGAAAAAAAAATCCAGAGATCAGCGTCAGGGTGTAGCAAAAGTCAAAAATAAATAATGCATTATATTTCGATAATGGAGAGACATTCCTCCACACTAGAATTTTTTCTTTGATAAAAAAGGTGAAGGTCACGCACTTACGAAATTACATTATGGAACTCAACTTGGGAATTGAAAGGCCAGAAATAAGACTTGTATTTTTTGTCACAGTGTTCAGTGTCTCGTGGTTTCAGTAAAGGCGGTATCTCAATCACTTGTTTAACCTTCCAGCTATTAACTATCCTAAACCAACGTAGCACTGTAGCTATTAACTAAACTAACCTAACCTAACCTAATGCTTCTAGCTATTAACTAAACTAAACAAACCTAACTCTTCTTGCTCTTAACTAAACTAACTTAACCTAATGCTACCAGCCATCAACACAACTAATTTAACCTAATGCTACCAGCCATCAACACAACTAACTTAACCTAACCTAACTGTCTAGCTGTTGATTAAACAAACTTTACCTTAATCCGGTGTACTGCGCACATCATTGTCATCCCTAAAAATCCCATTTAATTCATATTACGCTACATAACATTCAAATGCACCGCGCTTGTAGAACCTCAGAAAACGGGAAACATTGATAAAGGACAACTCACCTACTCAAGGTTCCTAGACCATGTGTTGTATTGTACCCAGGTATAGTTATATCATATTAAGTGTATGTATTCATAGCATTAAGGAGAACTCGGGGTATGCATAAGATGAATGTTAAAGTCCAGTTGAGCCGGACTAGTGTACTGTAAGACTAAGTGTGGATCAGGGTTTGAAGGTCTTACTATTTACGTCTGTGAGCGTGTAGCGAACATAACTCCAACAGATATCATATGAAAATACATGAGAACAATGATCTGGAAAAAGGATAAATGTATCAGAACTATGTGAGGTGTTGACAGTGATCCAGAAACTATACTTGAAAGGAAATATCGTGTATGCGTCGGTATGAATTTAATACACCTCGTAGCCTCACGTGACATATACCCACGACAGGTACAGTGATCAGAGAATCTTATGTCTGTGTTCAAATAGTGCAATGTGTGAGAGGAGGATCCCTCATTACAGTTTTAAGTAAGTTGATACACCCCCGCCATGAACATTGAGCCTTTGTTTCAAGGCGCGTCATGTACCCGCCTCAGATGCCACGTTGATATTATAATCCCAGGCATTTACCCAAGCACTAGCAAACCAAGACCTTACCTTAGTGTGTAATTTAGGATTAAAATATGTGTTTATAAGACATGAGTGACAATATACCGAAAAGTGTTGAGGTGAGAACCATAAGAAACAAAAGTGTAAATTGAGGATTGGAAACTGTAGGCCTATGTGATGAGGAGCGGCGGGGCACTGCCCTCAGTCTTCCTCGTTCTACCGTCACCTCAGGTCAGTGTCCTAGCGGGCTATATCCCGCCCTATAATTAAGGTTGATAAATAGAAGTTACTACAGTTTAAAGCTTTGCCAGCTATATAAGTGTGATAGGAAGGTGTTAAGGGGTGGGATAACCGCCCGTCAGGCATTATTTCTCAGTCTTCCTCGTTCTACCGTCACCTCAGGTGCCATGTGGTCGGAGTACCTTGCTGCCCGGCCGCCATTGTCCCTTTGAGCGTCACAACAGGTGGGGACGACTCCCCGCTATGCCAGTCCACTGTGAACCTGTGGATTTCCAGCGCACCACTCCAAATGAATAGTCACAACTAAGGAGACCGTGAGAAACTGCGGTCGTCACTTGGAGCAACCTATAATACCAGGCGTAGAAATAGTGCTGGTATGTCTCTAGGTGAAGCCCTCGTCTTTACCCACCGAGGGCGGTGTGCGAACGAGGTGCCTGTTGTGTATACCTAAAGGTCACAAGGAGTCACATACTTGCAGGTATGGAGTGTAACAGGTGTGTTGAGATGGTGCTACTATGTATGATAACCGACGGTGCTATATTCCACACAGGTGGAGCAGTCTGATGTGTTAAGGGATATTGTAAGAAGGAACGACCGAGGTACGGTGGTCACAGATTGTTATGCAATAAGTAGGTGGATGACACGCCATCAATGTAAGAGTCTGGGGCCCATCTGGGTAACCACATTTCCGTTGTTCTTCTGAGGAAGGCCAATTCATGTATATGTTTTTTACCAGTATGTTTTATAAGGAATAAATCAATTAAGACATGTTATGGTTTCACCCTTCTTTACCCTTATCGATCTGGTCAATGGAAAACCTAACCCAATGCCTAGTCCACTCTGCCCGCTACCTAACGAGCTACATGCTGTCCAGGGGGGGTCTGGTGGTAGCGACCCTTAGAAATTAAGATTAGAGTTAAGTTATCCCCTTAGATTTAGTGACCCCAGAATCTGGCAGTATACCGGCTGTTAACTCACATTCTCAAATAATATATCCTAGGCTAGTCCCTGCAAGGTTCTAGTGCCTGGTTAAAGTAAGGGAGAAATGAAAGTTAAACAGAACGACGCTCAGTTAAAATGTTAAGGTTAGATTCTGGACCTCGGTTGGACATCAAACATTGGCGAATTACCAGATTCTTCTGTATTTTTTTAAATAGTTGTTGAAGGTTGATCACAGGTCAAGGTTACAGGTCAACAGTTATTAAGCCATTTTTATAGTCAATTCTGTTTTAACATGCTGTATTTTAGTGAGATGAGCTTTGCTAGTGCACTTGCTATTAGAGTTCATAAGATATCACCCTTTGGAGGTGACAGGCCAAATTTTAACACATCTAGATTAGTCTAGGCTGCACAAGCAGTAGAAGAAAACGTGACAAAAAATAGGAAAACTGTGCAAGAGAGCTGCGCTGTGTCACTGCTTGCCTGAGAGTTAACTCATGTGTCCATTCCTTTCAGGACTCCTTTTGTAGGCAGACATTCCAGACTTTTTTCCTGCTTCAGCTTCTTCTTCGCATTATGGTTTGTGTCTGTTGTCCTTCCACACCATCTGTGCATTTTTTCGTCAGCAGTATGCCAGAATGTTTTCTTTTCTTAGTTATTTAGGAGGGGGGGGGGGGAGTGTTGCTTTTCTAGGTTTGGGTTCTTTGGCTTGTTAGGTGCCCTCCTGGCTTCAGCCATCTTTCAGGCATTTGCGTTTCCCTTTACATGTTTTGGCCTCCGTTTTCCCCCCTTTTTCTTCTTGTGTGGTGCTTCATGCCAAGGGCTTCCCTTAGTTGGATGTTTTTCCCCACATGGGTGACCCTTCTCTTGTGAGTGTTGTTGTCTCCTTTGCCTGTTCCTTGTAGCCAGGTGCTGTGGTTTCCGAGCAGGTGCTCATTCCTCCTCTTTGAGTTGCTCTGATAGGCTTCGGTTTTCGCACCCTACTTTTTCTTTCTCCCTCTGTTTGTGTTTTCTCTTATCAGGCCCACGAGCGGAGTCGTTACTTGGTTTCGTTGTTTGGCTCGATTTTTTGTTTTGGCTTTGGGAGGTGTCTGTAGACCCTCCTTCCCCCGACCCCCTTATGTGTGTTCTAGGACGAATGGCGGCTCCTCTTTTCGGTCTGGTTAGGGTGGGGCAGATGTATGGGAGGGGGGAGGTTCCCTCCCCCTCTCCCATCCTCGCTCCTCCCTCCTCCCCGTCTTCCAATTTGTTGTGTGTTTTTTCACGCCGGTTAGCCGGCCTCTCTTCTTCGCAGATTTGTGTCTCCTTCATCCTCTCCCCAACCCCAGAAGGTGCCTTGTTTGGCCCAGAGGTGTTCGGACAGGTTCCGACAGGTTGAGCCATGCTTGGACGTTGACAGGTTCGACCCGAGTCGCTGTATGGTGTGCTCTGAGTGGGTGGCGGTTCTCCTTCTCAACGCTGAAGGAGATGTGGCTTCCTCCCACATCTTCTGGCAGTCAGCTTCGGCATTGCTGGTCAACCACCTCTAGCTCCACCAGACACTGGAGCATGCCCCCTCTCCTGGAGGGACCAGGATTTCTGTTCCCGGTTGCGGATGTGCCGCCACTGGGGCCCCTCGGAGAGAGTCCACTCTACCGAGGACCTCAGGCCGAGGTCTTCCCCTTCTACTTCCCAGTCGGCCTCAGCGGAGCCCATCACTCCCCACCCTGTGATTTCAGGCTCTCCACAGTGCTCCCCCTTGCCCTTCCGGGAGTCGAGTGCTCATTTCTCCCCCAGTCGCTACCGTCACTGCTCCTGGAGTCCCGCTAAGTCCTTCTACCACAGGCACCACCGTCCCAGGCCACCTAAGGACAGCGGCCAGAGAGGGAAACGTTCTCGGAGTCCGATTCCGAGCCAAGGTGGGTCGGGTCCTCACAGGGGCTGCTTGACTACTCCGACTCGGAGCAGGAGTAGGTCTTAGCAACCTCTCCATTCCTTACATGGCCCAAGCCTTCGTCAGGAGAAGGTACCTCCCCAGCACCTACGGGTGCTCCCCTCTCTTGTAGACACCTGAGAACATCATCAGCCAGGGGGTGTACAAGTGGGCTCGGATCCCACAAGACTGGTGTGTGCACTGGCACCACGAGGAAACTGGCCAGTTTTTTCGAGAGTAAAGCAGGGGGAGGACATAGTTTTCTCTCCCTGGTCCAACCTAGAGGTCCGACAACGGGTGGACAACTAGGTTAGGAGTACTTTGAGTTCCGGCAGCTTTGCCTATCGAGAATAGAGATGGTCCCAGCCCGGTTAGGAACGTCCCCGGTCGCGACCCTGGACGCATTCAACTCTCTGGCCTCCTGTTCCGTGCTGTCCATTGCAGGTCCTTACAGAATGGTAATGATACAGGACGGTAGGAGGTGTGCCCGGGCTGCCATCCAGGCCCTCTTTCCATGGTAGAAGATCGGCCTGGACCTCCAGTCGATCTGGGTGGTGGCGGCTGGAAGGAACAGCTGCCCCATCACCTCCCTATCTCTGGCCCCTATAGTCTTATCCCCCCAGGATGACCAGGTGCCAGACGAGTTGGAGTTCCTGTGGGCTCCAAAATTAACCCAGTCCTCTCTCCCATGGCAGACCACCCTGACTAAGAAAGCCATGGCGAAACAGAAGGCGGCCCTCGCCTTCTCCACTACGGCAGGACTGGCCCAAATCGGCATCGGTTTGGTTTGAAGGCACTGGCCGACAACCCTAATTCCCTCCACCCAGACTCAGCATCCAGCATCTACGGAGCCCTATCCACCCTCGCTTCCGTACTCGCCTCCGCCTTGGCCATCAACTTTAGCCCTCAGCTGGATAAGGCGGTAGGGGCCTGGCTGGACCTCCGGCGGGAGGCATTCAGACACCGGGATGCGGAAGTGTGGCAATGCCTGTTACGGCTGGCACCCTTTACCCCGTCTCTGATCCCAGAGGAGGTCCTGCGGGAATACTTGGCCGCACAGCCAACTTTCATCATGGTTGATGCTGCAAAAAGGGGTTAGTGGAGAAGACAGAAGGACGTGTATTTCTGTCCCGGTTATTCACTGTCCCCAAGAAGGACTCGGAGAGGGAGAGATTGGTGGTGGATCTCAGCCACCTGAACCGTTTTATCAAGCCTCAACAATTTCGATTGGTGTTGGTAGCTCAGGTCAGCCTACATCTCAAATAGGGGGCCTGGCTATCTCCCATCGATCTGGAAGACGCCTACTGGCACGTCCCAATCCACAGAGGTTCAGGAGGTTTCTGGCCTTCTAGATGGAAAGGGACGTGTTTCAATTTATCCAGCTCCCCTTCGGTTTTTTATCTAGCCCGGAAAATCTTCACCAAATCGTGAGGGTCTTGGCCAGAGAGCTCGCCCACTGCAAGATTGACGTCCTCATGTACCTGGACGACTGGCTGATCTCGGCCTCGTCCAAGGAAGAAGGCTAATCAAGTACCAGAATAACACTGGCCACGGCGGAGGGCCTGGGCTTTATAATTAACCACCCGAAGTCCTTCCTTTCACCATCACAACAACTGGTGAGGCTGGGGATGGAGTGGGACACCTTCACGGTTTGCCTCTTCCTCTCCCCAGACAACGCACGACGAATACTCCGGCGCTTCTTTGTCGGTTCAAGGTCGGCCAGGTTCACTCGGCCCGAGTGGGAGACCCTCCGAGGCTCCCTTAACTACGTGGCAGAAGTGGTACCCCTGGGTCGTCTGCTTCTCAACCCCCTGACCAGAGAGGTCAACGTTGCCATCCCGGTCGAACCCAGGGATCTCTGATGTCCCATGCCCCCTCACTTGTCCGCCCTTCTACGCCCCTGGTTGTCTCGCGACGCCTTGCGCCGGTGGATGTTCCGGGTACCACCAGCGTCCACCCTCTTAGTAGCGTCATATGCCTCCGACGTAGGGTGGGGGTACCAGTCTTCCAAGGGTCACCAGCAGTTCGGAGGCTAGACAGACGAGTGGGGGCGACTCACATCAACGTACGAGAGCTGTACGTGGTGTGGAGATTCTTGGAGGACAACCAGATTACCAGGACGAGACCATCTGCTTCGATATGGACAGCGCAGCAGCCGTTTTCTGCCTCAATAGGCAGGGCACGTCACGCTCAGCACATTTGCTGTCACTCTCGTTGTAGATCTTCAAGGAGACACACCACCGGAGTATCCACCTGTACGCTCGCCATGTTCCTATTATCTCTAGCGCACGAGCGAGCCAGGTCTATCCCGTCCCTCTCCGTCCACCTGGCTGCCCTCACCGACCCCCTGGATTACTGGTGTAGGGTAAAGGTTAACAACAGGTCGGTTACCCTGCTGAAGCGGGGCCTGTTTCACCAGCGACCACCTACTAGACCACCCCATACCTTCTGGTCCATGGAGAAAGTCCTCACTCTTCTGGGCTCGGTAAGTACTCCTTCAGTCCTGTGAACTATCCTGACAACCTAGCCTGAGGACCACTGGCCTTATGTTGTCTGTTTTTATTATGTTCTTGTTACTATGAAAGTCTTTCCATGACATGGAATGATCTGACATCTGTCTCACCCCAGGATCCATTCACTATTTGACCGTCAAAGGACTGCCTACTACAGAAGGCCCTCTTCCTCGTAGTGCTGGCCACGGGCTTCAGGTCCTCCCAGCTCAAGGCACTCACGAGGTTCGACCAGTGGACCTCCTTCGCCCAAGGAGATTCTGCAGTGTCCCTGGTACCTTCTTCCACCTCCCTGGCAAAACTGAGCAGAAGAACCACAGGCTCCAGCCAGTAGCGGTTCCGGCATGGAAGGTGGAGGGTGAGCACCACCGACTCTGCCCGGTCGGGACCCTCCGCCAATACCTCTCCGCTACGGCCTATCACACCACCAGCCAGCATCATCTCTTCGTTCATCCTCGGTCGGGCTGCCCGCTGTCAGTCAGAGGATTGGCAGACAGTTTGTGGCAAGTTATAGAGGAGGCTGACCCTGGGAAGGACCCACGTCCCCACAACGTACGGGGTGTAGCGGCTTTACTGGCCTTCCTGAGGACCCACTCCTTCTCACAGATCCGGGAAGAAGGGCGGTGGAAATCGGCCTCCTGCTTCACAGCAAGGATACCTGTCTCACCAGGTGTCAGGCACACCCTGCGTGGCAGTGGGTCTCACCCCTCAATCTACAGACAGCAAGCTAGACAAAAAATGAATGTCGCTTAATCTAAGAAAAAATAAAATTCAAATGGTCCTGCGTGTGCTCAGTGCTTCCCTTACATCCTAGCACCCTCCTTCTTGTGGAATAAAGCAAGTGCACTAGCAAAGCTCATCTCACTAAAATAGGGGCTTTGAAGCTTGCTGAAAAGCCTATTTTTGGTGAATGAGAGAAGCTAGTGCACGCATTTAATCCCGCCCTTCCTTCGGCTCCATCCCCCTGCTATTCCTGATGTGGGGTTTTGGAAAGGAATGGACACGTGAGTTAACTCTCAGGCAAGCAGTGACGCGGTGCACCTCTCTTGTGCAGTTTTCCTATTCTTTGTCACATTTTCTTCTACTGCTAGTGCAGCCTAGATTAATCTAGATGTGTTAAAATTTGGCCTGTCACCTCCTAAGGGTGATATCTTATGAGGTCTAATAGCAAGTACACTAGCTTCGATCACTCACCAAAAATAAGCTTTTCAGCTAGCTTCAAAGCTCCTATTATATATATCCTGTTCAGTCGTTTGCTTTAATCCCAGAGAGTATTGTACAAGCTCTGTATTAATTGCCAGCGATCAGTCAAAAGGTCATGTAGAGGTCATATGCGTCACCCTCGATGTTAAAGTATAGTGTTGTGAAGTAACATTCGACCTCCTCTACACAAATTTATTTTCTCTTAATTTCCAGATATTTTGAGAGGTTTTTCTGTATGTTTTTAATCACACACAGTCCTACATCTCAGGCTCATTCATCTGGTTTTACTTTACATCATTTAATTGAAGACCATCAGAGCTTGTGAGAGGTTGAGACAAATTAAACGTATAGGTTACAAAGGCAAAGGTCACACTATTGCTTATTAGTGATTATTTTTACATATTCAGAAGCGACCCTTGTCCTTCAATTTAATTCTTATTTTCTGCGAAGGGTAACGATTATCGCTTATTACTGTCAAGGCAACCTTTGGTCTATATACTTGGTGTATATGCACTTATATGTTTTGTTATTCAAGCCACTCAATACTCCGAGCCTTAGATATTTTTAGTGTCATCGTTGGAGGGCAGCCAATGTTAGTCTACGTTGTTATAAGATAAATTTAACAGTATCAGAGAGCCTTCAGCCGAAGTTATTGTCATGAAACTTTTAGATCAAATCCTCAGTTTTATCAGTAAATTTCTTTCAGACAACTTCCAGCAATCCCCAACAAGTGTTGATATTCCTAGAAGTTTATTCAAAGTAGTGCGCTAAAGTCTCCATTTTCAAAAAGGTGTTTTAAGCTTTAAAAAGTAGGACTTTTATGGGACATAAATTTTATGAAATATGATCTGAACCGTGGACGGACAGATGGCCGAAGGACATTTGGCCGACGGACGTTTCACCGACGGACATTTGACCGAACGGACATCGAGCCGACGGACATTTGGCCGAAAGGACAATAGACCGAACGGACAAATGGCCGAACGGGCAATAGACCGAACGGACAAATGGCCGAACGGACAATAGACCGAACGGACAAATGGCCGAACGGGCAATAGACCGAACGGACAAATGGCCGAACGGACATTTGGCCGAATGGGCATATGGCTTTTTTAATTTTATTTTTATTTTTATTTCTTCTTTGCAATGTATTTTTTTTTTGCACATTTAATTAAAGGATAAAAGATATTAATTGTAATGTAATTGCTCTATAAAAATTGCTTCAGTCCTGTGCTTAATATCTGGTAGACGTCGGAAATAATCAGCATCATTCGGAAACAATCAGCATTATTTTCCCCAATTTCAATTTAACTAGTGAATTACAAGGACTGAGAGAGGTTTATGTACACAGGGTGACCTTACAAAACATTGAGGTCAGGTCAAAAACATGACATCCGCTAATCCACACACCAACACCGCCACAAACACAAAAGAAAGGGCGACGTAACTAGTCATGTTAAGTCAGGTGAAGTTTTTAGCCACGCCCCAAACCCACCCAAAATTGTATATCATGCAAATGTATCACATTGAAATTATGTTTTATAAAGCAAATATATTGCAAAGAAACAATTACATTACAATAAATATCTTTTATCCTTTAGTAAATGTGCAAAAAATACATTGCAAAGAAGAAAGAAAAATAAAATATAAAATAAAAAGGCCAAGGGTCCATTCGGCCAAATGTCCGTTCGGCCATTTGTCCGTTCGGTCTTTTGTCCGTTCGGCCATTTGTTCGTTCGGTCTATTGTCCGTTCGGCCATTTGTCCGTCCGGTCTATTGTCCGTTCGGCCAAATGTCCGTCGTCTCGATGTCCGTTCGGTCAAATGTCCGTCGGTGAAACGTCCGTCGGCCAAATGTCCTTCGGCCATCTGTCCGGGAGCCATCTGAACTGCCGGGTAAATTCAGAACTTCATTTTGTATTCTTAGCAACTGATACTAATCATTATTTATTATTATTATTATTAATTATTGTTATTAATTACATAATCAAGACACTCCTCGGAAGGTAGATAATGACCCAACAATCACCACAGCGACCTCCAGAAGCACCATGAAAAAGGCAACATTCTAATTTACTTAGATAATAAATTACTTATTACTCAATGATAAAATTCGGCCCGATAAAGGTGTGAACTGGGATGAGGACTGGCCTTATTTTGTTAGGGTGTGATTTATTTATCATTATGTTAGACAAAATAATAGAATTGTATGCTCACATTGTTACTCGCATACCTGCTGGAATAAAAAATATGAGGAGAGCAGGAGGAGGAAAGGAAGGTGAAATATGAACACAGTGAAGATCAAGCAGCATTGTGTAAAAGAACAGTGAGAGGGGAGGGGAAGGTGTGTTGATGGAATTGAATAACTGAAATAGAATCGCCAACGAGGTAAAGAAAGGATCCAGAAATTACTAATTATTAACACACTTAACAACTCCTTAGAAACAGTTTTTCGCGATAGTACTCCCATGGACGGCGAGGCTAGCCTACTACCAATTAAAGCAAGTCAAAACAACAAACACGGAAGAATCCAATATTTAGATAAATAATCACTGTACTCATAAAATCAACAAATCACTTCCTTAATCGAACACTTGGTTGCATTTATAAAGTTCCTTGCAAGGAATGTAATATGTTTTACTTAGGCCAGACAGGTAAAGATCTTGCAACTAGAATTAAACAACACAAATACAGTGTTAGGACAGGCCAGGAATCCAATGCTCTGTTTGTTCATTTGAGGGATAACAAGCATTGCATTGACTGGGATAATGCCTCCTCAAAATTACCATGTAATTCAATTGATAGTAGGAACATCATAGAATCTAGTCTTATTAAACATACCGAAGCATTCAACATGAATTTGAGTAACGGCATGTACAAGCTGGACAATTTTGTAATTAAGAAGATTTGTGATCAGGTGAGAAGGCCGGGTCACTTGACCATCTGACCTGACCACCAACCGTTGTGTGCTACTTAAAGATTAGTAGGGTCATTACCTAATACCTGACCATTGTGGACCTGGTCTCACCCTCCTCTGTATATATACACCTTGATTTGTATTACTCTCTCTAGTCTGTACTCACCCCTGAAGATGTGAATTACACGAAAGCGCTTGGGAACTTCGTGTTTTCTTCTTTCCTTGTGGTTATCAGCATATATATATATATATATATATATATATATATATATATATATATATATATATATATATATATATATATATATATATATATATATATATATATATATATATATATATATATATATATATATATATATATATATACTAGCGGAATCACTTCCCTCCGGGCGGCTCTTTCGCTAGGCCGCGGTAAGACGCCACCCTCCGGGAGGCTCCACATTGTCTCACTGCTCACTGTAGTGCATTAAGGTAGACCACATTTTTGGTTTTGCCATTAGCAGCGAGTATGTACAGATTTTTGCCAGTTCCCACTCTGGAGCATCCAACATAAAACTGTCCATGAGAGAAGCAAGGAAACACCAGGTTTAGGCCAACCATCTTTAGGGACTGTTCCTGGCTTTTGTAGATGGTCATGGCAAAGCTCACTTTAACCGGGAACTGAAGTCGCTTGAAGTCAAATGGCAGGTCAGTGGTGATAAGATGTATCCTTGGTATAAAAACGTCCTCTCCTTTAGCTTTTCCTGTCAGTATTGTAGCTTCCAGTACATGTGGCATCATGTTCTTCACCACCAGTCTTGTGCCATTGCAGAGGATTGGTGGTTCAAGATTTCTTAAGGGCATTATAGGAGTTCCAATTTTGAGAATGAGGTGTTGAGGAGGCATTCGAGCGTGCTCCAAAGAATTAAGGAATTCTGCAGGGTACAGGACTGCTTGGTCCTGGTCGATTACTGTATCAACAGATTTGAATGAGGTCTCACTGCCTGGAAGCTGTCTGAGTAGACTCATGTTGATTTCGGCCACTGTTTCATTCTTTGGTGCCAGAATTGCGCGTTCCCGCAGCCACTTGTGATCCGTGTAGTGGTGGATAATGTTTGGGTAGACCATGTTAGTGGGCTCAGTTGAGGACTTTACAACATTTCCACATCCTTGAGGAATGATTATTTGTCCTTTGAATCAACAGGGAAAGTTACATTCCCAATCTGTAGTAGAAGGTTTGCAAACCGTCCAGCATCCTGATCTCCTTGAGTGTGCAGTACGTCCTCCTTCTAGTAGTGTTGCAGCAATGCCTGAGGATGCCACAGCAAGAGCAATTTTCCCCTGATGACGTACTTTGGCCAACAGAAGGTTGATCAGGAATGTTTTTCCTGTCCCGCCAGGTGCATCGAGAAAGATCATACCTCTCGGCTCCGCTTGAATCGCTTGCAAGATCTATTCATAAGCATTTGCTTGATGAGGCACCAGGTGAGGCTCATTTTCTTCAAGAAAATTTACCAGAACTTCAACTGAGTAGTCTCTCTCTCTGAGCAACTCCCTGTTTGCAGCTACTGTTCAGTCCCCAAAACTTCTTCTTCCATCAATAGTTCATTAATGGTGTACAATATGTAAGTTCCACTACAACGGTACAGCAAAGTAATTTTTTTTAGAATTAAGCTGTTATTATTTTATTGTCTTATCATCACTACATATAACACCACCCATCATCACTACATATAACACCACCCATCATCACTACTTATAACATCATCCATCATCACTACATATAACACCATCCATCATCACTACATATAACACCATCCATCATCATTACATATAACACCACCCATCATCACTACATATAACAACATCCGTCATCACTACATATAACATCATCCATCATCACTACATAAAACACCATCCATCATCACTACATATAGCACCATCCATCATCACTACAGATCGGTAAAGTAGTTTTCGAGATTCTCGTGTGGACACACACACACACACACAAACATACAAACATTTTCTTTAAGAAAATTCACCAGAACTTTAACTGAGTAGTCTGTCTCTCTAAGCAACTCCCTGTTTGCAACCACTGTTCAGTCCCCAAAACTTCTTCTTCCATCAATAGTTAATTAACGGTGTATGTAAGTTCCACTACAACAGTGCAGCAAAGTATATTTTTTTGGCATTAAACTGTTATTATTTTATTATCTAATCATCACTACATATAACACCACCCATCATCAAAACATATAACACCACCCATCATCACTACATATAACACCATCCATCATCACTACATATAACACCACCCATCATCACTACATATAACAACATCCATCATCACTACATATAACATCATCCATCATCACTACATATAACACCATCCATCATCACTACATACATCATCACTACATATAACCATCATCATCATCACCATACATATACACACCATCATCACTACATATAACACCATCCATCATCACTACATATAACACCATCCCATCATCACTACATATAACACATCCATCATCACTACATATAACACCATCCATCATCACAGATCTCCAAGTAGTTTCCGAGATTCTCAGACACACATACACACAAACACAAAACAAACATACAGACATATTTCTTTATTATATATATATATATATATATATATATATATATATATATATATATATATATATATATATATATATATATATATATATATATATATATATATATATATATATATATATATATATATATATATATATATATATATATATATATATATATATATATATATATATATATATATATATATATATATATATATATATATATATATATATATATATATATATATATATGTATATATATATATATATATATATATATATATATATATATATATATATATATATATATATATATATATATATATATATATATATATATATATAATTTTTTTTCTTTTTATGGGAATTAGCCCACCCGGGCACAGGTCAAACGACCCATAACGGAGCCTGTGGGGCGAAAAAAAAAGAACGGAAAGAAATTGAAAATATAGAAAAAAAGGTTTTACTGTATTAATCTACACCACGAAGATGCCGGTAAACCAGCTTTTTAAAGTGAGACAGATTGTAAGAGCATAGAAACACAGAAGAAGGCAGAGCATTCCACAGCTTGGCTGTGTGAGGAAAGAAGGAGGCACTATAACGGGTTATTCTCGTGTGACTGACATCCACAGAGAAATGGTGGGCACCGCGGGCAAGACGTATGTTACGAACCCACGGCCTTGCCGGCGGTACACAGGATGCCAAATCCACTGAACATTGCCCGTTAAAGTACCTGTAAAAGAGAGAGAGTGAAGCAACATTGCGGCGAAGAGAAAGGGGAGAGAGATTGTCGACTAAAGGAGGAGAGTTAATAAGACGAAATGCCTTTGATTCCACCCTATCAAATAGTTGGACAGAAGAAGAGCCACCCCAGATATGAGAGCAGTACTCCAAGTTAGGACGAATGACTCCCTTATATACTTGGAGCAACTGCTCAGGAGTGAAGTAGCTGCGGCATCTGTACAGCATTCCCAACTTTCGGGAAGCAGCTTCAATTATACAAAGGATGTGTGATTTCCAGAACATATTGGAGGAAATGGTGAGGCCTAACATATTTATTTCAGAATTTGGGATGATGATTGTGTCCTGAAATGTAATTGGTGGGAGATCGTCTAATTTTGTACAAAGTGTTATTGGTAAATATTGAGTTTTGTTACTATTGAACTTAACCAAGTT